>NC_081312.1:125601812-125901812 GCF_026419965.1 Kogia breviceps | reverse complement strand
TTCTGAATAAGGTCACCAGACCCAAAGTCATGTAGATTATCTTTTTTTCTAGGATTTTTATAGTTTGGTCATTTAAATTTGTCTATGGGCAATTTTGAGTGAATTTTGTTTGAAGTTGTAAAGTTTGTGTCTACATTCATTTCATTACATATGGTTTGTAATTAATTGCTCCTTAGCCATCTTTTGAGAAGATACAGTGAGATACTTGGCTGCATTTCAGTTTGGATTTCCAAACTTAGTATATACAGCAGAACAGCCTTCCAGATGAGGCCTCTGGGTTTGTGAGTGCGGCGCTCCCGGCACTTCTCTGACGTCCCACAGGGGGCGCCGGACCCACCTGTCTGCCCCTGGGGGCACAGGTGCACCCTGCCCACAGACTTTGCTCCGTGACAAGCAGACAGGAGCTTTGTCTCCTGTCAGGGCTTAGGTTTCTGGACCATGAGGCATTGTCCACACTGACAGGAGCTGGGTTTTCTCGGGAACCACTGGTGAGGAGACTCCGCAAGAGGAAAAAATGAGCAAGTGTGGAGAATCTTCCTGTGCAGCTGACTGCTGGGTGGGTGGGGTGCGTCTTCAGGGGACTCAGGAGAGAAAGGGTTTTCGTGGAATACTGTGCGCTTTTAGTTAGTTTTACGTGCAGTGTAGATGGTGACCAGTGTCGTTCTTTGGAGTCTGGTGTCTAGTTTTCCTGGCACTGTTTGTTGATGGCTTTAGGTAGAATAAACATTTTAATAATAGTAATTTTTCTGATATATGAACATGGAATATTGTTTTCTATTGTGTCTTCAGTTCCTTTATCAATGCTTTATAGTTTTCTGTGTATAGGTCTTTCATGTCCGTGGTTAAATTTATTGCTAAATAGTTCGTACTTTTTGATGGAATTGTAAATGGGATTGTTTTCTTAATTTTTCTTGCTGTTGGTTCATTATTAGTGTATAGAAACAACTGATTTGTGTATATTGATTGCATAGTTTGCAACTTTACTGAAATTATTTTTAACATAGTGTTTGAAGTAATGTGAAAAATTGCAATACTAAAATCTCACAGTTTCTACTGCACCCCAGGTAATCCGCAGGACCCAAGACATGGTAGCTACTAATATACTCTTCCCACGGTGCCTCTTTATACCATGCGGACTCCTACAAGGGAAATAAGTATCACAACCGTGGTTGAACTTGGTCTGGGTAAGTGTTGGCCTCTATAACAAAATTTGAGGTCTGTCTTTTCTGATTTTCTGGCATGATACTGACATGGTTGTCTAGAAAAGTAATTTACTTTCCAGTAATTTAAAATGTACAGAAAAGTTGCAATGATGGCAAAAAGTACTCACGTTCGCCACTTCACACAAAATGCTCAGTGTGTTTCGCCCAAGGAACCAGCATATACCCCCTAAATGAAGAAATCCTGATGTCCACAGTATAATTTAATACTCAGCCCCACGTCAACATTCACCTGCTGTCCCAACTGTGTGAAAATGTCTTTTTCCATCCTGATCCAGTTTTCTTTTTCTGGAACCATTACTGAGTTTCCCCCTCATTTGGACAACCTTGATGGATTTGAAGCAGACAAGATGAGTATGGGATCTGGGTGGCCTTTTCTGTATGGCTTTTTTCACTAAGAATGTTTTTAATGTTCATTTTTGTAACAAATATCAGCGCTACACTTTTTTTTCATTGTCATTAAAAATACAAAACATGACTTTAGCATTTAATTCACTTTACGTATGTAGTGTTGTGGTATTAACTACCTTCATATAGTTGCACAAACAAGTTAACTACCACGTGTACCTCCTGTGTGCATGGGAGATACCAGGAAATTGAGTAACACCCTGAAATGGCCCAAGACATCGCCTTAAATACCATCTTCATCTAAAAGAAAAAAAAGGAAGGCTATAGTTGTTTCTATCTACATTCATTTGATTGTATATGGTTTCCAATTGATGTTGTATAACTAGTTGTGGAGCAGTCATGGGACAGGTGGCTTCATTTCAGTTTGAATTCCAAATTTAGTGGATTCTGCAGTCTTGCTACAAGGTTTACAAACTACATATTGGATCAGGACATCCCATGGTGTAACTGGTATTCATGGTTTGTTCAACAGTTAAAATTCTGTGTGATATGAGTTCGTCGCGGAGTAATCCAGGTTAGTTTCTGTTATACATCTGTCCCAGGATGAAAGGACAAGAGAAATAAGACCTAATTTATAAAAGTGCCTTCAAACTAATTGATACTGAAGTATAGTTGACCTACAATGTCGTGTTAATTTCTGCTGTACAGCAAAGTGATTCGTATATACATACATATATACATATTTTTCATATTCTTTTCCATTATGGTTTATTACAGGCTATTGAATACAGTTCCCTGTGCTGTACAGTAAGACCTTGTCTATCCATCCTCTATATAGTAATTTGCATCTACTAATCCTAAACTCCCAATCCATCCCTCTCCCCTGTCTTCCCCTTGACAACCACAAGTCTGTTTTCTATATTTGTGAGTCTGTTTTTGTTCTGTAGATGGGTTCATTTGGGTCTCATTTTATCATCCACATATAAGAGATATCATATGGTATTTGTCGTTCTCTGTCTGACTTCCTTCACTTTGTATGATAATCATCTCTAGGTCCATCCATGTAGCTGCAAACGGCATTATTTCATTCTGTTTTATGGCTGAGTACTATTCCATTGCATATATGTACCACATCTTCTATATCCATTCATCTGTTGAGGGGCATTCAGGTTTCCTCCACGTCTTGGCTATTGTGAATAGTGCTGCTGTGGATGCTGGGGTGCACGTATCTCTTTGAATTATAGTTTTGTCTGGATATGTGCCCAGGAGCGGGATTGCTGGATCATATGGTAGCTCTATTTTTAGTTTTTGAGGAACCTCCATACTGTTTTCCATAGTGGCTGCATCAATTTACATTCCCACCAACAGTGTAGAAGGGTTCCCTTTTCTCCACACCCCTTCCAGCATTTATTTGCACACATTTTAATGATGGCCATTCTGACCACTATGAGGTGATACCTCACTGTAGTTTTGATTTGCATTCTCTAATAATCAGCGATGTGGAGCATCTTTTCATGTGCCTATTGGCCATCTGTATGTATTCTTTGGAGAAATGTCTATTTAGACCTTCTGCCTACTTTTTGATTTTTTTTTCCTTTTTTTGAGTTGTATGAGCTGTTTGTATATTTTAGAATTAAGCCCTTGTTGGTCACATCATTTGCAGGTATTTTCTCCCACACAGTTAGCACACGTTCTGGAACAACTGGATACCCACATGCAGAAGAATAAAGTTGGACCCTTACCTCCCCCCACCCCATATACAAAATCAACGCAAAATGGACCAAAGGCCTAGTTGCAAGAACCAAAATCATAAAACTCGTAGAAGAAAACATGAGAGTAAATCTTCATGACCTTGGATTTGGTCATGATTTCTTAGATCTACTGAAAGCCCAAGCAGCAAAAGACAAAATAGATGAATTGGACTTCCTCAAAATGAAAAACCGTTGTGTATGAAAGGAGCAAGGAATAAGGTAATCCGCCATCCCAAATGGCACAAGATGTTTGCAAACCATGTATCTGATAAAGGCCTGTAACCCACCAGCCCAGTCCCCAGTATCCAGTGGAGCATCTGCACGGCCCCTCCCGTCCTCGGCGGTCAGGGGGTTTCAGGCCCACAGCACCCGAGGGGTGGACGCGGGTCATCCTCAGCACCCTCAAGGAGTGAGTGCTGGATGGCTTTGAGCCCAGATGCACTCCCGTTACTGCCCTCAAAGGCTGAAGGCTTCAGCATGCCTCCAGAAGGACACGGAGTATTTGCAAGTCTTTGAGAACCAAGAGAACAGTCTTCACTTTTCTGGAAAGGGCATCTTATTGTTTCACAGCACGACCAGTTTTCAATCTGGCTCTCAGGGGTGCGCTCCCACCTTCTTGATTTCTCTGAGAGTGGCCATGGAGGTCTGGCTGTCCCCAGTCCCCACACCAGGTGACAAGGCCAGCGGGGTCAGCTCCTGGGGGTCCTTGGCTTCGTTGGAGACTAACCCAGACTCTCAGCCTGCGATTGAACGTGGATGCCCCTGCTTCTCCCCATCACCGATTCTCCCCTCCGCCTCTAGCTCTCTTCCTCTTGCTTTTCAGTCTCAGATTTACCTGATGGCCACCACTCACAGTTCCCGCAGAGCCCAGAGATTTCTTCTCGAAGGAAAGGTTCTGGAAAATCAGAGGGACAAATAAAGGACGCAGCTGATCCCCGCCTTGTGCTGACGCCCAAGAGGGTGAGGAGAGTGAGTGTTTTCTCATTAGAATTTTAAATCCTCCAAGTACTAGATCATTGGGGGGGGCATCCGGTGTCTTCCTGCTCTTTGTAATAATGTCATTCCTGAATTTTAATGTGGTAAATAATTTAAATTATGAATATGCTGAGGGGGATAGCCATTAAAAAAAAATAGAGGTAACTCCAAGGGATTTACAGCAAACAAGGGCACAGAACCCTGTGTCCAGACACCGGCGGAGAGATTCCTACCCGGAGCCGCCGTCCCCTGGAGGGCGGAGCGGCCGTGACTCTCCTCCCACAGGTGAGCCGACACAGGCACGTCCCACGTGGGACCGCTGCACCGCAGACTCTTAGAGTGGCCGACGGCAGGCAGCTGGCTAGAGACGCGGACAAGAGAATACCGCGCAGCCGCCGGGGACAAGCCCGGGGCGAGGCCTTAGGAAGGGCCGGTGTCAGAGCCGCAGAGGGAACTTGAAGAGAGTTCGGGATGTTAAGGACATCGTCAGAGATGTACTTAGGGACATATTCAGGGCCTTAGTTATGGAGGGGACCAGGGCATTATTTAGTGACAGCTTAGACTATAAGGGACAGCGTCAGTGCTTCAGTTAGAGAAAACGTGAGAGCCTTCGTTAGACACAGTTCGGGCTGTTACTTAGGGATATCTTCGGGGCCTTGGAGCCAGCATCTTGGCCATAATTAGAACCAGTGTCAGGGCGTTAGTTAGGGCCAAAACGAGGGTGTTAGTCAGGGAAAGAGTCAGGTCGTTAGTTACAGACAGTGTCAGGGTGTTAGGTAGGGACAGCAGCAAGTCCTTAGTTAAGAAGAGTGTCGGGGCCTCACTTAGGGGCAGCGTCAGGATGTTAGGGAGAGTCAGGACGTTCAAATGTCAGATTCTGAGGTAGAGACAGCATCAGGGCCTTAGTTAGGGCCAGCATCAGAGACTTAGCTAGGGACATATTCAGGGCCTTAGTTATGGACAGGATCAGGGTGATACTGAGGAACACCTAAGGGTATTAGGGACATCTTCAGGGCCTCAATTAGGGATAGCATCAGGGTGTTAGTTAGGGAAAGAGTCGGGCCATTATTACAGACAGTGTCAGTGCCTTAGGTAGAGAGAGCATCAGGGCTTTAGTTAAGGACAGCGTCAGAGACATACTTAGGGACATATTCAGGGCCTTCATTATGGACAGGCTCAGGGCATTATTGAGAGGTACACGAGGCTATTAGGGACAGCATAAGGGTGTTAGGGAAAGAGTCGGCCATTATTATAGACAGTGCCAGTACCTCAGGTAGAGACATCATCACAGCTTTAGTTAGGAAGAGGGTCAGGGCCTTGGTTAGGGACAGGGTCAGGCCCACAGTGAGGGACATCTAAGGCTATTAGGGACATCGTCAAGGCCTTAGATTGAGCCAGCATCAGGGCTGTAGTGTCGACCAGTGTCAGGACGTTAATGAGGGACCAAACTAGGGTGTTAGTTAGGGAAAGAGGCAGGTCATTGGTTACAGACAGTTCTCGGGCCTCAGGTAGAATCGGCATCAAGGCCTTAGTTAGGTTCAGCATCAGGACGTTAGTTAGGGCCAGTGCTGTCAGGCCCTCAGAGATAACTTGAGGGACTTAGTAAGAGAGAGTTTAGGCCGTTAGTGAGGGACACTTCAGAGACTTTCTCAGGGATATATTCAGGGCCTTAGCGATAGAATCAGGGTATTATTTTGTGACCGCTTAGGCACTAAGGGACAGCATCAAAGGCTAAGTTGGGGAGGGCGTCAGCGTCTTGGGGATAGCGTTAGGGACTTTGTAAGTTATAGCTTAGGCCATTAGATAGGGACAGCGTCAGGGGCTTATTAAGGGCAGTGTCAGAGACTTAATGAGGGACATCTTCAGGGCCTTAGTCACGGACAGGATCAGGTCCATACTTGGGACCAGTGTCAGGCCGTTATTTAGGGGCAGTGTCAGGGCCTTCTTTAGAGACAGCGTCAAGGCCCTTAGTTAGGAAGAGGGTCAGCGCCTGAGGACAGTGTCAGAGACTTACTTAAGCACATATTCAGGGCCTTAGTAATGGACAGGATCAGGACCACAGTGAGGGACATCTATGTCTAGTAGGGACATCGTCAGGGCCTTAGATAGGGTCAGCATCAGGGCTGTAGTTAGGACCAGTGTCAGGCCCTTATTTAGAGACAAAATTAGGATGTTAGTTAAGGAAAAAGTCAGGAAATTAGTTACAGACAGTGTCAGCTTCTCAGGTAGAGACTTCAAGGTCTTAGAGCATCAGCATCTCAGGTCGGAACTGCATCAGGCCATTAGGTAAAGGCAGTGTCAAGGCGTTAATTAAGGTTAATTAAGGAGGGTGTCAGGGCCTCAGAGAAAACCTTGAGGACCTTAGTAAGAGACACTTCAGGCTGTTCATTAGGGACATAACCAGGGTGTTATTTATCGGCAGAGTCAGGTTATTAGTGAAAGACAGCTCAGGCAATTAGGCACACCATCAGGGCCTTGGTTAGGGGCAGCGTCAGGGAGTAGTTGGGGAAAAAGTGAGGCCGTTAGGTAAAGACAGACTCGGGGCCTTAGTTAGAGACAATGTCAAGTTCTTCGTTAGGGACACTGTTATGGCCTCAGTTAAAGATAACTTGAGGGTCTTAGTTAGAGATAGTGTCAGAGACTTAGTTATGGGCATCTTTAGGGCCTCAGGTAATTTGAGGGCCTTAGTAAGAGACATTTGGGGTCATTAGTAACATCGTCAGGACCTTAGTGCCGTCTTCAGTACATCATTTATGGGCCGCATCAGGGCATTAATGAGAGACAGCTCATGTTATTAGGGACCGTGTCAGGGCCTTAGTTAGGGACTGCGTCAGGGCCTTTGTTAGGGAAAGAGTGAGGCCATTAGTTAAAGACAGACTCAGGGCCTTAGTTAGAGACAGCCTCAGTCCTTAATTAGGGAGAGTGTCAGGGCCTCAGTTCTTTAACTGATAGTGTCAGTTTCAGGACCTTGGGCCTTTGTTAAGGACAGCTTCCAGGTCTCAGGGACAGGGTCATGGCCTCAGGACTAATTTCAGGGCCTTAGTTAGGGACAGCATCAGGGATTTATTTAGCATAAGAGGCTCGACATTAGTTAAAGACAAGGTTAGGTTAAGGTCTAGGGATAGCGTCAGGAAATGACCTAGGGATAGTGTCAAGACCATAGCTACTTAGAGCATCAGTGCTTAATTTAGGACCAGTGTCAGGGCTTCAGGTAGGGACAGCATCAGAGCCTGACTTGGGAAGAGCGACAGGGCCTGAGTGAGGCCTAGAGTCAGGCCCTTAGCTAGGGGCAGTGTCAGAGAATGACTTAGGAGCACCATAAGGGCCTCAGTAGGAACAGCCTAAGGGGTTTGTTAAAGACATTATCAGGGCCTCTGTTAGAGACAGCGTCAGGGCCTCACTTAGGGACAGCGTCAAGGCTTACTTAGAGACAGTTTCAGGACCTTAGTAAGAGATGGGTCAGAATATAAGCTCAGGATACTGTCAGGACTTTAGATATTGATGGCAGCAGGGCCTTAGTTAGACACAGTGTCAGGGCCTGTGTTAGGACTAGCATCTGGTTCTCTGTTAGGTACAGTGTCAGGGCCTGAGTTAGGAACAGTGTCAGTGTGGGATTTAGGACGAGCATCTAGGCCTTAGTTAGGGACAGTGCCACGGCCTTGGGGCTAAATTCAGGGCCTGAGGGATTCACAGCATAAAGGCTTCAGTTAGTATAAGAGGCAGGACATTTGCTAGGGACAGGGTTAGGGTTAGCGATAGTGTCAAGACCTTAGTCACTGAGAGTATCAGGGCCTTATTTAGGACCAGTGTCAGGGCTTCAGGTAGGGACAGCATCAGAGCCTGACTTAGGGAGAGCGACAGGGCCTGAGTGAGACGTAGTGTCAGGCCCTTAGCTGGGGACACTGTCTGGGCATGACTTAGGAGCAGCATCAGGGCCTTTGTTGCATCAGCATTAGGGTCTTAGTTAAAGACATGGTCAGGGCCTGAGTTAGGCACAGCATCAAGGCCTCAGTTAGGCATAGCTTCAGGGCCTGAGTTAGGCACAGCCTCACGTCTTCACGTAGGGACAGCGACAGGGCTTTCTTAGGGACAGTGTCAGGACCTTGGTTAGAAATGGTTCAGGATATTAGCTCAGCATAGTGTCCGGATTTTAGTTATTGCCATCAGCAAGGCCTATATTAGGGACAGATTTCGGGCCGTAGTTAGAGTGTGTCAGGGTTTTAGTTAGAGCTAGTCCGGGCCTTAGTTGGGGAGAGCATTAGGGCTTCAGGGAGTATAAGAGGCAGAACATTAGCTCGGGACAGAGTCAGCTTCCAGGCGAGGGGTAGTGTCAGGAAGTGAGCTACGGATAGCGTGAAGACCTTAGTCATTGAGAGCGTCAGGGCCTTAGTTAGGGAGAGCATAGGGCTTCAGGGAGTATAAGAGGCAGAACATTAGCTCGGGACATAGCTTTCAGGCGAGGGTAGTGTCAGGAAATGAGCTACGGATAGCGTGAAGACCTTAGTCATTGAGAGCGTCAGGGCCTTAGTTAGGGAGAGCATTAGGGCTTCAGGGAGTATAAGAGGCAGAACATTAGCTCGGGACAGAGGCAGCTTCAAGCCGAGGGGTAGTGTCAGGAAGTGAGCTACGGATAGCGTGAAGACCTTAGTTATTGAGAGCATCACGGCCTTACTTAGGACCAGAGTCAGAGCCTTAATCAGGACCAGTGTCAGGGCTGATGTAGGGATAGTGTCAGAGCCTAACTAAGGTACGGCAACAGGGCCTAAGTGAGGCCTATCTTTAGGGCCTGAGTTAGGGACAGTGTCAGGGCATGATTTAGGAGTAGTATAAGGGCGTCTGTAGGATCAACGTTAGGGTCTTCTTTAAAGACATTCTCATGGCCTCTGTTAGGGACAGCCTCAGGGCCTCACTTAGGGACAGCGTCAGGGCTTACGTTGGGACAGTTTCAGGACCTTGGTAAGACATGGGTGAAGATATTGGCTCAGGATAATGTCAGGACTTTAGATATTGACGGCAGCAGGGCCCCAGAGACAGTGTCAAGGCATGACCTAGGACAAGCATCAGAGCCTTTGTTAGGTACTGAGTTAGGTTGTAGTGTCAGGGCCTGAGTTAGGACCTCCAGGCCTCAGTTAGGGACAGGGTCACGGCCTCGGGACTAATTTCAGGGCCTTAGTTAGGGACAGCGACAGGGATTTATTTAGTATAAGAGGCTAGACATTAGTTAAACACAAGGTTAGGTTAAGGTCTAGGAATAGTGTCAGGACATGAACTAGGGATAGTGCCAAGACCTTAGTTACTTAGAGCATCAGGACCTAATTTAGGACCAGTGTCAGGGCTTGAGGTAGGGACAGCGTCAGAGCCAGACTTAAGGAGAGTGACAGAGCTCGAGTGAGGCCTAGTGTCAGGTCCTTAGCTAGGGATACTATCAGGGCATGACTTAGGAGCAGCCTCAGGAGCTTTGCTAAAGCCATTATCAGGGCCTGAGTTAGGCACAGCCTCAGGTCTTCACGTCGGGATAGCAACAGGGCTTTCTTAGGGACAGTGTCAGGACCTTGGTTAGAAATGGGTCAGGATATTAGCTCAGCATAGTGTCTGGATTCTTGTTTTTGCTGGTAGCAGGGCCTGTATTAGGGACAGATGCTGGACCTTAGTTAGAGACAGTGTCAGGGCTTGAGTTAGGATTAGCATCAGAACCTTTGTTAGGTACAGTGTCAGGGAGTGAGTTAGGAGTAGTGTCAGTGCCTTAGTTAGGGAGAGTGTCAGGGTCTGAGTTAGGAACAGTGTCAGGGCCTTAGTTAGGCTAGAGATTCCAGGACCTTCCCTGAGTTCCAAAGGGCAGGTTCGAACAGTTGCTCATCAGGGAAAGGAGGAGATGCAGAGACAAGAGAGAAACCATCAAGAAGCAATAGTGCAGCCTTGGGCCAGGATCCTGGTTTTCCATCAAGGGATACAGGTAAGAGTATCTTTGGGCTCTTTACCAACCTAAAACCCCCACAAAATAGAAGATTTCAGTCTTCTTCATTCCAGAGAAGCTCATCAAGAGACCATCTGAGGCCAGATTAAAGTGAGTTAAGGCCCTGTACACACACTAATCCTTAAGATCAACTGTTTCCTTAAACCATTGCTGTAAACCTCCTCACCAGATCCTCCTGCATTGGGACACATGGTTTTTGAGGGCACGAGTTTTCTGTGTCCCCCTTTGGCTGCCAAAGCAGTAAAGCTATTCTTTTCTACTTCCTGCAAACCCCTCTCTCTGAGATTCGATTTGGCACTGGTGCACAGAGGTCGAGTTTTCGACATTACATTTAGTACCCAATGTGGGTCTGACTTGGGGATGTCCCCTGTAGGTACCCTGACTTGATCGGACACTGAGATTTTCTCCACACCAGCCTCTTCCGAGAGAGTGTAGAGTTGCAGAATTCCTTTAGAGGTCAGACCACCTGGGACCCTTGCCTGGAAAGGCCGAGCCCCAGTCATCCCAGCAGTTAGAACTCTGGGGCAGGAGTAGATGGTGGAAGAGGAACCACCCTAGCAGCTGCTGAGGCTATCTTTGCCTTGAGGACATTCCTCTCTTCCTCCTGCCTGGAGTGCCCCAAATGTCCTACTTCAAGGGACTATTTTGGGGAACCAGAAAAATAACATTTGGGATGTTGCAGCAACGCAGCCAGCATGGGGTAACACTCTGGCATGCAGTCTGAGGTCCTTTTAGCCCGGTACATTTGGGGGAACCTCGGTTCCCATTTGGGTGACTTTTCATTCCAGGAAATCTCATTTGGGAGGTGCACCACTTGAACAGAGGTCACAGGCTAAGTTGAGACTTGGAAGCTGATTTGAGCCTTGTGCTGTTTGGTTTTTGGTTTCTCTTTGGTTTCTGGTTCCTTTGATTTGAGGCTTCGGTTGGTGTTTAGGATTTTGTTTTGTTCTTAGTCTGTGTGTGAGTGTTCTATAGTTCAAACATAAGAAGTGCTTCTTCTTCAGTTCCATCTGCTAGCCAATGGGCAAAATCCTGGCATACAGGTCAACCTATAGTTGTAAACCTAAGACTATGAAAAGAATGAAATTCTATTGTAATTTTGTCTGGCCAATGTATGGATACATTCTTGAAGAACGAGGAAAGGTGGTCTTTGAATGGTAGCCTAAATGACTATACTATCCTTCAGCTAGAGTTATTTTGTCACAGGAAGAGAAAGACAAAAGAAGTTCCATATGTTCAAGCATTTATGAAGCTACGTAATAAAGAAAGTGAGCAGCTAGGTAAAAGGCTGATGATACAAAGAGAAAAGAAAGTCACTTTGTACTAGAGCTGGTGGTTTCTGAATGCAGAAAATAATAAGGGGGCAACATAAGATGGATACAGAAGGTGATGAACATTTGTGAAAAGGGAACATTGAGAAAAGAGTTGTGCATGACCAGGATTTTCTAAGATGGATTTTGTTGGAAGTGGGTTAGGCCAAGCCTGGATTTGGTTTCTCCCTCCAAAGTTTTCTTGGAATGCTGCTTTTGATTGCAAAGAGCTTGTGAGTTCCTTTGCCTGTGTCTGTGATCTCTATTTTTGTTTGAAATCTCTTTGCTTTGGTTCAGTGAATAAGTGTTGTTTGGCCAATTCTAACAGTTTTTTTAATCTCCAGCTAACTTTGAGATGCTTTAGAAGGCCCTTGAGCCATCTCAGAGAGAAATGTTTGATTAGTATGTTAAATTACATGGAATTCCTAAAAATCTAGTATGTCCTGGTAAAATTTTTTCACTCATAATTCTATATATTTTTAAATGTTGTATGTAGCAGCAATCATGGCTTCTTTTGTCATTTACATTGTGATCAAATGTTTAACCATGAATTTTAAGTCCTTATGTGTTTTATAGATAGTTGCTGTTGTGCTCTAGCACTTTGCAAACGTGCTCCATCTTCAAGAAGATCTATGTGAAGGACCTTTTGGCAAGCACAGGTCTCTGATAAGTTTCATATCATAATGCCAAACTGGGTAAGAAATGAAAAATCTTAATGTAGAATCGGATGGCTTCATAAAACGTTAATGAAAGGATTGGTTACTGAGTCAACTGGTGAGTATGGTTATAATGTATTTGGTTTTTTGTTACTTGCTTTGATCTGTGTTTTCCAGACACAGGGAAGTCCTTGCGCTCAAGCTACTTAGGACTTGGAGCAATTGGATAAATGACACCTCTGTACTGAAGTGTGTATTTATGAAGGTTACTGTGTTGGCTTCATTTTGCCCTGATGTTTAAGAGGAAAGGAAAACTAGTGAAATGATCAGAATGTACTTACTCATGATGTTTCACTGTTTGCTTTAGGTCTACTGCTAAAAGCACATGTACAATGCTTGTGTGACAATTGGGTATGAATAATAAAATGTTTGGCCTATATAAAGCGTTTTCTCATTAACATACCTCTGAGCATGTTCACGATAGCTGATCAGTATTCCCCCAATGTGGATTAACTAGGCAAATATAAAGGAGGCCTAGCGCTGAGGGACATGGTCTACACATGGGCCAAACAGCTGAATCATTCTGACACTGATGGATTGACATTTTGATCACCAATGCCTTCTATTGAAAGACTTGTAATGAAAAGGGAAAAAAACTCTTCACGTATTGAGGTGTGAGGAAGTCACTCTGGCTTATACCTGGTTTAACTTAAATTTTACTGACCAAAGTGGCCTGTTTTATGGTCTTTTGGATACGAATTGTACATCTGTTTTGGCATTGAGGATGGGAATGCATTTGACAGTCAAAAAGGAGTAACTAGGGTTCAGACACCCAAGATAAACCTAAGTGACCATTGTAGATGTGATTTAGATGCATTCCTGTAATTTTTGTTATGTTTTCTTTTTAAGTTTTTTTTTTTGATGTGGACCATTTTGTAATTCTATTGAATTTATTACAATATTGTTTCTGTTTCATGTTTTGGTTTTTTGGCCGCGAGGCATGTGGGATCTTAGCACCCTGCCCAGGGATCCAACTGGCAACCCCTGCATTGGAAGGTGAAGTCTTAAACACTGAACCGCCAGGTAAGTCCCCACATTCCTGTATTGTTGAAATTCAATTTCTTAGCTATATCACACTCAGGATGCCACTAGCCATTCTCAAAATAATGTCTGCTGATAGCTGCAACCATACGTTTTCAAGGAATCCTATCTTAACTATTAAATTCCAAACAATGATGTTAGATAAGATACTAATAGAAAGAAGAGAAATATGTGTAGTGGTCATTAGCAACTGTTATGGATACATCAATACTACGTCAGAAGTTAAAACCTACTTAGGTAGAATTAGACAACTGGCTACGAAGTCTCTCAGTGCCAGTGTCAGTTCCAGACCAGCTTTCAGAATTACGCTCTGGAAATCCTAAGAGAATGAGATCTTTTTAATATGAATTTTACAGGTGTTAATACCTCCTATTTTAACTGGATTGGTTGCACAAAAATGGTGAACAAAGGGACAAAGATCTTAATTCTACGAGTTTCACGAACAGGACTTACGGTTAGGCTTAGCGCCGGGACAGGGTTAGGGACAAGATTGGGGTACAGATACGTGCTAGGGGGAGTGTACGGGGCAGGGTATGGGTTATCGTTAGGGTAGGCCTCAGGCTTCAAGCTGCGGGGGAGGCCTAGGGGTCAGGGTCAGGGCTGGAGCTAGGGTTAGAGTTAGGCCCCCGGTGAGGCTGAGGGACGAGATCTGGGTGCGGATACGTGTTAGGGGGCGTGTGCGTCGCAGGGCGCGGCATGCCGTTAGGGTAGGCCTCAGGATTCAGGTTGCGGAGGAGGACTAGGGGTCAGGGTCAGAGCTGGAGCTAGGGTAAGGGTTAGGCCCCGGAGAGGCTGAGGGTCGAGACCGGGGTGCGGATGCGTGTTAGGGGGCGTGTGCGTCATACGGCGCGGCGTGCCGTTAGGGTAGGCCTCAGGCTTCAGGCTTCAGGGGAGGCCTAGGTGTCAGGGTCAGGGCCGTGGCTAGGGTTAAGGTTAGGCCCCCGGTGAGGCTGAGCGTCGAGATCGGGGTGCGGATGCGTGTTAGGGGGCGTGTGCGTCGTAGTGCGCGGAGTGCCGTTAGGCTAGGCTTCAGTCTGCGGGGGAGGCCTAGGGGTCAGGGTCAGGGCTAGGGCTAGGGTTAGGGTTAGGCCCCCGGTGAGGCTGAGGGTCGAGATCGGGTTGCGGATGCGTGTTAGGGGGCGTGTGCATCGTAGGGCGCGGCGTGCCGTTAGGCTAGGCCTCAGGCTTCAGGCTGCGGAGGAGGCCTAGGGGTCAGGGCTGGGGCTAGGGTTAGGGTTACGCCCCCGGTGAGGCTGAGGGTCGAGATCGGGGTGCGGAATGCGTGTTAGGGGGCGTGTGCTTCGTAGGGCGCGGCATGCCGTTAGGCTAGGCCTCAGGCTTCACGCTGCGGGGGAGACCTAGGGGTCAGGGTCAGGGCCGTGGCTAGGGTTAGGGTATGGCCCCCGGTGAGGCTGAGGGTCGAGATCGGGGTGCGGATGCGTGTTAGGGGGCGTGTGCGTCGTAGGGCGTGGCGTGTCGTTAGACTAGGCCTCAGGCTTCAGGCTGCGGGGGAGTCCTAAAGGTCAGGGTCAGGGCCATGGCTTGGGTTAGGGTTTGGCCCCGGATGAGGCTGAGGGTCGAGATCGGGGTGCGGATGCGTGTTAGGGGGCGTCTGCGTCGTAGGGCGCGACGTGCCATTAGGCTAGGCCTCAGGCTTCAGGCTGCGGGGGAGGCTTAGGGGTCAGGGTCAGGTCTGGGGCTAGTGTTAGTGTTAGGCCCCTGGTGAGGCTGAGGGTCGAGAACGTGGTGTGGATGCGTGTTAGGGGGCATGTGCGTCGCAGGGCGCGGCGTGCCGTTAGGCTGGGCCTCAGGCTTCAGGCTGTGGGGGAGGCCTAGGGGTCAGGGTCATGGCTGGAGCTAGGGTTAGGGTTAGGCCCCCGGTGAGGCTGAGGGTCGAGATCGGGGTGCGGATGCGTGTTAGGGGGCGTGTGCGTCATAGGGCGCGGCGTGCCGTTAGGCTAGGCTTCAGGCTTCAGGCTGCGGGGGAGGCTTAGGGGTCAGGGTCAGGTCTGGGGCTACGATTAGGGTTAGGCACCCGGTGAGGCTGAGGGTCGAGATCGGGGTGCGGATGCGTGTTAGGGGGCGTGGGCGTCGTAGGGCGCGGCGTGCCGTTAGGGTAGGCCTCAGGCTTCAGGCTGCGGGGGAGGCCTAGGGGTCAGGTTCAGGGCTGGGGCTAGGGTAAGGGTTAGGCCCCCGGTGAGTCTGAGGGTCGAGATCGGGGTGCAGATGCGTGTTAGGGGGCGTGTTTGTCGTAGGGCAAGGCGTGCCGTTAGGCTACGCCTCGGGCTTCAGGCTGCGGAGGAGGCCTAGGTTTCAGTGTCTGGGCTGGGTCTAGGGTTAGGGTTAGGCCCCCGGTGAGGCTGAGGGTCGAGATCGGGGTGCGGATGCGTGTTAGGGGGTGTGTACGTCGTAGGGCGTGGCGTGCCGTTAGGCTAGGCCTCAGGCTTCAGGCTGCGGGTGAGGCCTAGTGGTCAGCGTCAGGGATGGGGCTAGGGTTAGCCTTGGGCCCCCGATGAGGCTGAGGGTCGAGATCGGGGTGCGGATGCGTGTTATGGGGCGTGTGCTTCGTAGGGCGCGGCATGCCTTTAGGCTAGGCCTCAGGCTTCACGCTGCGGGGGAGACCTAGGGGTCAGGGTCAGGGCCGTGGCTAGGGTTAGGGTTTGGCCCCCGGTGAGGCTGAGGGTCGAGATCGGGGTGCGGATGCGTGTTAGGGGGCGTGTGCATCGTAGGGCGTGGCGTGCCGTTAGGCTAGGCCTCAGGCTTCAGGCTGCGGGGGAGTCCTAAAGGTCAGGGTCAGGGCCATGGCTAGGGTTAGGGTTTGGCCCCGGGTGAGGCTGAGGGTCGAGATCGGGGTGCGGATGCGTGTTAGGGGGCCTCTGCGTCGTAGGGCGCGGCGTGCCATTAGGCTAGGCCTCAGGCCTCAGGCTGCGGGGGAGGCTTAGGGGTCAGGGTCAGGTCTGGGGCTAGTGTTAGTGGTAGGCCCCCGGTGAGGCTGAGGGTCGAGAACGTGGTGTGGATGCGTGTTAGGGGGCATGTGCGTCGCAGGGCGCGGCGTGCCGTTAGGCTGGGCCTCAGGCTTCAGGCTGTGGGGGAGGCCTAGGGGTCAGGGTCATGGCTGGGGCTAGGGTTAGGGTTAGGCCCCCGGTGAGGCTGAGGGTCGAGATCGGGGTGCGGATGCGTGTTAGGGGGCGTGTGCGTCATAGGGCGCGGCGTGCCGTTAGGCTAGGCCTCAGGCTTCAGGCTGCTGGGGAGGCCTAGGGGTCAGGGTCAGGGCTGGGGCTAGGGTTAGTGTTAGGCCCGCGGTGAGGCTGAGGTTCGAGATCGGGGTGCGGATGCGTGTTAGGGGGCGTGTGCGTCGTAGTGCGCGGCGTGCCGTTAGGCTAGGCTTCAGTCTGCGGGGGAGGCCTAGGGGTCAGGGTCAGGGCTGGGGCTAGGGTTAGGGTTAGGCCCCAGGTGAGGCTGAGGGTGGAGATCGGGGTGTGGATGCGTGTTAGGGGGCGTGTGCGTCGTAGGGCGCGGCAGGCCTTTAGGCTATGCCTCAGGCTACAGGCTGCGGGGAAGGCCTAATGGTCAGGGTCAGGGCTGGGGCTAGGGTTAGGGTTAGGCCCCCGGTGAGGCTGAGGGTCGAGATCAGGTTGGGGATGCGTGTTAGGGGGCGTGTTTGTCGTAGGGCAAGGCGTGCCGTTAGGCTATGCCTCGGGCTTCAGGCTGCGGAGGAGGCCTAGGTTTCAGTGTCTGGGCTGGGTCTAGGGTTAGGGTTAGGCCCCCGGTGAGGCTGAGGGTCGAGATCGGGGTGCGGATGCGTGTTAGGGGGTGTGTACGTAGTAGGGCGCCTCGTGCCGTTAGGCTAGGCCTTAGGCTTCAGCCTGCGGGGGAGGCCTAGGGGTCAGAATCAGGGCTGGGACTAGGGTTAGGGTTAGGACCTGGTGAGGCTGAGGGTCGAGGTCGGCTTGCGGATGCGTGTTAGGGGGCGTGCGCGTCGTAGGGCGCGGCGTGCCGTTAGGCTAGGCCTCAGGCTTCAGGCTGAGGGGGAGGCCTAGGGGTCAGGGTCAGGGCTGGGAATAGGGTTAGGGTTTGGCCCCCGATGAGGCTGAGGGTCGAGATCGGGGTGCAGATGCGTGTTAGGGGGGGTGTGCGTCGTAGGGCGCGGCGTGCCGTTAGGCTAGGCCTCAGGCTTCAGGCTTCGGGGGACGCCTAAGGGTCAGGGTCAGGCCTGGAGCTCGGGTTAGGCTTAGGCCCGCGGTGAGGCAGAGGGTCGAGATCGGGGTGCGGATGCGTGTTAGGGGGCGTGTGCGTCGTAGGGCGTGGCGTGCCGTTAGGCTAGGCCTCAGGCTTCAGGCTGCGGGGGAGTCCTAAAGGTCAGGGTCAGGGCCATGGCTAGGGTTAGGGTTTGGCCCAGGGTGAGGCTGAGGGTCGAGATCGGGGTGCAGATGCGTGTTAGGGGGCGTGTGCGTCATAGCGCGCGGCATGCCGTTAGGCTAGGCCTCAGGTTTCAGGCTGGGGGGAGGCCTGGGGATCAGGGTCAGGGCTGGGACTAGGGTTAGGGTTAGGCCCCCGGTGAGGCTGAGGTTCGAGATCGGGGTGCGGCTGCGTGATAGGGGGCGTGTGCGTCGTAGGGCGCGGCGTGCCGTTAGGCTAGGCCTCAGGCTTCAGGCTGCGGGGGAGGCCTAGTGGTCAGGGTCAGGGCTGGGTCTAGGGTGAGTGTTAGGCCCCCGTTGAGGCTGAGGTTCGCGATCGGGGTACGGATGCGTGTTAGGGGGCGTGTGCGTCGTAGGGCCTGGCGTGCCGTTAGGCTAGGCCTCAGGTTTCAGGCTGCGGGGGAGGCCTAGGGGTCAGGGTCAGGGCTGGGGCTAGGGTTAGGGTTTGGGCCCTGTGAGGCTGAGGGTCGAGATCGGGGTGCGGATGCATGTTAGGGGGCGTGTGCGTCGTACGGCGTGGAGTGCCGTTAGGCTAGGCCTCAGGCTTCAGGCTGCGGGGGAGGCCTAGGGGTCAGGGTCAGGGCTGGGACTAAGGTTAGGGTTGGGCCCCCGGTGAGGCTGAGGGTCGAGATCGGGGTGCGGATGCATGTTAGGGGGCGTGTGCGTCGTAGGGCGCGACGTGCCGTTAGGCTAGGCCTCAGGCTTCAGGCTGCGGGGGAGGCCTAGGTGTCAGGGTCAGGGCTGGGGCTAGGGTTAGGGTTAGGCCCCCGGTGAGGCAGAGGGTCGAGATCGGGGTTCCAATGCGTGTTAGGGGGTGTGTTCGTTGTAGGGCGCGTCGTGCCGTTAGGCTAGCCCTCAAGATTCAGGCTGCGGGGGAGGCCTACGTGTAAGGGTCAGGGATGGGGCTAGGGTAAGGGTAAGGGTTAGGCCCCCGGTGAGGCTGAGGGTCGAGATCGGGGTGCAGATGCGTGTTAGGGGGCGTGCGCGTCGTAGGGCGCGGCGTGCCGTTAGTCTAAGTCTCTGGCATCAGGCTGCGGGGGAGGCCTAGGTGTCATGGTCAGGCCTGTGGCTAGGGTTAGGGTTAGGACCCCGGTGAGGCTGAGGGTCGAGATCGGGATGCGGATGCGTGTTAGGGGGCATGTGCGTCGTAGGGCGCGGCGTGCCGTTAGGCTAGGTCTCAGGCTTCAGGCTGCGGGAGAGGCCTGGGGGTCAGGGTGAGGGCTGGGGCTAGGGTTAGGGTTAGGCCCCCGGTGAGGCTGAGGTTCGAGATCTGCGTGCGGATGCGTGTTAGGGGGCGTGCGCGTCGTAGGGCGTGGCGTGCCGTTAGGCTAGGCCTCAGGCTTCAGACTGCGGGGGTGGCCTAGGGGTCAGGGTCAGGGCTGGGGCTAGGCTTAGTGTTAGGCCCCCAGTGAGGCTGAGGGTCGACATCTGGGTGCGGATGCGTGTTAGGGGGCGTGTGCGTCATAGGGCGCGGCGTGCCGTTAGGCTAGGCCTCAGGCTTCAGGCTGCTGGGGAGGCCTAGGGATCAGGGTCAGGCCTGCGGCTAGGATTAGGGTTAGGCACCCGGTGAGGCTGAGGGTCGAGATCGGCGTGCGGATGCGTGTTAGGGGACGTGCGCGTCGTACGGCGCGGCGTGCCGTTAGGCTAGGCCTCAGGCTTCAGGCTGCGGGGCAGGCCTAGGGTCAGGGTCAGGCCTGCGGCTAGGGTTAGGTTGAGGCCCCCGGTGAGGCTGAGGGTCGAGATCGGGGTGCAGATGCGTGTTAGGGGGCGTGCGCGTCGTAGCGCGCAGCGTGCCGTTAGGCTAGGCCTCTGTCTTCAGGCTGCGGGGGAGGCCTAGGTGTCAGGGACAGGGCTGGGCTTAGGGTTACGGTTAGGCCCCCGTTTAGGCTGAGGGTCGAGATCGGGGTGCAGATGCGTGTTAGGGGGGGTGTTCGTCGTAGGGAGCGGCGTGCCGTTAGGCTAGGCCTCAGGCTTCAGGCTGCAGGGGAGGCCTAGGGTCAGCGTCAAGCCTGGGGCTGGGGTTAGTGTTAGGCCCCCGGTGAGGCTGAGGGTCGAGATCGGGGTGCGGATTTGTCTTAGCGTGCGTGGGCGTCGTAGGGTGCGGCGTGCCCTTACGCTAGGCCCCAGGCTTCAGGCTGCGGGGGAGGCCTAGGTGTCAGAGTCTGGGCTGGGGCTAGGGTTAGGGTTAGGCCCCCGGTGAGGCTGAGGGTCGAGATCGGGGTGCAGATGCGTGTTAGGGGGCTTGTGCGTCGCAGGGCGCAGCGTGCCGTTAGGCTAGGCCTTAGGCTTCAGGCTGCTGGGGAGGCCTAGGGGTCAGGGTCAGGGCTGGGGCTAGGGTTAGGGTTAGGCCCCCGGTGAGGCTGACGGTCGAGATCGTGGTTCGGATGAGTGTTCGGGGCCCTGGGCGTCGTAGGTCTTGGTGTTCCGTTAGGCTAGGCCTCAGGCTTCAGGCTGCGGGGGAGGCCTAGCGGTCAGGGTCAGGGCTGGGGCTAGGGTTAGTGTTAGGCCCCCGGTGAGGCTGAGGGTCGAGATCGGGGTGCGGATGCGTGATAGGGGGCGCTTGCGTCGTAGCGCGTGGCGTGCCGTTAGGCTAGGCCTCAGGCTTCAGGCTGCGGGGGAGGCCTAGGGGTCAGGGTCATGGCTGGGGCTAGGGTTAGGGTTAGGCCTCCGGTGAGGCTGAGGGTCGAGATCGGGGTGCGGATGCGTGTTAGGGGGCGTGTGCGTCGTAGGGCGCGGCGTGCTGTTAGGTTAGGCCTCAGGCTTCAGGCTGCGGGGGAGGGCTAGATGTCAGGGTCAGGGATGGGGCTAGGGTTATGGTTAGGCCCCCGGTGAGGCTGAGGCTCGAGATCAGGGTGCGGATGCGTGTTAGGGGGCGTGTGCGTCGTAGGGCATGGTTGCCGTTAGGCTAGGCCACCGGCTTCAGGCTGTGGGGGAGGCCTAGGGGTCAGGGTCAGGGCTGGGGTTAGGGTTAGGGTTAGGCCCCCGGTGAGGCTGAGGGTCGAGATCGGGGTGCGGATGCGTGTTCGGGGGCGTGGGCGCCGTAGTGCGCGGCGTGCCGTTAGGCTAGGCCTCAGGCTTCAGGCTGCGGGGGAGCCCTAGGTGTCAGTGTCAGGGCTTGGGCTAGGGTTAGGGTTAGACACCGCTGAGGTTGAGGGTCGAGATCGGGGTACAGATGCGTGTTAGGGGGCGTGTGCATCGTAGGGCGCGGCGTGCCGTTAGGCTAGGCCTCAGGCTTCAGGCTGCGGGGGAGGCCTAGCGTTCAGGGTCAGGGCTGGGGTTAGGGTTAGGGTTAGGCCCCCGGTGAGGCTGAGGGTCGAGATCGGGGTGCGGATGCGTGTTCGGAGGCGTGGGCGCCGTAGTGCGCGGCGTGCCGTTAGGCTAGGCCTCAGGCTTCAGGCTGCGGGGGAGCCCTAGGTGTCAGTGTCAGGGCTTGGGCTAGGGTTAGGGTTAGACACCGCTGAGGTTGAGGGTCGAGATCGGGGTACAGATGCGTGTTAGGGGGCGTGTGCATCATTGGGCGCGGCGTGCCGTTAGGCTAGGCCTCAGGCTTCAGGCTGCGGGGTAGGCTTAGAGGTCAGTGTCCTGGCTGGGGCTAGGGTTAGGGTTAGGCCCCCGGTGAGGCTGAGGGTCGAGATCGGGGTGCGGATGCGTGTTATGGGGCGTGCGCGTCGTGGGGCGCGGCTTGCCATTAGGCTAGGCCTCAGGCTTCAGGCTGCGGGCGAGGCCTAGGGGTCAGAGTCAGGGCTGAATCTAGGGTTTGGGTTGGGCCCCCGGTGCGGCTGAGGGTGGAGATCGGGGTGCGAATGCGTGTTAGGGGGCTTTTGCCTCGTAGGGCATGGCATGCTGTTAGGCTAGGCCTCAGGCTTCAGGCTGCGGTGTAGGCATAGAGGTCAGGGTCCAGGCTGGGGCTAGGGTTAGGGTTAGGCCCCCGGTGAGGCTGAGAGTCGAGATGGCGGTGCGGATGCCTGTTAGGGGGCGTGTGCGTCTTAGGGCGCGGCGTGCCGTTAGGCTAGGCCTCAGGCTTCAGGCTACGGGGGAGGCCTAGGGGTCAGGGTCAGGGCTGGGGCTAGGGTTAGGTCAGGCTCCCGGTGAGGCTGAGGGTGGAGATCGGGGTGCGGATGCCTGTTAGGGGGCGTGCGCGTTGTATGGCGCGGCGTGCCGCTAGGCTAGGCCTCAGGCTTCAGGCTGCGGGGGAGGCCTAGGGGTCATGGTCAGGCCTGTGGCTAGGGTTAGGGTTAGGACCCCGGGGACGCTGAGGGTCGAGATCGGGGTGCGAATGCGTGTTAGGGGGCATGTGCGTCGTAGGGCGCGGCGTGCCGTTAGGCTAGGTCTCAGGCTTCAGGCTGCGGGAGAGGCCTGGGGGTCAGGGTGAGGGCTGGGGCTAGGGTTAGGGTTAGGCCCCCGGTGAGGCTGAGGTTCGAGATCTGCGTGCGGATGCGTGTTAGGGGGCGTGCGCGTCGTAGGGCGTGGCGTGCCGTTAGGCTAGGCCTCAGGCTTCAGGCTGCGGGGGTGGCCTAGGTGTCAGGGTCAGGGCTGGGGCTAGGCTTAGTGTTAGGCCCCCAGTGAGGCTGAGGGTCGACATCGGGGTGCGGATGCGTGTTAGGGGGCGTGTGCGTCATAGGGCGCGGCGTGCCGTTAGGCTAGGCCTCAGGCTTCAGGCTGCTGGGGAGGCCTAGGGATCAGGGTCAGGCCTGCGGCTAGGATTAGGGTTAGGCACCCGGTGAGGCTGAGGGTCGAGATCGGCGTGCGGATGCGTGTTAGGGGACGTGCGCGTCGTACGGCGCGGCGTGCCGTTAGGCTAGGCCTTACGCTTCAGGCTGCGGGGGAGGCCTAGGTTTCAGGGTCAGGGCTGGGGCTAGGTTTAGGGTTAGGCCCCCGGTGAGGCTGAGGGTCGAGATCGGGGTGCGGATGCGTGTTAAGGGGCGTGCGCGTCGTAGGGCGCGGCATGCTGTTAGGCTAGGCCTCAGGCTTCAGGCTGGGGGGCAGGCCTAGGGTCAGGGTCAGGCCTGGGGCTAGGGTTAGGTTGAGGCCCCCGGTGAGGCTGAGGGTCGAAATCGGGGTACGGATGCGTGTTAGGGGGCATGTGCGTCGTAGGGCGTGGCGTGCCGTTAGGCTAGGCCTCTGTCTTCAGGCTGCGGGGGAGGCCTAGGTGTCAGGGTCAGGGCTGGGCTTAGGGTTACGGTTAGGCCCCCGGTTAGGCTGAGGGTCGAGATCGGGGTGCAGATGCGTGTTAGGGGGGGTGTTCGTCGTAGGGCGCGGCGTGCCGTTAGGCTAGGCCTCAGGCTTCAGGCTGCGGGGGAGCCCTAGGGTCAGCGTCAAGCCTGGGGCTGGGGTTAGTGTTAGGCCCCCGGTGAGGCTGAGGGTCGAGATCGGGGTGCGGATTTGTCTTAGCGTGCGTAGGCGTCGTAGGGTGCGGCGTGCCCTTACGCTAGGCCCCAGGCTTCAGGCTGCGGGGGAGGCCTAGGTGTCAGAGTCTGGGCTGGGGCTAGGGTTAGGGTTAGGCCCGCGGTGAGGCTGAGGGTCGAGATCGCGGTGCGGATGCGTGTTAGGGGGCGTGGGCGTCGTACGGCGCGGCGTGCCGTTAGGTTAGGCTTCAGGCTTCAGTCAGCGGGGGAGGCCTAGGGGTCAGGGTCAGGGCTGGGGCTACGGTTAGGCTAGGGTTAGGGTTAGGCCCCCGGTGAGGCTGAGGGTCGAGATCGGTGTGCGGATGCGTGTTAGGGGGCGTGTGCGTCGTAGGGCGCGGCCTGCCCTTAGGCTAGGCCTCAGGCTTCAGGCTGCGGGGGAGGCCTAGGTGTCAGGGTCAGGGCTGGGGCTAGGGTTAGGGTTAGGCCCCCGGTGAGGCTGAGGGTCGAGATCGGGGTGCAGATGCGTGTTAGGGGGCTTGTGCGTCGCAGGGCGCAGCGTGCCGTTAGGCTAGGCCTCAGGCTTCAGGCTGCTGGGGAGGCCTAGGGGTCAGGGTCAGGGCTGGGGTAGGGTTAGGGTTAGGCCCCCGGTGAGGCTGACGGTCGAGATCGTGGTTCGGATGACTGTTCGGGGCCCTGGGCGTCGTAGGTCTTGGTGTTCCGTTAGGCTAGGCCTCAGGCTTCAGGCTGCGGGGGAGGCCTAGCGGTCAGGGTCAGGGCTGGGGCTAGGGTTAGTGTTAGGCCCCCGCTGAGGCTGAGGGTCGAGATCGTGGTGCGGATGCGTGATAGGGGGCGCTTGCGTCGTAGCGCGTGGCGTGCCGTTAGGCTAGGCCTCAGGCTTCAGGCTGCGGGGGAGGCCTAGGGGTCAGGGTAGCGGCTGGTGCTAGGGTTACGGTTAGGCCCCCAGTGAGGCTGAGGGTCGAGATCGGGGTGCGGATGCGTGTTAGGGGGCGTGGGCGTCGTAGGGTGCGGCGTGCCATTAGGCTAGTCCTCAGGCTTCAGGCTGCGGGGGAGGCCTAGGGGTCAGGGTCAGGGCTGGGATTAGGGTTAGGGTTAGGCCCCCGGTGAGGCTGAGGGTCGAGATCGGTGTGCGGATGCGTGTTATGGGGCATGTGCGTCGTAGGGCGCGGCGTGCCTTTAGGCTAGGCCTCAGGCTTCAGGCTGAGGGGGAGGCCTAAGGGTCAGGGTCACGGCTGGTGCTAGGTTTAGGGTTAGACCCCCGGTGAGGCTGAGGGTCGAGATCGGGGTGCGGATGCGTGTTAGGGGGCGTGTGCGTGGTAGCGCGCGGCGTGCCATTAGGCTAGACCTCAGGCTTCAGGCTGCGGGGGAGGCCTAGGGGTCAGGGTCAGGGCTGGGGCTAGGGTTAGGGTTAGGCCCCCGGTGAGGCTGAGGGTCGAGATCGGGGTCCGGATGCGTGTTAGGGTGCGTGTGCGTCGTAGCGGGTGGCGTGCCGTTAGGCTAGGCCTCAGGCTTCAGGCTGCCGGGGAGGCCTAGGGGTCAGGTTCAAGCCTGGGGCTAGGGTTAGGGTTAGGCCTCCGGTGAGGCTGAGGGTCGAGATCGGGGTGCGGATGCGTGTTAGGGGGCGTGTGCGTCTTAGGGCGCGGCGTTCCGTTAGGTTAGGCCTCAGGCTTCACGCTGCGGGGCAGGCCTATGGGTCAGGGTCAGGGATGGGGCTAGGGTTATGGTTAGGCCCCCGGTGAGGCTGAGGGTCGAGATCGGGGTGCGGATGCGTGTTAGGGGGCGTGTGCGTCGTAGGGCGCTGCGTGCCGTTTGGCTAGGCCTCAGGCTTCAGGCTGCGGGGGTGGCCTAGGTGTCAGGTTCAGGGCTGGGGCTAGGGTTAGGGTTAGGCCCCCGGTGAGGCTGAGGGTCGAGATCGGGGTGCGGATGCGTGTTCGGGGGCGTGGGCGTCCTAGGGCTTGGCATGCCGTTAGGCTAGGCCTCAGGCTTCAGGCTGCGGGGGAGGCCCAGGTGTCAGGGTCAGGGCTGGGGCTAGAGTTAGGGTTCGGCCCTCGGTGAGGCTGAGGGTCGAGATCGGGGTGCGGATGCGTGTTAGGGGGCGTGTGCGTCGTAGGGCGCGGCGTGCTGTTAGGTTAGGCCTCAGGCTTCAGGCTGCGGGGGAGGGCTAGATGTCAGGGTCAGGGATGGGGCTAGGGTTATGGTTAGGCCCCCGGTGAGGCTGAGGGTCGAGATCAGGGTGCGGATGCGTGTTAGGGGGCGTGTGCGTCGTAGGGCATGGTGTGCCGTTAGGCTAGGCCACCGGCTTCAGGCTGTGGGGGAGGCCTAGGGGTCAGGGTCAGGGCTGGGGCTAGGGATAGGGTTAGGCCCCCGGTGAGGCTGAGGGTCGAGATCGGTGTTTGGATTCGTGTTAGGGGGCGTGTGCGTCGTAGGGCGCGGCGTGCCGTTAGGCTAGGCCTCAGGCTTCAGGCTGCGGGGGAGGCCTAGTGTTCAGGGTCAGGGCTGGGGCGAGGGTTAGGGTTAGGCCACTGGTGAGGCTGAGGGTCGAGATCGGAGTGCGGATGCGTGTTCGGTGGCGTGTGCGTCGTAGGGCGCGGCGTGCCCTTAGGCTAGGCCTCTGTCTTCAGGCTGCGGGGGAGGCCTAGGTGTCAGGGTCAGGGCTGGGCTTAGGGTTACGGTTAGGCCCCCGGTTAGGCTGAGGGTCGAGATCGGGGTGCAGATGCGTGTTAGGGGGGGTGTTCGTCGTAGGGCGCGGCGTGCCGTTAGGCTAGGCCTCAGGCTTCAGGCTGCGGGGGAGCCCTAGGGTCAGCGTCAAGCCTGGGGCTGGGGTTAGTGTTAGGCCCCCGGTGAGGCTGAGGGTCGAGATCGGGGTGCGGATTTGTCTTAGCGTGCGTAGGCGTCGTAGGGTGCGGCGTGCCCTTACGCTAGGCCCCAGGCTTCAGGCTGCGGGGGAGGCCTAGGTGTCAGAGTCTGGGCTGGGGCTAGGGTTAGGGTTAGGCCCGCGGTGAGGCTGAGGGTCGAGATCGCGGTGCGGATGCGTGTTAGGGGGCGTGGGCGTCGTACGGCGCGGCGTGCCGTTAGGTTAGGCTTCAGGCTTCAGTCAGCGGGGGAGGCCTAGGGGTCAGGGTCAGGGCTGGGGCTACGGTTAGGCTAGGGTTAGGGTTAGGCCCCCGGTGAGGCTGAGGGTCGAGATCGGTGTGCGGATGCGTGTTAGGGGGCGTGTGCGTCGTAGGGCGCGGCCTGCCCTTAGGCTAGGCCTCAGGCTTCAGGCTGCGGGGGAGGCCTAGGTGTCAGGGTCAGGGCTGGGGCTAGGGTTAGGGTTAGGCCCCCGGTGAGGCTGAGGGTCGAGATCGGGGTGCAGATGCGTGTTAGGGGGCTTGTGCGTCGCAGGGCGCAGCGTGCCGTTAGGCTAGGCCTCAGGCTTCAGGCTGCTGGGGAGGCCTAGGGGTCAGGGTCAGGGCTGGGGTAGGGTTAGGGTTAGGCCCCCGGTGAGGCTGACGGTCGAGATCGTGGTTCGGATGACTGTTCGGGGCCCTGGGCGTCGTAGGTCTTGGTGTTCCGTTAGGCTAGGCCTCAGGCTTCAGGCTGCGGGGGAGGCCTAGCGGTCAGGGTCAGGGCTGGGGCTAGGGTTAGTGTTAGGCCCCCGCTGAGGCTGAGGGTCGAGATCGTGGTGCGGATGCGTGATAGGGGGCGCTTGCGTCGTAGCGCGTGGCGTGCCGTTAGGCTAGGCCTCAGGCTTCAGGCTGCGGGGGAGGCCTAGGGGTCAGGGTAGCGGCTGGTGCTAGGGTTACGGTTAGGCCCCCAGTGAGGCTGAGGGTCGAGATCGGGGTGCGGATGCGTGTTAGGGGGCGTGGGCGTCGTAGGGTGCGGCGTGCCATTAGGCTAGTCCTCAGGCTTCAGGCTGCGGGGGAGGCCTAGGGGTCAGGGTCAGGGCTGGGATTAGGGTTAGGGTTAGGCCCCCGGTGAGGCTGAGGGTCGAGATCGGTGTGCGGATGCGTGTTATGGGGCATGTGCGTCGTAGGGCGCGGCGTGCCTTTAGGCTAGGCCTCAGGCTTCAGGCTGAGGGGGAGGCCTAAGGGTCAGGGTCACGGCTGGTGCTAGGTTTAGGGTTAGACCCCCGGTGAGGCTGAGGGTCGAGATCGGGGTGCGGATGCGTGTTAGGGGGCGTGTGCGTGGTAGCGCGCGGCGTGCCATTAGGCTAGACCTCAGGCTTCAGGCTGCGGGGGAGGCCTAGGGGTCAGGGTCAGGGCTGGGGCTAGGGTTAGGGTTAGGCCCCCGGTGAGGCTGAGGGTCGAGATCGGGGTCCGGATGCGTGTTAGGGTGCGTGTGCGTCGTAGCGGGTGGCGTGCCGTTAGGCTAGGCCTCAGGCTTCAGGCTGCCGGGGAGGCCTAGGGGTCAGGTTCAAGCCTGGGGCTAGGGTTAGGGTTAGGCCTCCGGTGAGGCTGAGGGTCGAGATCGGGGTGCGGATGCGTGTTAGGGGGCGTGTGCGTCTTAGGGCGCGGCGTTCCGTTAGGTTAGGCCTCAGGCTTCACGCTGCGGGGCAGGCCTATGGGTCAGGGTCAGGGATGGGGCTAGGGTTATGGTTAGGCCCCCGGTGAGGCTGAGGGTCGAGATCGGGGTGCGGATGCGTGTTAGGGGGCGTGTGCGTCGTAGGGCGCTGCGTGCCGTTTGGCTAGGCCTCAGGCTTCAGGCTGCGGGGGTGGCCTAGGTGTCAGGTTCAGGGCTGGGGCTAGGGTTAGGGTTAGGCCCCCGGTGAGGCTGAGGGTCGAGATCGGGGTGCGGATGCGTGTTCGGGGGCGTGGGCGTCCTAGGGCTTGGCATGCCGTTAGGCTAGGCCTCAGGCTTCAGGCTGCGGGGGAGGCCCAGGTGTCAGGGTCAGGGCTGGGGCTAGAGTTAGGGTTCGGCCCTCGGTGAGGCTGAGGGTCGAGATCGGGGTGCGGATGCGTGTTAGGGGGCGTGTGCGTCGTAGGGCGCGGCGTGCTGTTAGGTTAGGCCTCAGGCTTCAGGCTGCGGGGGAGGGCTAGATGTCAGGGTCAGGGATGGGGCTAGGGTTATGGTTAGGCCCCCGGTGAGGCTGAGGGTCGAGATCAGGGTGCGGATGCGTGTTAGGGGGCGTGTGCGTCGTAGGGCATGGTGTGCCGTTAGGCTAGGCCACCGGCTTCAGGCTGTGGGGGAGGCCTAGGGGTCAGGGTCAGGGCTGGGGCTAGGGATAGGGTTAGGCCCCCGGTGAGGCTGAGGGTCGAGATCGGTGTTTGGATTCGTGTTAGGGGGCGTGTGCGTCGTAGGGCGCGGCGTGCCGTTAGGCTAGGCCTCAGGCTTCAGGCTGCGGGGGAGGCCTAGTGTTCAGGGTCAGGGCTGGGGCGAGGGTTAGGGTTAGGCCACTGGTGAGGCTGAGGGTCGAGATCGGAGTGCGGATGCGTGTTCGGTGGCGTGTGCGTCGTAGGGCGCGGCGTGCCCTTAGGCTAGGCCTCAGGCTTCAGGCTGCGGGGGAGGCCTAGGTGTCAGGGTCAGGGCTGGGGCTAGGGTTAGGGTTAGGCCCCCGGTGAGGCTGAGGGTCGAGATCGGGGTGCGGATGCGTGTTAGGGGGCGTGTGCGTCGTAGGGCGCTGCGTGCCGTTAGGCTAGGCCTCAGGCTTCAGGCTGCGGGGTGGCCTTGGTGTCAGGTTCAGGGCTGGGCCTATGGTTAGGGTTAGGCCCCCGGTGAGGCTGAGGGTCGAGATCGGTGTGCGGATGCGTGTTAGGGGGCGTGTGCGTCGAAGGGCGTGGCGTGCCGTTAGGCTAGGCCTCAGGCTTCAGGCTGCGGGGGTGGCCTAGGGTCAGGGTCAAACCTGGGGCTGGGGTTAGTGTTAGGCCCCCGGTGAGGCTGAGGGTCGAGATCGGGGTGCGGATACGTCTTAGCGTGCGTGGGCTTCGTAGGGCGTGGTGTGCCGTTAGGCTAGGCCACAGGCTTCAGGCTGTGGGGGAGGCCTAGTGGTCAGGGTCATGGCAGGGACTAGGGTTAGGGTTAGGCCTCCGGTGAGGCTGAGGGTCGAGATCTGGGTGGGGATTCGTGTTAGGGGCGTGTGCGTCGTAGGGCGCCGCGTGCCGTTAGGCTAGGCCTCAGGCTTTAGGCTGCGGGGGAGGCCTAGTGGTCAGGGTCAGGGCTGGGGCTAGGGTTAGGTTTAGGCCCAGGGTGAGGCTGAGGGTCGAGATCGGGGTGCGGATCCGTGTTAGGGGGCGTGGGCGTCGTAGGGCGCGGCGTGCCCTTAGGGTAGGCCTCAGGCTTCAGGATGTGGGGAAGGCCTAGGTGTCAGGGTCAAGCCTGGGGCTAGGGTTAGGGTTAGTCCCCCGGTGAGGCTGAGGGTCGAGATCGGGGTGCGGATGCGTGTTAGGGGGCGTGGGTGGTGTAGGGTGCGGCATGCCATTAGGCTAGGCCTCAGGCTTCAGGCTGGCGGGGAGGCCTAGGGGTCAGGGTCAGGGCTGGGGCTAGGGTTAGGGTTAGGAGCTCGGTGAGGCTGAGGGTCGAGATCAGTGTGCGGATGCGTGTTAGGGGGCCTGTGCGTCGTAGGGCGCGGCGTGCCCTTAGGCTAGGCCTCAGGCTTCAGGCTGCGGGGGAGGCCTAGGTGTCAGGGTCAGGGCTGGAGCTAGGGTTAGGGTTAGGCCCCCGGTGAGGCTGAGGGTTGAGATCGGGATGCAGATGCGTGTTAGGGGGCGTGTGCGTCGTAGGGCGCGGCCTGCCATTAGGCTTCGCCTCAGGCTTCAGGCTGCGGGTGTGGCCTAGGTGTCAGGTTCAGGGCTGGGGCTAGGGTTAGGGTTAGGCCCCCGGTGAGGCTGAGGGTCGAGATCGGGGTGCGGATGCGTGTTAGGGTGCGTGTGAGTCGTAGCGGGTGGCGTGCCGTTAGGCTATGCCTTAGGCGTCAGGCTGCCGGGGAGGCCTAGGGGTCAGGTTCAAGCCTGAGGCTAGGGTTAGGGTAAGGCCCCCGGTGAGGCTCAGGGTCGAGATCGTGGTGCGGATGCGTGTTAGGGGGCGTGTGCGTCGTAGGGCGCGGCGTTCCGTTAGGCTAGGCCTCAGGCTTCAGGCTGCGGGGGAGGCCTAGGGGTCAGGGTCAGGGATGGGGCTAGGGTTATGGTTAGGCCCCCGGTGAGGCTGAGGGTCGAGATCGGGGTGCGGATGCGTGTTAGGGGGCGTGTGCGTCGTAAGGCACGGTGTGCCGTTAGGCTAGGCCACAGGCTTCACGCTGTGGGGGAGGCATAGGGGTCAGGGTCATGGCTGGGGCTAGGTTTAGGGTTATGCCTCCGGTGAGGCTGAGGGTCGAGATCTGGGTGCGGATTCGTGTTAGGGGGCGTGTGCGTCGAGGGGCGTGGCGTGCCGTTAGGCTAGGCCTCAGGCTTTAGGCTGCGGGGGAGGCCTAGGGGTCAGGTTCAGGGCTGGGGCTAGGGTTCGGTTTAGGCCCAGGGTGAGGCTGAGGGTCGAGATCGGGGTGCGGATGCGTGTTATGGGTCGTGGGCGTCGTAGGGCGTGGCCTGCCCTTAGGCTAGGCCTCAGGCTTCAGGATGTGGGGGAGGCCTAGGTGTCAGGGTCAAGCCTGGGGCTAGGGTTAGGGTTAGTCCCCCGGTGAGGCTGAGGGTCGAGATCGGGGTGCGGATGCGTGTTCGGGGGCGTGGGCGTCGTAGGGCCTGGCATGCTGTTTGGCTAGGCCTCAGGCTTCAGGCTGTGGGGGAGGCCCAGGGGTCAGCGTCAGGGCTGGGGCTAGAGTTAGGGTTAGGCCCTCGGTGTGGCTGAGTGTCGAGATCTCCGTGTGGATTCGTGTTAGGGGGCGTGGGTGTTGGAGGGTGCGGCATGCCTTTAGGCTAGGCCTCAGGCTTCAGGCTGCGGGTGTGGCCTAGGTGTCAGTTTCAGGGCTGGGGCTAGGGTTAGGGTTAGGCCCCCGGTGAGGCTGAGGGTCGAGATCGGGGTGCGGATGCGTGTTCGGGGGCGTGGGCGTCGTAGGGCGCTGCGTGCCATTAGGTTAGGCCTCAGGCTTCAGGCTGTGGTGGAGGCCTAGTGGTCAGGGTCAGGGCTGGGTCTAGGGTTAGGGTTAGGCCCCCGGTGAAGCTGAGGGTCGAGAGCGGGGTGCGGATGCGTGTTAGGGGGCGTGTGCGTCGTAGGACGCGGCGTGCCATTAGGCTAGGACTCAGGCTTCAGGCTACGGGGGAGGCCTAGGGGTCAGGGCCAGGGCTGGGGCTAGGGTTAGGGTTAGGCCCCCGGTGAGGCTGAGGGTCGAGATCGGGGTGCCCATGCATGTTAGGGGGCGTGTGTGTCGTACGGGGTGGCGTGCCGTTAGGCTAGGCCTCAGGCTTCAGGCTGTGGGGGAGGCCTAGTGGTCAGGGTAAAGCCTGGTGCTAGGGTTAGGGTTATGCCCCCGGTGAGGCTGAGGGTCGAGATCGGGGTGCGGATGCGTGTTCGGGGGCGTGTGCGTCGTAGGGCGCGGTGTGCTGTTAGGCTACGCCTCAGGCTTCAGGCTGCGGGTGTGGCCTAGGTGTCAGTTTCAGGGCTGGGGCTAGGGTTAGGGTTAGGCCCCCGGTGAGGCTGAGGGTCGAGATCGGGGTGCGGATGCGTGTTTGGTGGCGTGTGCTTCATAGGGTGCGGCGTGACCTTAGGGTAGGCCTCAGGCTTCAGGCTGCGGGGGAGGCCTAGGTGTCAGGGTCAGGGCTGGGGCTAGGGTTAGTGTTAGGCCCCCGGTGAGGCTGAGGGTCGAGATCGGGGTGCGGATGCGTGTTAGGGGGCGTGTGCATCGTAGGGCGCGGCGTGCCGTTAGGCTAGCCCTCAGGCTTCAGGCTGGGGGGGGTGCCTAGGGGTCAGGGTAAAGCCTGGTGCTAGGGTTAGGGTTATGCTCCCGGTGAGGCTGAGGGTCGAGATCGGGGTGCGGATGCGTGTTCGGGGGCGTGTGCGTCGTAGGGCGCGGTGTGCTGTTAGGCTACGCCTCAGGCTTCAGGCTGCGGGTGTGGCCTAGGTGTCAGTTTCAGGGCTGGGGCTAGGGTTAGGGTTAGGCCCCCGGTGAGGCTGAGGGTCGAGATCGGGGTGCGGATGCGTGTTCGGGGGCGTGGGCGTCGTAGGGCGCTGCGTGCCATTAGGTTAGGCCTCAGGCTTCAGGCTGTGGTGGAGGCCTAGTGGTCAGGGTCAGGGCTGGGTCTAGGGTTAGGGTTAGGCCCCCGGTGAAGCTGAGGGTCGAGAGCGGGGTGCGGATGCGTGTTAGGGGGCGTGTGCGTCGTAGGACGCGGCGTGCCATTAGGCTAGGACTCAGGCTTCAGGCTACGGGGGAGGCCTAGGGGTCAGGGCCAGGGCTGGGGCTAGGGTTAGGGTTAGGCCCCCGGTGAGGCTGAGGGTCGAGATCGGGGTGCCCATGCATGTTAGGGCGCGTGTGTGTCGTACGGGGTGGCGTGCCGTTAGGCTAGGCCTCAGGCTTCAGGCTGTGGGGGAGGCCTAGTGGTCAGGGTAAAGCCTGGTGCTAGGGTTAGGGTTATGCCCCCGGTGAGGCTGAGGGTCGAGATCGGGGTGCGGATGCGTGTTATGGGGCATGTGCGTCGTAGGGCGCGGCGTGCCTTTAGGCTAGGCCTCAGGCTTCAGGCTGAGGGGGAGGCCTAAGGGTCAGGGTCACGGCTGGTGCTAGGTTTAGGGTTAGACCCCCGGTGAGGCTGAGGGTCGAGATCGGGGTGCGGATGCGTGTTAGGGGGCGTGTGCGTGGTAGCGCGCGGCGTGCCATTAGGCTAGACCTCAGGCTTCAGGCTGCGGGGGAGGCCTAGGGGTCAGGGTCAGGGCTGGGGCTAGGGTTAGGGTTAGGCCCCCGGTGAGGCTGAGGGTCGAGATCGGGGTCCGGATGCGTGTTAGGGTGCGTGTGCGTCGTAGCGGGTGGCGTGCCGTTAGGCTAGGCCTCAGGCTTCAGGCTGCCGGGGAGGCCTAGGGGTCAGGTTCAAGCCTGGGGCTAGGGTTAGGGTTAGGCCTCCGGTGAGGCTGAGGGTCGAGATCGGGGTGCGGATGCGTGTTAGGGGGCGTGTGCGTCTTAGGGCGCGGCGTTCCGTTAGGTTAGGCCTCAGGCTTCACGCTGCGGGGCAGGCCTATGGGTCAGGGTCAGGGATGGGGCTAGGGTTATGGTTAGGCCCCCGGTGAGGCTGAGGGTCGAGATCGGGGTGCGGATGCGTGTTAGGGGGCGTGTGCGTCGTAGGGCGCTGCGTGCCGTTTGGCTAGGCCTCAGGCTTCAGGCTGCGGGGGTGGCCTAGGTGTCAGGTTCAGGGCTGGGGCTAGGGTTAGGGTTAGGCCCCCGGTGAGGCTGAGGGTCGAGATCGGGGTGCGGATGCGTGTTCGGGGGCGTGGGCGTCCTAGGGCTTGGCATGCCGTTAGGCTAGGCCTCAGGCTTCAGGCTGCGGGGGAGGCCCAGGTGTCAGGGTCAGGGCTGGGGCTAGAGTTAGGGTTCGGCCCTCGGTGAGGCTGAGGGTCGAGATCGGGGTGCGGATGCGTGTTAGGGGGCGTGTGCGTCGTAGGGCGCGGCGTGCTGTTAGGTTAGGCCTCAGGCTTCAGGCTGCGGGGGAGGGCTAGATGTCAGGGTCAGGGATGGGGCTAGGGTTATGGTTAGGCCCCCGGTGAGGCTGAGGGTCGAGATCAGGGTGCGGATGCGTGTTAGGGGGCGTGTGCGTCGTAGGGCATGGTGTGCCGTTAGGCTAGGCCACCGGCTTCAGGCTGTGGGGGAGGCCTAGGGGTCAGGGTCAGGGCTGGGGCTAGGGATAGGGTTAGGCCCCCGGTGAGGCTGAGGGTCGAGATCGGTGTTTGGATTCGTGTTAGGGGGCGTGTGCGTCGTAGGGCGCGGCGTGCCGTTAGGCTAGGCCTCAGGCTTCAGGCTGCGGGGGAGGCCTAGTGTTCAGGGTCAGGGCTGGGGCGAGGGTTAGGGTTAGGCCACTGGTGAGGCTGAGGGTCGAGATCGGAGTGCGGATGCGTGTTCGGTGGCGTGTGCGTCGTAGGGCGCGGCGTGCCCTTAGGCTAGGCCTCAGGCTTCAGGCTGCGGGGGAGGCCTAGGTGTCAGGGTCAGGGCTGGGGCTAGGGTTAGGGTTAGGCCCCCGGTGAGGCTGAGGGTCGAGATCGGGGTGCGGATGCGTGTTAGGGGGCGTGTGCGTCGTAGGGCGCTGCGTGCCGTTAGGCTAGGCCTCAGGCTTCAGGCTGCGGGGTGGCCTTGGTGTCAGGTTCAGGGCTGGGCCTATGGTTAGGGTTAGGCCCCCGGTGAGGCTGAGGGTCGAGATCGGTGTGCGGATGCGTGTTAGGGGGCGTGTGCGTCGAAGGGCGTGGCGTGCCGTTAGGCTAGGCCTCAGGCTTCAGGCTGCGGGGGTGGCCTAGGGTCAGGGTCAAACCTGGGGCTGGGGTTAGTGTTAGGCCCCCGGTGAGGCTGAGGGTCGAGATCGGGGTGCGGATACGTCTTAGCGTGCGTGGGCTTCGTAGGGCGTGGTGTGCCGTTAGGCTAGGCCACAGGCTTCAGGCTGTGGGGGAGGCCTAGTGGTCAGGGTCATGGCAGGGACTAGGGTTAGGGTTAGGCCTCCGGTGAGGCTGAGGGTCGAGATCTGGGTGGGGATTCGTGTTAGGGGCGTGTGCGTCGTAGGGCGCCATGTGCCGTTAGGCTAGGCCTCAGGCTTTAGGCTGCGGGGGAGGCCTAGTGGTCAGGGTCAGGGCTGGGGCTAGGGTTAGGTTTAGGCCCAGGGTGAGGCTGAGGGTCGAGATCGGGGTGCGGATCCGTGTTAGGGGGCGTGGGCGTCGTAGGGCGCGGCGTGCCCTTAGGCTAGGACTCAGGCTTCAGGATGTGGGGAAGGCCTAGGTGTCAGGGTCAAGCCTGGGGCTAGGGTTAGGGTTAGTCCCCCGGTGAGGCTGAGGGTCGAGATCGGGGTGCGGATGCGTGTTAGGGGGCGTGGGTGTCGTACGGGGTGGCGTGCCGTTAGGCTAGGCCTCAGGCTTCAGGCTGTGGGGGAGGCCTAGTGGTCAGGGTAAAGCCTGGTGCTAGGGTTAGGGTTATGCCCCCGGTGAGGCTGAGGGTCGAGATCGGGGTGCGGATGCGTGTTATGGGGCATGTGCGTCGTAGGGCGCGGCGTGCCTTTAGGCTAGGCCTCAGGCTTCAGGCTGAGGGGGAGGCCTAAGGATCAGGGTCACGGCTGGTGCTAGGTTTAGGGTTAGACCCCCGGTGAGGCTGAGGGTCGAGATCGGGGTGCGGATGCGTGTTAGGGGGCGTGTGCGTGGTAGCGCGCGGCGTGCCATTAGGCTAGACCTCAGGCTTCAGGCTGCGGGGGAGGCCTAGGGGTCAGGGTCAGGGCTGGGGCTAGGGTTAGGGTTAGGCCCCCGGTGAGGCTGAGGGTCGAGATCGGGGTCCGGATGCGTGTTAGGGTGCGTGTGCGTCGTAGCGGGTGGCGTGCCGTTAGGCTAGGCCTCAGGCTATAGGCTGCCGGGGAGGCCTAGGGGTCAGGTTCAAGCCTGGGGCTAGGGTTAGGGTTAGGCCTCCGGTGAGGCTGAGGGTCGAGATCGGGGTGCGGATGCGTGTTAGGGGGCGTGTGCGTCTTAGGGCGCGGCGTTCCGTTAGGTTAGGCCTCAGGCTTCACGCTGCGGGGCAGGCCTATGGGTCAGGGTCAGGGATGGGGCTAGGGTTATGGTTAGGCCCCCGGTGAGGCTGAGGGTCGAGATCGGTGTGCGGATGCGTGTTAGGGGGCGTGTGCGTCGTAGGGCGCTGCGTGCCGTTTGGCTAGGCCTCAGGCTTCAGGCTGCGGGGGTGGCCTAGGTGTCAGGTTCAGGGCTGGGGCTAGGGTTAGGGTTAGGCCCCCGGTGAGGCTGAGGGTCGAGATCGGGGTGCGGATGCGTGTTCGGGGGCGTGGGCGTCCTAGGGCTTGGCATGCCGTTAGGCTAGGCCTCAGGCTTCAGGCTGCGGGGGAGGCCCAGGTGTCAGGGTCAGGGCTGGGGCTAGAGTTAGGGTTCGGCCCTCGGTGAGGCTGAGGGTCGAGATCGGGGTGCGGATGCGTGTTAGGGGGCGTGTGCGTCGTAGGGCGCGGCGTGCTGTTAGGTTAGGCCTCAGGCTTCAGGCTGCGGGGGAGGGCTAGATGTCAGGGTCAGGGATGGGGCTAGGGTTATGGTTAGGCCCCCGGTGAGGCTGAGGGTCGAGATCAGGGTGCGGATGCGTGTTAGGGGGCGTGTGCGTCGTAGGGCATGGTGTGCCGTTAGGCTAGGCCACCGGCTTCAGGCTGTGGGGGAGGCCTAGGGGTCAGGGTCAGGGCTGGGGCTAGGGATAGGGTTAGGCCCCCGGTGAGGCTGAGGGTCGAGATCGGTGTTTGGATTCGTGTTAGGGGGCGTGTGCGTCGTAGGGCGCGGCGTGCCGTTAGGCTAGGCCTCAGGCTTCAGGCTGCGGGGGAGGCCTAGTGTTCAGGGTCAGGGCTGGGGCGAGGGTTAGGGTTAGGCCACTGGTGAGGCTGAGGGTCGAGATCGGAGTGCGGATGCGTGTTCGGTGGCGTGTGCGTCGTAGGGCGCGGCGTGCCCTTAGGCTAGGCCTCAGGCTTCAGGCTGCGGGGGAGGCCTAGGTGTCAGGGTCAGGGCTGGGGCTAGGGTTAGGGTTAGGCCCCCGGTGAGGCTGAGGGTCGAGATCGGTGTGCGGATGCGTGTTAGGGGGCGTGTGCGTCGTAGGGCGCTGCGTGCCGTTAGGCTAGGCCTCAGGCTTCAGGCTGCGGGGTGGCCTTGGTGTCAGGTTCAGGGCTGGGCCTATGGTTAGGGTTAGGCCCCCGGTGAGGCTGAGGGTCGAGATCGGTGTGCGGATGCATGTTAGGGGGCCTGTGCGTCGTAGGGCGCGGCGTGCCCTTAGGCTAGGCCTCAGGCTTCAGGCTGCGGGGGAGGCCTAGGTGTCAGGGTCAGGGCTGGAGCTAGGGTTAGGGTTAGGCCCCCGGTGAGGCTGAGGGTTGAGATCGGGATGCAGATGCGTGTTAGGGGGCGTGTGCGTCGTAGGGCGCGGCCTGCCATTAGGCTTCGCCTCAGGCTTCAGGCTGCGGGTGTGGCCTAGGTGTCAGGTTCAGGGCTGGGGCTAGGGTTAGGGTTAGGCCCCCGGTGAGGCTGAGGGTCGAGATCGGGGTGCGGATGCGTGTTAGGGTGCGTGTGAGTCGTAGCGGGTGGCGTGCCGTTAGGCTATGCCTTAGGCGTCAGGCTGCCGGGGAGGCCTAGGGGTCAGGTTCAAGCCTGAGGCTAGGGTTAGGGTAAGGCCCCCGGTGAGGCTCAGGGTCGAGATCGTGGTGCGGATGCGTGTTAGGGGGCGTGTGCGTCGTAGGGCGCGGCGTTCCGTTAGGCTAGGCCTCAGGCTTCAGGCTGCGGGGGAGGCCTAGGGGTCAGGGTCAGGGATGGGGCTAGGGTTATGGTTAGGCCCCCGGTGAGGCTGAGGGTCGAGATCGGGGTGCGGATGCGTGTTAGGGGGCGTGTGCGTCGTAAGGCACGGTGTGCCGTTAGGCTAGGCCACAGGCTTCACGCTGTGGGGGAGGCATAGGGGTCAGGGTCATGGCTAGGGCTAGGTTTAGGGTTATGCCTCCGGTGAGGCTGAGGGTCGAGATCTGGGTGCGGATTCGTGTTAGGGGGCGTGTGCGTCGAAGGGCGTGGCGTGCCGTTAGGCTAGGCCTCAGGCTTTAGGCTGCGGGGGAGGCCTAGGGGTCAGGTTCAGGGCTGGGGCTAGGGTTCGGTTTAGGCCCAGGGTGAGGCTGAGGGTCGAGATCGGGGTGCGGATGCGTGTTATGGGTCGTGGGCGTCGTAGGGCGTGGCCTGCCCTTAGGCTAGGCCTCAGGCTTCAGGATGTGGGGGAGGCCTAGGTGTCAGGGTCAAGCCTGGGGCTAGGGTTAGGGTTAGTCCCCCGGTGAGGCTGAGGGTCGAGATCGGGGTGCGGATGCGTGTTCGGGGGCGTGGGCGTCGTAGGGCCTGGCATGCTGTTTGGCTAGGCCTCAGGCTTCAGGCTGCGGGGGAGGCCCAGGGGTCAGCGTCAGGGCTGGGGCTAGAGTTAGGGTTAGGCCCTCGGTGTGGCTGAGTGTCGAGATCTCCGTGTGGATTCGTGTTAGGGGGCGTGGGTGTTGGAGGGTGCGGCATGCCTTTAGGCTAGGCCTCAGGCTTCAGGCTGCGGGTGTGGCCTAGGTGTCAGTTTCAGGGCTGGGGCTAGGGTTAGGGTTAGGCCCCCGGTGAGGCTGAGGGTCGAGATCGGGGTGCGGATGCGTGTTCGGGGGCGTGGGCGTCGTAGGGCGCTGCGTGCCATTAGGTTAGGCCTCAGGCTTCAGGCTGTGGTGGAGGCCTAGTGGTCAGGGTCAGGGCTGGGTCTAGGGTTAGGGTTAGGCCCCCGGTGAAGCTGAGGGTCGAGAGCGGGGTGCGGATGCGTGTTAGGGGGCGTGTGCGTCGTAGGACGCGGCGTGCCATTAGGCTAGGACTCAGGCTTCAGGCTACGGGGGAGGCCTAGGGGTCAGGGCCAGGGCTGGGGCTAGGGTTAGGGTTAGGCCCCCGGTGAGGCTGAGGGTCGAGATCGGGGTGCCCATGCATGTTAGGGGGCGTGTGTGTCGTACGGGGTGGCGTGCCGTTAGGCTAGGCCTCAGGCTTCAGGCTGTGGGGGAGGCCTAGTGGTCAGGGTAAAGCCTGGTGCTAGGGTTAGGGTTATGCCCCCGGTGAGGCTGAGGGTCGAGATCGGGGTGCGGATGCGTGTTCGGGGGCGTGTGCGTCGTAGGGCGCGGTGTGCTGTTAGGCTACGCCTCAGGCTTCAGGCTGCGGGTGTGGCCTAGGTGTCAGTTTCAGGGCTGGGGCTAGGGTTAGGGTTAGGCCCCCGGTGAGGCTGAGGGTCGAGATCGGGGTGCGGATGCGTGTTTGGTGGCGTGTGCTTCATAGGGTGCGGCGTGACCTTAGGGTAGGCCTCAGGCTTCAGGCTGCGGGGGAGGCCTAGGTGTCAGGGTCAGGGCTGGGGCTAGGGTTAGTGTTAGGCCCCCGGTGAGGCTGAGGGTCGAGATCGGGGTGCGGATGCGTGTTAGGGGGCGTGTGCATCGTAGGGCGCGGCGTGCCGTTAGGCTAGCCCTCAGGCTTCAGGCTGGGGGGGGTGCCTAGGGGTCAGGGTAAAGCCTGGTGCTAGGGTTAGGGTTATGCTCCAGGTGAGGCTGAGGGTCGAGATCGGGGTGCGGATGCGTGTTCGGGGGCGTGTGCGTCGTAGGGCGCGGTGTGCTGTTAGGCTACGCCTCAGGCTTCAGGCTGCGGGTGTGGCCTAGGTGTCAGTTTCAGGGCTGGGGCTAGGGTTAGGGTTAGGCCCCCGGTGAGGCTGAGGGTCGAGATCGGGGTGCGGATGCGTGTTCGGGGGCGTGGGCGTCGTAGGGCGCTGCGTGCCATTAGGTTAGGCCTCAGGCTTCAGGCTGTGGTGGAGGCCTAGTGGTCAGGGTCAGGGCTGGGTCTAGGGTTAGGGTTAGGCCCCCGGTGAAGCTGAGGGTCGAGAGCGGGGTGCGGATGCGTGTTAGGGGGCGTGTGCGTCGTAGGACGCGGCGTGCCATTAGGCTAGGACTCAGGCTTCAGGCTACGGGGGAGGCCTAGGGGTCAGGGCCAGGGCTGGGGCTAGGGTTAGGGTTAGGCCCCCGGTGAGGCTGAGGGTCGAGATCGGGGTGCCCATGCATGTTAGGGCGCGTGTGTGTCGTACGGGGTGGCGTGCCGTTAGGCTAGGCCTCAGGCTTCAGGCTGTGGGGGAGGCCTAGTGGTCAGGGTAAAGCCTGGTGCTAGGGTTAGGGTTATGCCCCCGGTGAGGCTGAGGGTCGAGATCGGGGTGCGGATGCGTGTTATGGGGCATGTGCGTCGTAGGGCGCGGCGTGCCTTTAGGCTAGGCCTCAGGCTTCAGGCTGAGGGGGAGGCCTAAGGGTCAGGGTCACGGCTGGTGCTAGGTTTAGGGTTAGACCCCCGGTGAGGCTGAGGGTCGAGATCGGGGTGCGGATGCGTGTTAGGGGGCGTGTGCGTGGTAGCGCGCGGCGTGCCATTAGGCTAGACCTCAGGCTTCAGGCTGCGGGGGAGGCCTAGGGGTCAGGGTCAGGGCTGGGGCTAGGGTTAGGGTTAGGCCCCCGGTGAGGCTGAGGGTCGAGATCGGGGTCCGGATGCGTGTTAGGGTGCGTGTGCGTCGTAGCGGGTGGCGTGCCGTTAGGCAAGGCCTCAGGCTTCAGGCTGCCGGGGAGGCCTAGGGGTCAGGTTCAAGCCTGGGGCTAGGGTTAGGGTTAGGCCTCCGGTGAGGCTGAGGGTCGAGATCGGGGTGCGGATGCGTGTTAGGGGGCGTGTGCGTCTTAGGGCGCGGCGTTCCGTTAGGTTAGGCCTCAGGCTTCACGCTGCGGGGCAGGCCTATGGGTCAGGGTCAGGGATGGGGCTAGGGTTATGGTTAGGCCCCCGGTGAGGCTGAGGGTCGAGATCGGGGTGCGGATGCGTGTTAGGGGGCGTGTGCGTCGTAGGGCGCTGCGTGCCGTTTGGCTAGGCCTCAGGCTTCAGGCTGCGGGGGTGGCCTAGGTGTCAGGTTCAGGGCTGGGGCTAGGGTTAGGGTTAGGCCCCCGGTGAGGCTGAGGGTCGAGATCGGGGTGCGGATGCGTGTTCGGGGGCGTGGGCGTCCTAGGGCTTGGCATGCCGTTAGGCTAGGCCTCAGGCTTCAGGCTGCGGGGGAGGCCCAGGTGTCAGGGTCAGGGCTGGGGCTAGAGTTAGGGTTCGGCCCTCGGTGAGGCTGAGGGTCGAGATCGGGGTGCGGATGCGTGTTAGGGGGCGTGTGCGTCGTAGGGCGCGGCGTGCTGTTAGGTTAGGCCTCAGGCTTCAGGCTGCGGGGGAGGGCTAGATGTCAGGGTCAGGGATGGGGCTAGGGTTATGGTTAGGCCCCCGGTGAGGCTGAGGGTCGAGATCAGGGTGCGGATGCGTGTTAGGGGGCGTGTGCGTCGTAGGGCATGGTGTGCCGTTAGGCTAGGCCACCGGCTTCAGGCTGTGGGGGAGGCCTAGGGGTCAGGGTCAGGGCTGGGGCTAGGGATAGGGTTAGGCCCCCGGTGAGGCTGAGGGTCGAGATCGGTGTTTGGATTCGTGTTAGGGGGCGTGTGCGTCGTAGGGCGCGGCGTGCCGTTAGGCTAGGCCTCAGGCTTCAGGCTGCGGGGGAGGCCTAGTGTTCAGGGTCAGGGCTGGGGCGAGGGTTAGGGTTAGGCCACTGGTGAGGCTGAGGGTCGAGATCGGAGTGCGGATGCGTGTTCGGTGGCGTGTGCGTCGTAGGGCGCGGCGTGCCCTTAGGCTAGGCCTCAGGCTTCAGGCTGCGGGGGAGGCCTAGGTGTCAGGGTCAGGGCTGGGGCTAGGGTTAGGGTTAGGCCCCCGGTGAGGCTGAGGGTCGAGATCGGGGTGCGGATGCGTGTTAGGGGGCGTGTGCGTCGTAGGGCGCTGCGTGCCGTTAGGCTAGGCCTCAGGCTTCAGGCTGCGGGGTGGCCTTGGTGTCAGGTTCAGGGCTGGGCCTATGGTTAGGGTTAGGCCCCCGGTGAGGCTGAGGGTCGAGATCGGTGTGCGGATGCGTGTTAGGGGGCGTGTGCGTCGAAGGGCGTGGCGTGCCGTTAGGCTAGGCCTCAGGCTTCAGGCTGCGGGGGTGGCCTAGGGTCAGGGTCAAACCTGGGGCTGGGGTTAGTGTTAGGCCCCCGGTGAGGCTGAGGGTCGAGATCGGGGTGCGGATACGTCTTAGCGTGCGTGGGCTTCGTAGGGCGTGGTGTGCCGTTAGGCTAGGCCACAGGCTTCAGGCTGTGGGGGAGGCCTAGTGGTCAGGGTCATGGCAGGGACTAGGGTTAGGGTTAGGCCTCCGGTGAGGCTGAGGGTCGAGATCTGGGTGGGGATTCGTGTTAGGGGCGTGTGCGTCGTAGGGCGCCATGTGCCGTTAGGCTAGGCCTCAGGCTTTAGGCTGCGGGGGAGGCCTAGTGGTCAGGGTCAGGGCTGGGGCTAGGGTTAGGTTTAGGCCCAGGGTGAGGCTGAGGGTCGAGATCGGGGTGCGGATCCGTGTTAGGGGGCGTGGGCGTCGTAGGGCGCGGCGTGCCCTTAGGCTAGGACTCAGGCTTCAGGATGTGGGGAAGGCCTAGGTGTCAGGGTCAAGCCTGGGGCTAGGGTTAGGGTTAGTCCCCCGGTGAGGCTGAGGGTCGAGATCGGGGTGCGGATGCGTGTTAGGGGGCGTGGGTGTCGTACGGGGTGGCGTGCCGTTAGGCTAGGCCTCAGGCTTCAGGCTGTGGGGGAGGCCTAGTGGTCAGGGTAAAGCCTGGTGCTAGGGTTAGGGTTATGCCCCCGGTGAGGCTGAGGGTCGAGATCGGGGTGCGGATGCGTGTTATGGGGCATGTGCGTCGTAGGGCGCGGCGTGCCTTTAGGCTAGGCCTCAGGCTTCAGGCTGAGGGGGAGGCCTAAGGGTCAGGGTCACGGCTGGTGCTAGGTTTAGGGTTAGACCCCCGGTGAGGCTGAGGGTCGAGATCGGGGTGCGGATGCGTGTTAGGGGGCGTGTGCGTGGTAGCGCGCGGCGTGCCATTAGGCTAGACCTCAGGCTTCAGGCTGCGGGGGAGGCCTAGGGGTCAGGGTCAGGGCTGGGGCTAGGGTTAGGGTTAGGCCCCCGGTGAGGCTGAGGGTCGAGATCGGGGTCCGGATGCGTGTTAGGGTGCGTGTGCGTCGTAGCGGGTTGCGTGCCGTTAGGCTAGGCCTCAGGCTTCAGGCTGCCGGGGAGGCCTAGGGGTCAGGTTCAAGCCTGGGGCTAGGGTTAGGGTTAGGCCTCCGGTGAGGCTGAGGGTCGAGATCGGGGTGCGGATACGTCTTAGCGTGCGTGGGCTTCATAGGGCGTGGTGTGCCGTTAGGCTAGGCCACAGGCTTCAGGCTGTGGGGGAGGCCTAGTGGTCAGGGTCATGGCAGGGATTAGGGTTAGGGTTAGGCCTCCGGTGAGGCTGAGGGTCGAGATCTGGGTGGGGATTCGTGTTAGGGGCGTGTGCGTCGTAGGGCGCCGCGTGCCGTTAGGCTAGGCCTCAGGCTTTAGGCTGCGGGGGAGGCCTAGTGGTCAGGGTCAGGGCTGGGGCTAGGGTTAGGTTTAGGCCCAGGGTGAGGCTGAGGGTCGAGATCGGGGTGCGGATCCGTGTTAGGGGGCGTGGGCGTCGTAGGGCGCGGCGTGCCCTTAGGCTAGGCCTCAGGCTTCAGGATGTGGGGAAGGCCTAGTTGTCAGGGTCAAGCCTGGGGCTAGGGTTAGGGTTAGTCCCCCGGTGAGGCTGAGGGTCGAGATCGGGGTGCGGATGCGTGTTAGGGGGCGTAGGTGTTGTAGGGTGCGGCATGCCATTAGGCTAGGCCTCAGGCTTCAGGCTGCCGGGGAGGCCTAGGGGTCAGGGTCAGGGCTGGGGCTAGGGTTAGGGTTAGGACCTCGGTGAGGCTGAGGGTCGAGATCAGTGTGCGGATGCGTGTTAGGGGGCCTGTGCATCGTAGGGCGCGGCGTGCCCTTAGGCTAGGCCTCAGGCTTCAGGCTGCGGGGGAGGCCTAGGTGTCAGGGTCAGGGCTGGAGCTAGGGTTAGGGTTAGGCCCCCGGTGAGGCTGAGGGTCGAGATCGGGGTGCGGATGCGTGTTAGCGGGCCTGAGCGTCGTAGAGCGCGCCGTGCCGATAGGCTAGGCCTCAGGCTTCAGTGTGCGGGGGTGGCCTAGGTGTCAGCTTCAGGGCTGGGGCTAGGGTTATGGTTAGGCCCCCGGTGAGGCTGAGGGTCGAGATCGGGGTGCCCATGCATGTTAGGGGGCGTGTGTGTCGTACGGGGTGGCGTGCCGTTAGGCTAGGCCTCAGGCTTCAGGCTGTGGGGGAGGCCTAGTGGTCAGGGTAAAGCCTGGTGCTAGGGTTAGGGTTATGCCCCCGGTGAGGCTGAGGGTCGAGATCGGGGTGCGGATGCGTGTTCGGGGGCGTGGGCGTCGTAGGGCGCTGCGTGCCATTAGGTTAGGCCTCAGGCTTCAGGCTGTGGTGGAGGCCTAGGGGTCAGGGTCAGGGCTGCGTCTAGGGTTAGGGTTAGGCCCCCGGTGAAGCTGAGGGTCGAGATCGGGGTGCGGATGCGTGTTAGGGGGCGTGTGCGTCGTAGGACGCGGCGTGCCATTAGGCTAGGACTCAGGCTTCAGGCTACGGGGGAGGCCTAGGGGTCAGGGCCAGGGCTGGGGCTAGGGTTAGGGTTAGGCCCCCGGTGAGGCTGAGGGTCGAGATCGGGGTGCGGATGCGTGTTAGGGGGCGTGTGCATCGTAGGGCGCGGCGTGCCGTTAGGCTAGCCCTCAGGCTTCAGGCTGGGGGGGGTGCCTAGGGGTCAGGGTAAAGCCTGGTGCTAGGGTTAGGGTTATGCCCCCGGTGAGGCTGAGGGTCGAGATCGGGGTGCGGATGCGTGTTCGGGGGCGTGTGCGTCGTAGGGCGCGGTGTGCTGTTAGGCTACGCCTCAGGCTTCAGGCTGCGGGTGTGGCCTAGGTGTCAGTTTCAGGGCTGGGGCTAGGGTTAGGGTTAGGCCCCCGGTGAGGCTGAGGGTCGAGATCGGGGTGCGGATGCGTGTTCGGGGGCGTGGGCGTCGTAGGGCGCTTCGTGCCATTAGGTTAGGCCTCAGGCTTCAGGCTGTGGTGGAGGCCTAGTGGTCAGGGTCAGGGCTGGGTCTAGGGTTAGGGTTAGGCCCCCGGTGAAGCTGAGGGTCGAGAGCGGGGTGCGGATGCGTGTTAGGGGGCGTGTGCGTCGTAGGACGCGGCGTGCCATTAGGCTAGGACTCAGGCTTCAGGCTACGGGGGAGGCCTAGGGGTCAGGGCCAGGGCTGGGGCTAGGGTTAGGGTTAGGCCCCCGGTGAGGCTGAGGGTCGAGATCGGGGTGCCCATGCATGTTAGGGGGCGTGTGTGTCGTACGGGGTGGCGTGCCGTTAGGCTAGGCCTCAGGCTTCAGGCTGTGGGGGAGGCCTAGTGGTCAGGGTAAAGCCTGGAGCTAGGGTTAGGGTTATGCCCCCGGTGAGGCTGAGGGTCGAGATCGGGGTGCGGATGCGTGTTCGGGGGCATGTGCGTCGTAGGGCGCGGTGTGCTGTTAGGCTACGCCTCAGGCTTCAGGCTGCGGGTGTGGCCTAGGTGTCAGTTTCAGGGCTGGGGCTAGGGTTAGGGTTAGTCCCCCGGTGAGGCTGAGGGTCGACATCGGGGTGCGGATGCGTGTTCGGGGGCGTGGGCGTCGTAGGGCGCGGCGTGCCGTTAGGCTAGGCCTCAGGCTTCAGGCTGCGGGGGAGGCCCAGAGTTCAGGGTCAGAGCTGGGGCTAGAGATAGGCTTAGGCCCTCGGTGAGGCTGAGGGTCGAGATCGCGATGCGGATGCGTGTTAGGGGGCGTGGGCGTCGTAGGGCGCAGCGTGCCGTTAGGTTAGGCTTCAGGCTTCAGGCAGCAGGGGAGGCCTAGGGGTCAGGGTCAGGGCCGGGGCTAGGGTTAGGATTTGGCCCCCGGTGAGGCTGAGGGTCGAGATCGGGGTGCGGATGCGTGTTAGGGGGCGTGTGCGTCGTAGGGCACGGCGTGCCGTTAGGCTAGGCCACAGGCTTCAGGCTGCGGGGGAGGCCTAGGGGTCAAGGTCAGGGCTGGGGCTAGGGTTAGGGTTAGGCCCCCGGTGAGGCTGAGGGTCGAGATCGGGGTGCAGATGCGTGTTAGGGGGCTTGTGCGTCGCAGGGCGCAGCGTGCCGTTAGGCTAGGCCTCAGGCTTCAGGCTGCTCGGGAGGCCTAGGGGTCAGGGTCAGGGCTGGGGCTAGGGTTAGGGTTAGGCCCCCGGTGAGGCTGACGGTCGAGATCGTGGTTCGGATGAGTGTTCGGGGCCCTGGGCGTCGTAGGTCTTGGTGTTCCGTTAGGCTAGGCCTCAGGCTTCAGGCTGCGGGGGAGGCCTAGCGGTCAGGGTCAGGGCTGGGGCTAGGGTTAGTGTTAGGCCCCCGGTGAGGCTGAGGGTCGAGATCGGGGTGCGGATGCGTGATAGGGGGCGCTTGCGTCGTAGCGCGTGGCGTGCCGTTAGGCTAGGCCTCAGGCTTCAGGCTGCGGGGGAGGCCTAGGGGCCAGGGTAGCGGCTGGTGCTAGGGTTACGGTTAGGCCCCCGGTGAGGCTGAGGGTCGAGATCGGGGTGCGGATGCGTGTTAGGGGGCGTGGGCGTCGTAGGGTGCGGCGTGCCATTAGGCTAGTCCTCAGGCTTCAGGCTGCGGGGGAGGCCTAGGGGTCAGGGTCACGGCTGGTGCTAGGTTTAGGGTTAGACCCCCGGTGAGGCTGAGGGTCGAGATCGGGGTGCGGATGCGTGTTAGGTGGCGTGTGCGAGGTAGCGCGCGGCGTGCCATTAGGCTAGACCTCAGGCTTCAGGCTGCGGGGGAGGCCTAGGGGTCAGGGTCAGGGCTGGGGCTTGGGTTAGGGTTATGCCCCCGGTGAGGCTGAGGGTCGAGATCGGGGTCCGGATGCGTGTTAGGGTGCGTGTGCGTCGTAGCGGGTGGCGTGCCATTAGGCTAGGCCTCAGGCTTCAGGCTGCCGGGGAGGCCTAGGGGTCAGGTTCAAGCCTGGGGCTAGGGTTAGGGTTAGGCCTCCGGTGAGGCTGAGGGTCGAGATCGGGGTGCGGATGCGTGTTAGGGGGCGTGTGCGTCGTAGGGCGCGGCGTTCCGTTAGGTTAGGCCTCAGGCTTCACGCTGCGGGGCAGGCCTATGGGTCAGGGTCAAGGATGGGGCTAGGGTTATGGTTAGGCCCCCGGTGAGGCTGAGGGTCGAGATCGGGGTGCGGATGTGTGTTCGGGGGCGTGTGCGTCGTAGGGCACGGTGTGCCGTTAGGCTAGGCCACAGGCTTCAGGCTGTCGGGGAGGCCTAGGAGTCAGGGTCATGGCTGGGGCTAGGGTTAGGGTTAGGCCTCCGGTGAGGCTGAGGGTCGAGATCGGGGTGCGGATGCGTGTTAGGGGGCGTGTGCGTCGTAGGGCGCTGCGTGCCGTTTGGCTAGGCCTCAGGCTTCAGGCTGCGGGGGTGGCCTAGGTGTCAGGTTCAGGGCTGGGGCTAGGGTTAGGGTTAGGCCCCCGGTGAGGCTGAGGGTCGAGATCGGGGTGCGGATGCGTGTTCGGGGGCGTGGGCGTCCTAGGGCTTGGCATGCCGTTAGGCTAGGCCTCAGGCTTCAGGCTGCGGGGGAGGCCCAGGTGTCAGGGTCAGGGCTGGGGCTAGAGTTAGGGTTCGGCCCTCGGTGAGGCTGAGGGTCGAGATCGGGGTGCGGATGCGTGTTAGGGGGCGTGTGCGTCGTAGGGCGCGGCGTGCTGTTAGGTTAGGCCTCAGGCTTCAGGCTGCGGGGGAGGGCTAGATGTCAGGGTCAGGGATGGGGCTAGGGTTATGGTTAGGCCCCCGGTGAGGCTGAGGGTCGAGATCACGGTGCGGATGCGTGTTAGGGGGCGTGTGCGTCGTAGGGCATGGTGCGCCGTTAGGCTAGGCCACCGGCTTCAGGCTGTGGGGGAGGCCTACCGGTCAGGGTCAGGGCTGGGGCTAGGGATAGGGTTAGGCCCCCGGTGAGGCTGAGGGTCGAGATCGGGGTGCGGATGCGTGTTAGGGGGCGTGTGCGTCGTAGGGCGCTGCGTGCCTTTAGGCTAGGCCTCAGGCTTCAGGCTGCGGGGTGGCCTAGGTGTCAGGTTCAGGGCTGGGCCTATGGTTAGGGTTAGGCCCCCGGTGAGGCTGAGGGTCGAGATCGGTGTGCGGATGCGTGTTAGGGGGCGTGTGCGTCGAAGGGCGTGGCGTGCCGTTAGGCTAGGCCTCAGGCTTCAGGCTGCGGGGGTGGCCTAGGGTCAGGGTCAAACCTGGGGCTGGGGTTAGTGTTAGGCCCCCGGTGAGGCTGAGGGTCGAGATCGGGGTGCGGATACGTCTTAGCGTGCGTGGGCTTCGTAGGGCGCGGTGTGCCGTTAGGCTAGGCCACAGGCTTCAGGCTGTGGGGGAGGCCTAGTGGTCAGGGTCATGGCAGGGACTAGGGTTAGGGTTAGGCCTCCGGTGAGGCTGAGGGTCGAGATCTGGTTGCGGATTCGTGTTAGGGGGCGTGGGCGTCGTAGGGCGCGGCGTGCCCTTAGGCTAGGCCTCAGGCTTCAGGATGCGGGGAAGGCCTAGGTGTCAGGGTCAAGCCTGGGGCTAGGGTTAGGGTTAGTCCCCCGGTGAGGCTGAGGGTCGAGATCGGGGTGCGGATGCGTGTTCGGGGGCGTGGGCGTCGTGGGGCCTGGCATGCTGTTAGGCTAGGCCTCAGGCTTCAGGCTGCGGGGGAGGCCCAGGGGTCAGCGTCAGGGCTGGGGCTAGAGTTAGGGTTAGGCCCCCGGTGAGGCTGAGGGTCGAGATCGGGGTGCAGATGAGTGTTAGGGGGCTTGTGCGTCGCAGGGCGCAGCGTGCCGTTAGGCTAGGCCTCAGGCTTCAGGCAGCAGGGGAGCCCTAGGGGTCAGGGTCAGGGCCGGGGCTAGGGTTAGGATTTGGCCCCCGGTGAGGCTGAGGGTCGAGATCGGGGTGCGGATGCGTGTTAGGGGGCGTGTGCGTCGTAGGGCACGGCGTGCCGTTAGGCTAGGCCACAGGCTTCAGGCTGCGGGGGAGGCCTAGGGGTCAAGGTCAGGGCTGGGGCTAGGGTTAGGGTTAGGCCCCCGGTGAGGCTGAGGGTCGAGATCGGGGTGCAGATGCGTGTTAGGGGGCTTGTGCGTCGCAGGGCGCAGCGTGCCGTTAGGCTAGGCCTCAGGCTTCAGGCTGCTGGGGAGGCCTAGGGGTCAGGGTCAGGGCTGGGGCTAGGGTTAGGGTTAGGCCCCCGGTGAGGCTGACGGTCGAGATCGTGGTTCGGATGAGTGTTCGGGGCCCTGGGCGTCGTAGGTCTTGGTGTTCCGTTAGGCTAGGCCTCAGGCTTCAGGCTGCGGGGGAGGCCTAGCGGTCAGGGTCAGGGCTGGGGCTAGGGTTAGTGTTAGGCCCCCGGTGAGGCTGAGGGTCGAGATCGGGGTGCGGATGCGTGATAGGGGGCGCTTGCGTCGTAGCGCGAGGCGTGCCGTTAGGCTAGGCCTCAGGCTTCAGGCTGCGGGGGAGGCCTAAGGGTCAGGGTCACGGCTGGTGCTAGGTTTAGGGTTAGACCCCCGGTGAGGCTGAGGGTCGAGATCGGGGTGCGGATGCGTGTTAGGGGGCGTGTGCGTGGTAGCGCGCGGCGTGCCATTAGGCTAGACCTCAGGCTTCAGGCTGCGGGGGAGGCCTAGGGGTCAGGGTCAGGGCTGGGGCTTGGGTTAGGGTTAGGCCCCCGGTGAGGCTGAGGGTCGAGATCGGGGTCCGGATGCGTCTTAGGGTGCGTGTGCGTCGTAGCGGGTGGCGTGCCGTTAGGCTAGGCCTCAGGCTTCAGGCTGCCGGGGAGGCCTAGTGGTCAGGTTCAAGCCTGGGGCTAGGGTTTGGGTTAGGCCTCCGGTGAGGCTGAGGGTCGAGATCGGGGTGCGGATGCGTGTTAGGGGGCGTGTGCGTCGTAGGGCGAGGCGTTCCGTTAGGTTAGGCCTCAGGCTTCACGCTGCGGGGCAGGCCTATGGGTCAGGGTCAGGGATGGGGCTAGGGTTATGGTTAGGCCCCCGGTGAGGCTGAGGGTCGAGATCGGGGTGCGGATGCGTGTTAGGGGGCGTGTGCGTCGTAGGGCACGGTGTGCCGTTAGGCTAGGCCACAGGCTTCAGGCTGTCGGGGAGGCCTAGGGGTCAGGGTCATGGCTGGGGCTAGGGTTAGGGTTAGGCCTCCGGTGAGGCTGAGGGTCGAGATCGGGGTGCGGATGCGTGTTAGGGGGCGTGTGCGTCGTAGGGCGCTGCGTGCCGTTTGGCTAGGCCTCAGGCTTCAGGCTGCGGGGGTGGCCTAGGTGTCAGGTTCAGGGCTGGGGCTAGGGTTAGGGTTAGGCCCCCGGTGAGGCTGAGGGTCGAGATCGGGGTGCGGATGCGTGTTCGGGGGCGTGGGCGTCCTAGGGCTTGGCATGCCGTTAGGCTAGGCCTCAGGCTTCAGGCTGCGGGGGAGGCCCAGGTGTCAGGGTCAGGGCTGGGGCTAGAGTTAGGGTTCGGCCCTCGGTGAGGCTGAGGGTCGAGATCGGGGTGCGGATGCGTGTTAGGGGGCGTGTGCGTCGTAGGGCGCGGCGTGCTGTTAGGTTAGGCCTCAGGCTTCAGGCTGCGGGGGAGGGCTAGATGTCAGGGTCAGGGATGGGGCTAGGGTTATGGTTAGGCCCCCGGTGAGGCTGAGGGTCGAGATCAGGGTGCGGATGCGTGTTAGGGGGCGTGTGCGTCGTAGGGCATGGTGTGCCGTTAGGCTAGGCCACCGGCTTCAGGCTGTGGGGGAGGCCTACCGGTCAGGGTCAGGGCTGGGGCTAGGGATAGGGTTAGGCCCCCGGTGAGGCTGAGGGTCGAGATCGGGGTGCGGATGCGTGTTAGGGGGCGTGTGCGTCGTAGGGCGCGGCGTGCCGTTAGGCTAGGCCTCAGGCTTCAGGCTGCGGGGGAGGCCTAGTGTTCAGGGTCAGGGCTGGGGCGAGGGTTAGGGTTAGGCCACTGGTGAGGCTGAGGGTCGAGATCGGAGTGCGGATGCGTGTTCGGTGGCGTGTGCGTCGTAGGGCGCGGCGTGCACTTAGGCTAGGCCTCAGGCTTCAGGCTGCGGGGGAGGCCTAGGTGTCAGCGTCAGGGCTGGGGCTAGGGTTAGGGTTAGGCCCCCGGTGAGGCTGAGGGTCGAGATCGGTGTGCGGATGCGTGTTAGGGGGCGTGTGCGTCGTAGGGCGCTGCGTGCCTTTAGGCTAGGCCTCAGGCTTCAGGCTGCGGGGTGGCCTAGGTGTCAGGTTCAGGGCTGGGCCTATGGTTAGGGTTAGGCCCCCGGTGAGGCTGAGGGTCGAGATCGGTGTGCGGATGCGTGTTAGGGGGCGTGTGCGTCGAAGGGCGTGGCGTGCCGTTAGGCTAGGCCTCAGGCTTCAGGCTGCGGGGGTGGCCTAGGGTCAGGGTCAAACCTGGGGCTGGGGTTAGTGTTAGGCCCCCGGTGAGGCTGAGGGTCGAGATCGGGGTGCGGATACGTCTTAGCGTGCGTGGGCTTCGTAGGGCGCGGTGTGCCGTTAGGCTAGGCCACAGGCTTCAGGCTGTGGGGGAGGCCTAGTGGTCAGGGTCATGGCAGGGACTAGGGTTAGGGTTAGGCCTCCGGTGAGGCTGAGGGTCGAGATCTGGGTGCGGATTCGTGTTAGGGGGCGTGTGCGTCGTAGGGCGCCGCGTGCCGTTAGGCTAGGCCTCAGGCTTTAGGCTGCGGGGGAGGCCTAGTGGTCAGGGTCAGGGCTGGGGCTAGGGTTAGGTTTAGGCCCAGGGTGAGGCTGAGGGTCGAGATCGGGGTGCGGATCCGTGTTAGGGGGCGTGGGCGTCGTAGGGCGCGGCGTGCCCTTAGGCTAGGCCTCAGGCTTCAGGATGTGGGGAAGGCCTAGGTGTCAGGGTCAAGCCTGGGGCTAGGGTTAGGGTTAGTCCCCCGGTGAGGCTGAGGGTCGAGATCGGGGTGCGGATGCGTGTTCGGGGGCGTGGGCGTCGCAGGGCGCAGCGTGCCGTTAGGCTAGGCCTCAGGCTTCAGGCTGCTGGGGAGGCCTAGGGGTCAGGGTCAGGGCTGGGGCTAGGGTTAGGGTTAGGCCCCCGGTGAGGCTGACGGTCGAGATCGTGGTTCGGATGAGTGTTCGGGGCCCTGGGCGTCGTAGGTCTTGGTGTTCCATTAGGCTAGGCCTCAGGCTTCAGGCTGCGGGGGAGGCCTAGCGGTCAGAGTCAGGGCTGGGGCTAGGGTTAGTGTTAGGCCCCCGGTGAGGCTGAGGGTCGAGATCGGGGTGCGGATGCGTGATAGGGGGCGCTTGCGTCGTAGCGCGTGGCGTGCCGTTAGGCTAGGCCTCAGGCTTCAGGCTGCGGGGGAGGCCTAGGGGTCAGGGTAGCGGCTGGTGCTTAGGGTTACGGTTAGGCCCCCGGTGAGGCTGAGGGTCGAGATCGGGGTGCGGATGCGTGTTAGGGGGCGTGGGTGTCGTAGGGTGCGGCGTGCCATTAGGCTAGTCCTCAGGCTTCAGGCTGCGGGGGAGGCCTAGGGGTCAGGGTCAGGGCTGGGGTTAGGGTTAGGGTTAGGCCCCCGGTGAGGCTGAGGGTCGAGATCGGTGTGCGGATGCGTGTTAGGGGGCGTGTGCGTCGTAGGGCGCGGCGTGCCTTTAGGCTAGGCCTCAGGCTTCAGGCTGATGGGGAGGCCTAAGGGTCAGGGTCACGGCTGGTGCTAGGTTTAGGGTTAGACCCCCGGTGAGGCTGAGGGTCGAGATCGGGGTGCGGATGCGTGTTAGGGTGCGTGTGCGTGGTAGCGCGCGGCGTGCCATTAGGCTAGACCTCAGGCTTCAGGCTGCGGGCGAGGCCTAGGGGTCAGCGTCAGGGCTGGGGCTAGGGTTAGGGTTAGGCCCCCGGTGAGGCTGAGGGTCGAGATCGGGGTCCGGATGCGTGTTAGGGTGCGTGTGCGTCGTAGCGGGTGGCCTGCCGTTAGGCTAGGCCTCAGGCTTCAGGCTGCCGGGGAGGCCTAGTGGTCAGGTTCAAGCCTGGGGCTAGGGTTAGGGTTAGGCCTCCGGTGAGGCTGAGGTTCGAGATCGGGGTGCGGATGCGTGTTAGGGGGCGTGTGCGTCGTAGGGCGCGGCGTTCCGTTAGGTTAGGCCTCAGGCTTCACGCTGCGGGGCAGGCCTATGGGTCAGGGTAAGGAATGGGGCTAGGGTTAGGGTTAGGCCCCCGGTGAGGCTGAGGGTCGAGATCGGGGTGCGGATGCGTGTTAGGGGGCGTGTGCGTCGTAGGGCACGGTGTGCCGTTAGGCTAGGCCACAGGCTTCAGGCTGTCGGGGAGGCCTAGGGGTCAGGGTCATGGCTGGGGCTAGGGTTAGGGTTAGGGCTCCGGTGAGGCTGAGGGTCGAGATCGGGGTGCGGATGCGTGTTAGGGGGCGTGTGCGTCGTAGGGCGCTGTGTGCCGTTTGGCTAGGCCTCAGGCTTCAGGCTGCGGGGGTGGCCTAGGTGTCAGGTTCAGGGCTGGGGCTAGGGTTAGGGTTAGGCCCCCGGTGAGGCTGAGGGTCGAGATCGGGGTGCGGATGCGTGTTCGGGGGCGTGGGCGTCCTAGGGCTTGGCATGCCGTTAGGCTAGGCCTCAGGCTTCAGGCTGCGGGGGAGGCCCAGGTGTCAGGGTCAGGGCTGGGGCTAGAGTTAGGGTTCGGCCCTCGGTGAGGCCGAGGGTCGAGATCGGGGTGCGGATGCGTGTTAGGGGGCGTGTGCGTCGTAGGGCGCGGCGTGCTGTTAGGTTAGGCCTCAGGCTTCAGGCTGCGGGGGAGGGCTAGATGTCAGGGTTAGGGATGGGGCTAGGGTTATGGTTAGGCCCCCGGTGAGGCTGAGGGTCGAGATCAGGGTGCGGATGCGTGTTAGGGGGCGTGTGCGTCGTAGGGCATGGTGTGCCGTTAGGCTAGGCCACCGGCTTCAGGCTGTGGGGGAGGCCTAGGGGTCAGGGTCAGGGCTGGGGCTAGGGATAGGGTTAGGCCCCCGGTGAGGCTGAGGGTCGAGATCGGTGTTTGGATTCGTGTTAGGGGGCGTGTGCGTCGTAGGGCGCGGCGTGCCGTTAGGCTAGGCCTCAGGCTTCAGGCTGCGGGGGAGGCCTAGTGTTCAGGGTCAGGGCTGGGGCGAGGGTTAGGGTTAGGCCACTGGTGAAGCTGAGGGTCGAGATCGGAGTGTGGATGCGTGTTCGGTGGCGTGTGCGTCGTAGGGCGCTGCGTGCCGTTAGGCTAGGCCTCAGGCTTCAGGCTGCAGGGTGGCCTAGGTGTCAGGTTCAGGGCTGGGCCTATGGTTAGGGTTAGGCCCCCGGTGAGGCTGAGGGTCGAGATCGGTGTGCGGATGCGTGTTAGGGGGCGTGTGCGTCGAAGGGCGTGGCGTGCCCTTAGGCTAGGCCTCAGGCTTCAGGCTGCGGTGGTGGCCTAGGGTCAGGGTCAAACCTGGGGCTGGGGTTAGTGTTAGGCCCCCGGTGAGGCTGAGGGTCGAGATCGGGGTGCGGATCCGTGTTAGGGGGCGTGGGCGTCGTAGGGCGCGGCGTGCCCTTAGGCTAGGCCTCAGGCTTCAGGATGTGGGGAAGGCCTAGGTGTCAGGGTCAAGCCTGGGGCTAGGGTTAGGGTTAGTCCCCCGGTGAGGCTGAGGGTCGAGATCGGGGTGCGGACGGGTGTTCGGGGGCGTGGGCGTCGTAGGGCCTGGCATGCTGTTAGGCTAGGCCTCAGGCTTCAGGCTGCGGGGGAGGCCCAGGGGTCAGCGTCAGGGCTGGGGCTAGGGTTAGGGTTAGGACCTCGGTGAGGCTGAGGGTCGAGATCAGTGTGCGGATGCGTGTTAGGGGGCCTGTGCGTCGTAGGGCGCGGCGTGCCATTAGGCTTCGCCTCAGGCTTCAGGCTGCTGGTGTGGCCTAGGTGTCAGGTTCAGGGCTGGGGCTAGGGTTAGGGTTAGGCCCCCGGTGAGCCTGAGGGTCGAGATCGGGGTGCGGATGCGTGTTAGGGTGCGTGTGAGTCGTAGCGGGTGGCGTGCCGTTAGGCTATGCCTTAGGCTTCAGGCTGCCGGGGAGGCCTAGGGGTCAGGTTCAAGCCTGGGGCTAGCGTTAGGGTAAGGCCCCCGGTGAGGCTCAGGGTCGAGATCGGGGTGCGGATGCGTGTTAGGGGGCGTGTGCGTCGTAGGGTGCGGCGTGCCATTAGGCTAGTCCTCAGGCTTCAGGCTGCGGGGGAGGCCTAGGGGTCAGGGTCAGGGCTGGGGTTAGGGTTAGGGTTAGGCCCCCGGTGAGGCTGAGGGTCGAGATCGGTGTGCGGATGCGTGTTAGGGGGCGTGTGCGTCGTAGGGCGCGGCGTGCCTTTAGGCTAGGCCTCAGGCTTCAGGCTGAGGGGGAGGCCTAAGGGTCAGGGTCACGGCTGGTGCTAGGTTTAGGGTTAGACCCCCGGTGAGGCTGAGCGTCGAGATAGGGGTGCGGATGCGTGTTAGGGGGCGTGTGCGTGGTAGCGCGCGGCGTGCCATTAGGCTAGACCTCAGGCTTCAGGCTGCGGGGGAGGCCTAGGGGTCAGGGTCAGGGCTGGGGCTTGGGTTAGGGTTAGGCCCCCGGTGAGGCTGAGGGTCGAGATCGGGGTCCGGATGCGTGTTAGGGGGCGTGTGCGTCGTAGGGCACGGTGTGCCATTAGGCTAGGCCACAGGCTTCAGGCTGTCGGGGAGGCCTAGGGGTCAGGTTCAAGCCTGGGGCTAGGGTTAGGGTTAGGCCTCCGGTGAGGCTGAGGGTCGAGATCGGGGTGCGGATGCGTGTTAGGGGGCGTGTGCGTCGTAGGGCGCTGCGTGCCGTTTGGCTAGGCCTCAGGCTTCAGGCTGCGGGGGTGGCCTAGGTGTCAGGTTCAGGGCTGGGGCTAGGGTTAGGGTTAGGCCCCCGGTTAGGCTGAGGGTCGAGATCGGGGTGCAGATGCGTGTTCGGGGGCGTGGGCGTCCTAGGGCTTGGCATGCCGTTAGGCTAGGCCTCAGGCTTCAGGCTGCGGGGGAGGCCCAGGTGTCAGGGTCAGGGCTGGGGCTAGAGTTAGGGTTCGGCCCTCGGTGAGGCTGAGGGTCGAGATCGGGGTGCGGATGCGTGTTAGGGGGCGTGTGCGTCGTAGGGCGCGGCATGCTGTTAGGTTAGGCCTCAGGCTTCAGGCTGCGGGGGAGGGCTAGATGTCAGGGTCAGGGATGGGGCTAGGGTTATGGTTAGGCCCCCGGTGAGGCTGAGGGTCGAGATCAGGGTGCGGATGCGTGTTAGGGGGCGTGTGCGTCGTAGGGCATGGTGTGCCGTTAGGCTACGCCACCGGCTTCAGGCTGTGGGGGAGGCCTACCGGTCAGGGTCAGGGCTGGGGCTAGGGATAGGGTTAGGCCCCCGGTGAGGCTGAGGGTCGAGATCCGTGTTTGGATTCGTGTTAGGGGGCGTGTGCGTCATAGGGCGTGGCGTGCCGTTAGGCTAGGCCTCAGGCTTCAGGCTGCGGGGGAGGCCTAGTGTTCAGGGTCAGGGCTGGGGCGAGGGTTAGGGTTAGGCCACTGGTGAGGCTGAGGGTCGAGATCGGAGTGCGGATGCGTGTTAGGGGGCGTGTGCGTCGAAGGGCGTGGCGTGCCCTTAGGCTAGGCCTCAGGCTTCAGGCTGCGGGGGAGGCCTAGTGGTCAGGGTCAGGGCTGGGGCTAGGGTTAGGTTTAGGCCCAGGGTGAGGCTGAGGGTCGAGATCGGGGTGCGGATCCGTGTTAGGGGGCGTGGGCGTCGTAGGGCGCGGCGTGCCCTTAGGCTAGGCCTCAGGCTTCAGGATGTGGGGAAGGCCTAGGTGTCAGGGTCAAGCCTGGGGCTAGGGTTAGGGTTAGTCCCCCGGTGAGGCTGAGGGTCGAGATCGGGGTGCGGACGGGTGTTCGGGGGCGTGGGCGTCGTAGGGCCTGGCATGCTGTTAGGCTAGGCCTCAGGCTTCAGGCTGCGGGGGAGGCCCAGGGGTCAGCGTCAGGGCTGGGGCTAGAGTTAGGGTTAGGCCCTCGGTGAGGCTGAGGGTCGAGATCGCGGTGCGGATGCGTGTTAGGGGGCGTGGGTGTTGTAGGGTGCGGCATGACATTAGGCTAGGCCTCAGGCTTCAGGCTGCGGGGGAGGCCTAGTGGTCAGGGTCAGGGCTGGGGCTAGGGTTAGGGTTAGGACCTCGGTGAGGCTGAGGGTCGAGATCAGTGTGCGGATGCGTGTTAGGGGGCCTGTGCGTCGTAGGGCGCGGCGTGCCCTTAGGCTAGGCCTCAGGCTTCAGGCTGCGGGGGAGGCCTAGGTTTCAGGGTCAGGGCTGGAGCTAGGGTTAGGGTTAGGCCCCCGGTGAGGCTGAGGGTCGAGATCGGGATGCAGATGCGTGTTAGGGGGCGTGTGCGTCGTAGGGCGCGGCGTGCCATTAGGCTTCGCCTCAGGCTTCAGGCTGCTGGTGTGGCCTAGGTGTCAGGTTCAGGGCTGGGGCTAGGGTTAGGGTTAGGCCCCCGGTGAGGCTGAGGGTCGAGATCGGGGTGCGGATGCGTGTTAGGGTGCGTGTGAGTCGTAGCGGGTGGCGTGCCGTTAGGCTATGCCTTAGGCTTCAGGCTGCCGGGGAGGCCTAGGGGTCAGGTTCAAGCCTGGGGCTAGCGTTAGGGTAAGGCCCCCGGTGAGGCTCAGGGTCGAGATCGGGGTGCGGATGCGTGTTAGGGGGCGTGTGCGTCGTAGGGTGCGGCGTGCCATTAGGCTAGTCCTCAGGCTTCAGGCTGCGGGGGAGGCCTAGGGGTCAGGGTCAGGGCTGGGGTTAGGGTTAGGGTTAGGCCCCGGTGAGGCTGAGGGTCGAGATCGGTGTGCGGATGCGTGTTAGGGGGCGTGTGCGTCGTAGGGCGCGGCGTGCCTTTAGGCTAGGCCTCAGGCTTCAGGCTGAGGGGGAGGCCTAAGGGTCAGGGTCACGGCTGGTGCTAGGTTTAGGGTTAGACCCCCGGTGAGGCTGAGGGTCGAGATAGGGGTGCGGATGCGTGTTAGGGGGCGTGTGCGTGGTAGCGCGCGGCGTGCCATTAGGCTAGACCTCAGGCTTCAGGCTGCGGGGGAGGCCTAGGGGTCAGGGTCAGGGCTGGGGCTTGGGTTAGGGTTAGGCCCCCGGTGAGGCTGAGGGTCGAGATCGGGGTCCGGATGCGTGTTAGGGTGCGTGTGCGTCGCAGCGGGTGGTGTGCCGTTAGGCTAGGCCTCAGGCTTCAGGCTGCCGGGGAGGCCTAGGGGTCAGGTTCAAGCCTGGGGCTAGGGTTAGGGTTAGGCCTCCGGTGAGGCTGAGGGTCGAGATCGGGGTGCGGATGCGTGTTAGGGGGCGTGTGCGTCGTAGGGCACGGTGTGCCATTAGGCTAGGCCACAGGCTTCAGGCTGTCGGGGAGGCCTAGGGGTCAGGGTCATGGCTAGGGCTAGGGTTAGGGTTAGGCCTCCGGTGAGGCTGAGGGTCGAGATCGGGGTGCGGATGCGTGTTAGGGGGCGTGTGCGTCGTAGGGCGCTGCGTGCCGTTTGGCTAGGCCTCAGGCTTCAGGCTGCGGGGGTGGCCTAGGTGTCAGGTTCAGGGCTGGGGCTAGGGTTAGGGTTAGGCCCCCGGTGAGGCTGAGGGTCGAGATCGGGGTGCGGATGCGTGTTCGGGGGCGTGGGCGTCCTAGGGCTTGGCATGCCGTTAGGCTAGGCCTCAGGCTTCAGGCTGCGGGGGAGGCCCAGGTGTCAGGGTCAGGGCTGGGGCTAGAGTTAGGGTTCGGCCCTCGGTGAGGCTGAGGGTCGATATCGGGGTGCGGATGCGTGTTAGGGGGCGTGTGCGTCGTAGGGCGCGGCGTGCTGTTAGGTTAGGCCTCAGGCTTCAGGCTGCGGGGGAGGGCTAGATGTCAGGGTCAGGGATGGGGCTAGGGTTATGGTTAGGCCCCCGGTGAGGCTGAGGGTCGAGATCAGGGTGCGGATGCGTGTTAGGGGGCGTGTGCGTCGTAGGGCATGGTGTGCCATTAGGCTAGGCCACCGGCTTCAGGCTGTGGGGGAGGCCTACCGGTCAGGGTCAGGGCTGGGGCTAGGGATAGGGTTAGGCCCCCGGTGAGGCTGAGGGTCGAGATCCGTGTTTGGATTCGTGTTAGGGGGCGTGTGCGTCATAGGGCGTGGCGTGCCGTTAGGCTAGGCCTCAGGCTTCAGGCTGCGGGGGAGGCCTAGTGTTCAGGGTCAGGGCTGGGGCGAGGGTTAGGGTTAGGCCACTGGTGAGGCTGAGGGTCGAGATCGGAGTGCGGATGCGTGTTAGGGGGCGTGTGCGTCGAAGGGCGTGGCGTGCCCTTAGGCTAGGCCTCAGGCTTCAGGCTGCGGGGGAGGCCTAGTGGTCAGGGTCAGGGCTGGGGCTAGGGTTAGGTTTAGGCCCAGGGTGAGGCTGAGGGTCGAGATCGGGGTGCGGATCCGTGTTAGGGGGCGTGGGCGTCGTAGGGCGCGGCGTGCCCTTAGGCTAGGCCTCAGGCTTCAGGATGTGGGGAAGGCCTAGGTGTCAGGGTCAAGCCTGGGGCTAGGGTTAGGGTTAGTCCCCCGGTGAGGCTGAGGGTCGAGATCGGGGTGCGGACGGGTGTTCGGGGGCGTGGGCGTCGTAGGGCCTGGCATGCTGTTAGGCTAGGCCTCAGGCTTCAGGCTGCGGGGGAGGCCCAGGGGTCAGCGTCAGGGCTGGGGCTAGAGTTAGGGTTAGGCCCTCGGTGAGGCTGAGGGTCGAGATCGCGGTGCGGATGCGTGTTAGGGGGCGTGGGTGTTGTAGGGTGCGGCATGCCATTAGGCTAGGCCTCAGGCTTCAGGCTGCGGGGGAGGCCTAGTGGTCAGGGTCAGGGCTGGGGCTAGGGTTAGGGTTAGGACCTCGGTGAGGCTGAGGGTCGAGATCAGTGTGCGGATGCGTGTTAGGGGGCCTGTGCGTCGTAGGGCGCGGCGTGCCCTTAGGCTAGGCCTCAGGCTTCAGGCTGCGGGGGAGGCCTAGGTTTCAGGGTCAGGGCTGGAGCTAGGGTTAGGGTTAGGCCCCCGGTGAGGCTGAGGGTCGAGATCGGGATGCAGATGCGTGTTAGGGGGCGTGTGCGTCGTAGGGCGCGGCGTGCCATTAGGCTTCGCCTCAGGCTTCAGGCTGCTGGTGTGGCCTAGGTGTCAGGTTCAGGGCTGGGGCTAGGGTTAGGGTTAGGCCCCCGGTGAGGCTGAGGGTCGAGATCGGGGTGCGGATGCGTGTTAGGGTGCGTGTGAGTCGTAGCGGGTGGCGTGCCGTTAGGCTATGCCTTAGGCTTCAGGCTGCCGGGGAGGCCTAGGGGTCAGGTTCAAGCCTGGGGCTAGCGTTAGGGTAAGGCCCCCGGTGAGGCTCAGGGTCGAGATCGGGGTGCGGATGCGTGTTAGGGGGCGTGTGCGTCGTAGGGTGCGGCGTGCCATTAGGCTAGTCCTCAGGCTTCAGGCTGCGGGGGAGGCCTAGGGGTCAGGGTCAGGGCTGGGGTTAGGGTTAGGGTTAGGCCCCGGTGAGGCTGAGGGTCGAGATCGGTGTGCGGATGCGTGTTAGGGGGCGTGTGCGTCGTAGGGCGCGGCGTGCCTTTAGGCTAGGCCTCAGGCTTCAGGCTGAGGGGGAGGCCTAAGGGTCAGGGTCACGGCTGGTGCTAGGTTTAGGGTTAGACCCCCGGTGAGGCTGAGGGTCGAGATAGGGGTGCGGATGCGTGTTAGGGGGCGTGTGCGTGGTAGCGCGCGGCGTGCCATTAGGCTAGACCTCAGGCTTCAGGCTGCGGGGGAGGCCTAGGGGTCAGGGTCAGGGCTGGGGCTTGGGTTAGGGTTAGGCCCCCGGTGAGGCTGAGGGTCGAGATCGGGGTCCGGATGCGTGTTAGGGTGCGTGTGCGTCGCAGCGGGTGGTGTGCCGTTAGGCTAGGCCTCAGGCTTCAGGCTGCCGGGGAGGCCTAGGGGTCAGGTTCAAGCCTGGGGCTAGGGTTAGGGTTAGGCCTCCGGTGAGGCTGAGGGTCGAGATCGGGGTGCGGATGCGTGTTAGGGGGCGTGTGCGTCGTAGGGCACGGTGTGCCATTAGGCTAGGCCACAGGCTTCAGGCTGTCGGGGAGGCCTAGGGGTCAGGGTCATGGCTAGGGCTAGGGTTAGGGTTAGGCCTCCGGTGAGGCTGAGGGTCGAGATCGGGGTGCGGATGCGTGTTAGGGGGCGTGTGCGTCGTAGGGCGCTGCGTGCCGTTTGGCTAGGCCTCAGGCTTCAGGCTGCGGGGGTGGCCTAGGTGTCAGGTTCAGGGCTGGGGCTAGGGTTAGGGTTAGGCCCCCGGTGAGGCTGAGGGTCGAGATCGGGGTGCGGATGCGTGTTCGGGGGCGTGGGCGTCCTAGGGCTTGGCATGCCGTTAGGCTAGGCCTCAGGCTTCAGGCTGCGGGGGAGGCCCAGGTGTCAGGGTCAGGGCTGGGGCTAGAGTTAGGGTTCGGCCCTCGGTGAGGCTGAGGGTCGAGATCGGGGTGCGGATGCGTGTTAGGGGGCGTGTGCGTCGTAGGGCGCGGCGTGCTGTTAGGTTAGGCCTCAGGCTTCAGGCTGCGGGGGAGGGCTAGATGTCAGGGTCAGGGATGGGGCTAGGGTTATGGTTAGGCCCCCGGTGAGGCTGAGGGTCGAGATCAGGGTGCGGATGCGTGTTAGGGGGCGTGTGCGTCGTAGGGCATGGTGTGCCATTAGGCTAGGCCACCGGCTTCAGGCTGTGGGGGAGGCCTACCGGTCAGGGTCAGGGCTGGGGCTAGGGATAGGGTTAGGCCCCCGGTGAGGCTGAGGGTCGAGATCGGTGTTTGGATTCGTGTTAGGGGGCGTGTGCGTCATAGGGCGTGGCGTGCCGTTAGGCTAGGCCTCAGGCTTCAGGCTGCGGGGGAGGCCTAGTGTTCAGGGTCAGGGCTGGGGCGAGGGTTAGGGTTAGGCCACTGGTGAGGCTGAGGGTCGAGATCGGAGTGCGGATGCGTGTTCGGTGGCGTGTGCGTCGTAGGGCGCGGCGTGCACTTAGGCTAGGCCTCAGGCTTCAGGCTGCGGGGGAGGCCTAGGTGTCAGGGTCAGGGCTGGGGCTAGGGTTAGGGTTAGGCCCCCGGTGAGGCTGAGGGTCGAGATCGTGGTGCGGATGCGTGTTAGGGGGTGTGTGCGTCGTAGGGCGCTGCGTGCCGTTAGGCTAGGCCTCAGGCTTCAGGCTGCGGGGTGGCCTAGGTGTCAGGTTCAGGGCTGGGCCTATGGTTAGGGTTAGGCCCCCGGTGAGGCTGAGGGTCGAGATCGGGGTGCGGATGCGTGTTAGGGGGCATGTGCGTCGAAGGGCGTGGCGTGCCGTTAGGCTAGGCCTCAGGCTTCAGGCTGCGGGGGTGGCCTAGGGTCAGGGTCAAACCTGGGGCTGGAGTTAGTGTTAGGCCCCCGGTGAGGCTGAGGGTCGAGATCGGGGTGCGGATGCGTGATAGGGGGCGCTTGCGTCGTAGCGCGTGGCGTGCCGTTAGGCTAGGCCTCAGGCTTCAGGCTGCGGGGGAGGCCTAGGGGTCAGGGTAGCGGCTGGTGCTAGGGTTACGGTTAGGCCCCCGGTGAGGCTGAGGGTCGAGATCGGGGTGCGGATGCGTGTTAGGGAGCGTGGGCGTCGTAGGGTGCGGCGTGCCATTAGGCTAGTCATCAGGCTTCAGGCTGCGGGGGAGGCCTAGGGGTCAGGGTCAGGGCTGGGGTTAGGGTTAGGGTTAGGCCCCCGGTGAGGCTGAGGGTCGAGATCGGTGTGCGGATGCGTGTTAGGGGGCGTGTGCGTCGAAGGGCGCGGCGTGCCTTTAGGCTAGGCCTCAGGCTTCAGGCTGAGGGGGAGGCCTAAGGGTCAGGGTCACGGCTGGTGCTAGGTTTAGGGTTAGACCCCCGGTGAGGCTGAGGGTCGAGATCAGGATGCGGATGCGTGTTAGGGTGCGTGTGCGTGGTAGCGCGCGGCGTGCCATTAGGCTAGACCTCAGGCTTCAGGCTGCGGGCGAGGCCTAGGGGTCAAGGTCAGGGCTGGGGCTAGGGTTAGGTTTAGGCCCCCGGTGAGGCTGAGGGTCGAGATCGGGGTCTGGATGCGTGTTAGGGTGCGTGTGCGTCGTAGCGGGTGGCGTGCCGTTAGGCTAGGCCTCAGGCTTCAGGCTGCCGGGGAGGCCTAGGGGTCAGGTTCAAGCCTGGGGCTAGGGTTAGGGTTAGGCCTCCGGTGAGGCTGAGGGTCGAGATCGGGGTGCGGATGCGTGTTAGGGGGCGTGTGCGTCGTAGGGCGCGGCGTTCCGTTAGGTAAGGCCTCAGGCTTCACGCTGCGGGGCAGGCCTATGGGTCAGGGTCAGGGCTGGGGCTAGGGTTAGGGTTAGGCCCCCGGTGAGGCTGAGGGTCGAGATCGGGGTGCGGATGCGTGTTCGGGGGCGTGGGCGTCCTAGGGCTTGGCATGCCGTTAGGCTAGGCCTCAGGCTTCAGGCTGCGGGGGAGGCCCAGGTGTCAGGGTCAGGGCTGGGGCTAGAGTTAGGGTTCGGCCCTCGGTGAGGCTGAGGGTCGAGATCGGGGTGCGGATGCGTGTTAGGGGGCGTGTGCGTCGTAGGGCGCGGCGTGCTGTTAGGTTAGGCCTCAGGCTTCAGGCTGCGGGGGAGGGCTAGATGTCAGGGTTAGGGATGGGGCTAGGGTTATGGTTAGGCCCCCGGTGAGGCTGAGGGTCGAGATCAGGGTGCGGATGCGTGTTAGGGGGCGTGTGCGTCGTAGGGCATGGTGTGCCGTTAGGCTAGGCCACCGGCTTCAGGCTGTGGGGGAGGCCTACCGGTCAGGGTCAGGGCTGGGGCTAGGGATAGGGTTAGGCCCCCGGTGAGGCTGAGGGTCGAGATCGGTGTTTGGATTCGTGTTAGGGGGCGTGTGCGTCGTAGGGCGCGGCGTGCCGTTAGGCTAGGCCTCAGGCTTCAGGCTGCGGGGGAGGCCTAGTGTTCAGGGTCAGGGCTGGGGCGAGGGTTAGGGTTAGGCCACTGGTGAGGCTGAGGGTCGAGATCGGAGTGCGGATGCGTGTTCGGTGGCGTGTGCGTCGTAGGGCGCGGTGTGCCCTTAGGCTAGGCCTCAGGCTTCAGGCTGCGGGGGAGGCCTAGGTGTCAGGGTCAGGGCTGGGGCTAGGGTTAGGGTTAGGCCCCCGGTGAGGCTGAGGGTCGAGATCGGGGTGCGGATGCGTGTTAGGGGGCGTGTGCGTCGTAGGGCGCTGCGTGCCGTTAGGCTAGGCCTCAGGCTTCAGGCTGCAGGGTGGCCTAGGTGTCAGGATCAGGGCTGGGCCTATGGTTAGGGTTAGGCCCCCGGTGAGGCTGAGGGTCGAGATCGGTGTGCGGATGCGTGTTAGGGGGCGTGTGCGTCGAAGGGCGTGGCGTGCCCTTAGGCTAGGCCTCAGGCTTCAGGCTGCAGGGGTGGCCTAGGGTCAGGGTCAAACCTGGGGCTGGGGTTAGTGTTAGGCCCCCGGTGAGGCTGAGGGTCGAGATCGGGGTGCGGATACGTCTTAGCGTGCGTGGGCTTCGTAGGGCGCGGTGTGCCGTTAGGCTAGGCCACAGGCTTCAGGCTGTGGGGTAGGCCTAGTGGTCAGGGTCAGGGCTGGGGCTAGGGTTAGGGTTAGGCCCCCGGTGAGGCTGAGGGTCGAGATCGGGGTGCGGATGCGTGTTAGGGGGCATGTGCGTCGAAGGGCGTGGCGTGCCGTTAGGCTAGGCCTCAGGCTTCAGGCTGCGGGGGTGGCCTAGGGTCAGGGTCAAACCTGGGGCTGGAGTTAGTGTTAGGCCCCCGGTGAGGCTGAGGGTCGAGATCGGGGTGCGGATGCGTGATAGGGGGCGCTTGCGTCGTAGCGCGTGGCGTGCCGTTAGGCTAGGCCTCAGGCTTCAGGCTGCGGGGGAGGCCTAGGGGTCAGGGTAGCGGCTGGTGCTAGGGTTACGGTTAGGCCCCCGGTGAGGCTGAGGGTCGAGATCGGGGTGCGGATGCGTGTTAGGGAGCGTGGGCGTCGTAGGGTGCGGCGTGCCATTAGGCTAGTCATCAGGCTTCAGGCTGCGGGGGAGGCCTAGGGGTCAGGGTCAGGGCTGGGGTTAGGGTTAGGGTTAGGCCCCCGGTGAGGCTGAGGGTCGAGATCGGTGTGCGGATGCGTGTTAGGGGGCGTGTGCGTCGAAGGGCGCGGCGTGCCTTTAGGCTAGGCCTCAGGCTTCAGGCTGAGGGGGAGGCCTAAGGGTCAGGGTCACGGCTGGTGCTAGGTTTAGGGTTAGACCCCCGGTGAGGCTGAGGGTCGAGATCAGGGTGCGGATGCGTGTTAGGGTGCGTGTGCGTCGTAGCGGGTGGCGTGCCGTTAGGCTAGGCCTCAGGCTTCAGGCTGCCGGGGAGGCCTAGGGGTCAGGTTCAAGCCTGGGGCTAGGGTTAGGGTTAGGCCTCCGGTGAGGCTGAGGGTCGAGATCGGGGTGCGGATGCGTGTTAGGGGGCGTGTGCGTCGTAGGGCGCGGCGTTCCGTTAGGTAAGGCCTCAGGCTTCACGCTGCGGGGCAGGCCTATGGGTCAGGGTCAGGGCTGGGGCTAGGGTTAGGGTTAGGCCCCCGGTGAGGCTGAGGGTCGAGATCGGGGTGCGGATGCGTGTTCGGGGGCGTGGGCGTCCTAGGGCTTGGCATGCCGTTAGGCTAGGCCTCAGGCTTCAGGCTGCGGGGGAGGCCCAGGTGTCAGGGTCAGGGCTGGGGCTAGAGTTAGGGTTCGGCCCTCGGTGAGGCTGAGGGTCGAGATCGGGGTGCGGATGCGTGTTAGGGGGCGTGTGCGTCGTAGGGCGCGGCGTGCTGTTAGGTTAGGCCTCAGGCTTCAGGCTGCGGGGGAGGGCTAGATGTCAGGGTTAGGGATGGGGCTAGGGTTATGGTTAGGCCCCCGGTGAGGCTGAGGGTCGAGATCAGGGTGCAGATGCGTGTTAGGGGGCGTGTGCGTCGTAGGGCATGGTGTGCCGTTAGGCTAGGCCACCGGCTTCAGGCTGTGGGGGAGGCCTAGGGGTCAGGGTCAGGGCTGGGGCTAGGGATAGGGTTAGGCCCCCGGTGAGGCTGAGGGTCGAGATCGGTGTTTGGATTCGTGTTAGGGGGCGTGTGCGTCGTAGGGCGCGGCGTGCCGTTAGGCTAGGCCTCAGGCTTCAGGCTGCGGGGGAGGCCTAGTGTTCAGGGTCAGGGCTGGGGCGAGGGTTAGGGTTAGGCCACTGGTGAGGCTGAGGGTCGAGATCGGAGTGCGGATGCGTGTTCGGTGGCGTGTGCGTCGTAGGGCGCGGCGTGCCCTTAGGCTAGGCCTCAGGCTTCAGGCTGCGGGGGAGGCCTAGGTGTCAGGGTCAGGGCTGGGGCTAGGGTTAGGGTTAGGCCCCCGGTGAGGCTGAGGGTCGAGATCGGGGTGCGGATGCGTGTTAGGGGGCGTGTGCGTCGTAGGGCGCTGCGTGCCGTTAGGCTAGGCCTCAGGCTTCAGGCTGCAGGGTGGCCTAGGTGTCAGGTTCAGGGCTGGGCCTATGGTTAGGGTTAGGCCCCCGGTGAGGCTGAGGGTCGAGATCGGTGTGCGGATGCGTGTTAGGGGGCGTGTGCGTCGAAGGGCGTGGCGTGCCCTTAGGCTAGGCCTCAGGCTTCAGGCTGCAGGGGTGGCCTAGGGTCAGGGTCAAACCTGGGGCTGGGGTTAGTGTTAGGCCCCCGGTGAGGCTGAGGGTCGAGATCGGGGTGCGGATACGTCTTAGCGTGCGTGGGCTTCGTAGGGCGCGGTGTGCCGTTAGGCTAGGCCACAGGCTTCAGGCTGTGGGGTAGGCCTAGTGGTCAGGGTCATGGCAGGGACTAGGGTTAGGGTTAGGCCTCCGGTGAGGCTGAGGGTCGAGATCTGGGTGGGGATTCGTGTTAGGGGGCGTGTGCGTCGTAGGGCGCCGCGTGCCGTTAGGCTAGGCCTCAGGCTTTAGGCTGCGGGGGAGGCCTAGTGGTCAGGGTCAGGGCTGGGGCTAGGGTTAGGTTTAGGCCCAGGGTGAGGCTGAGGGTCGAGATCGGGGTGCGGATCCGTGTTAGGGGAAGTGGGCGTCGTAGGGCGCGGCGTGCCCTTAGGCTAGGCCTCAGGCTTCAGGATGTGGGGAAGGCCTAGGTGTCAGGGTCAAGCCTGGGGCTAGGGTTAGGGTTAGTCCCCCGGTGAGGCTGAGTGTCGAGATCGGGGTGCGGACGGGTGTTCGGGGGCGTGGGCGTCGTAGGGCCTGGCATGCTGTTAGGCTAGGCCTCAGGCTTCAGGCTGCGGGGGAGGCCCAGGGGTCAGCGTCAGGGCTGGGGCTAGAGTTAGGGTTAGGCCCTCGGTGAGGCTGAGGGTCGAGATCGCGGTGCGGATGTGTGTTAGGGGGCGTGGGTGTTGTAGGGTGCGGCATGCCATTAGGCTAGGCCTCAGGCTTCAGGCTGCGGGGGAGGCCTAGGGGTCAGGGTCAGGGCTGGAGCTAGGGTTAGGGTTAGGACCTCGGTGAGGCTGAGGGTCGAGATCAGTGTGCGGATGCGTGTTAGGGGGCCTGTGCGTCGTAGGGCGCGGCGTGCCCTTAGGCTAGGCCTCAGGCTTCAGGCTGCGGGGGAGGCCTAGGGGTCAGGGTCAGGGCTGGAGCTAGGGTTAGGGTTAGGCCCCCGGTGAGGCTGAGGGTCGAGATCGGGATGCAGATGCGTGTTAGGGGGCGTGTGCATCGTAGGGCGCGGCGTGCCATTAGGCTTCGCCTCAGGCTTCAGGCTGCTGGTGTGGCCTAGGTGTCAGGTTCAGGGCTGGGGCTAGGGTTAGGGTTAGGCCCCCGGTGAGGCTGAGGGTCGAGATCGGGGTGCGGATGCTTGTTAGGGTGCGTGTGAGTCGTAGCGGGTGGCGTGCCGTTAGGCTATGCCTTAGACTTCAGGCTGCCGGGGAGGCCTAGGGGTCAGGTTCAAGCCTGGGGCTAGCGTTAGGGTAAGGCCCCCGGTGAGGCTCAGGGTCGAGATCGGGGTGCGGATGCATGTTAGGGGGCGTGTGCGTCGTAGGGTGCGGCGTGCCATTAGGCTAGTCCTCAGGCTTCAGGCTGCGGGGGAGGCCTAGGGGTCAGGGTCAGGGCTGGGGTTAGGGTTATGGTTAGGCCCCCGGTGAGGCTGAGGGTCGAGATCGGGGTGCGGATGCGCGTTAGGGGGCGTGTGCGTCGTAGGGCACGGTGTGCCGTTAGGCTAGGCCACAGGCTTCACGCTGTGGGGGAGGCATAGGGGTCAGGGTCATGGCTGGGGCTAGGGTTAGGGTTAGGCCTCTGGTGAGGCTGTGGGTTGAGATCTGGGTGCGGATTCGTGTTAGGGGGCATGTGCGTCGAAGGGCGTGGCGTGCCGTTAGGCTAGGCCTCAGGCTTTAGGCTGCGGGGGAGGCCTAGGGGTCAGGGTCAGGGCTGGGGCTAGGGTTCGGTTTAGGCCCAGGGTGAGGCTGAGGGTCGAGATCGGGGTGCGGATGCGTGTTAGGGGTCGTGGGCGTCGTAGGGCGTGGCCTGCCCTTAGGCTAGGCCTCAGGCTTCAGGATGTGGGGGAGGCCTAGGTGTCAGGGTCAAGCTTGGGGCTAGGGTTAGGGTTAGTCCCCCGGTGAGGCTGAGGGTCGAGATCGGGGTGCGGATGCGTGTTTGGGGGCATGGGCGTCGTAGGGCCTGGCATGCTGTTTGGCTAGGCCTCAGGCTTCAGGCTGCGGGGGAGGCCCAGGGGTCAGCGTCAGGGCTGGGGCTAGAGTTAGGGTTAGGCCCTCGGTGAGGCTGAGGGTCGAGATCTCGGTGCGGATTCGTGTTAGGGGGCGTGGGTGTTGGAGGGTGCGGCATGCGTTTAGGCTAGGCCTCAGGCTTCAGGCTGCGGGGGAGGCCTAGGTGTCAGGGTCAAGCCTGGGGCTAGGGTTAGGGTTAGGCCCCCGGTGAGGCTGAGGGTCGAGATCGGGGTGCGGATGCGTGTTCGGGGCGTGGGCGTCGTAGGGCGCGGCATTCCGTTAGGTTAGGCTTCAGGCTTTAGGCAGCAGGGGTGGCCTAGGGGTCGGGGTCAAGCCTGGGGCTAGGGTTAGGGTTAGGCCCCCGGTGAGGCTGAGGGTCGAGATCGGGGTGCGGATGCGTGTTAGGGGGCGTGTGCGTCGTAGGGCACGGTGTGCCGTTAGGCTAGGCCACAGGCTTCAGGCTGTGGGGGAGGCCTAGGGGTCAGGGTCAGGGCTGGGGCTAGAGTTAGGGTTAGGCCCTCGGTGAGGCTGAGGGTCGAGATCGGAGTGCGGATGCGTGTTTGGTGGCGTGTGCTTCATAGGGTGCGGCGTGCCCTTAGGCTAGCCCTCAGGCTTCAGGCTGCGGGGGAGGCCTAGGTGTCAGGGTCAGGGCTGGGGCTAGTGTTAGGGTTAGGCCCCCGGAGAGAATGAGGGTCGAGATCGGGGTGCGGATGCGTGTTAGGGTGCGTGTGCTCGAAGGGCGTGGCGTGCCGTTAGGCTAGGCCTCAGGCTTCAGGCTGCGGGGGAGGCCTAGTGTCAGGGTCAAGCCTGGGGCTGGGGTTAGTGTTAGGCCCCCGGTGAGGCTGAGGGTCGAGATCGGGGTGCGGATTCGTCTTAGCGTGCGTGGGCTTCATAGGGCGCGGCGTGCCCTTAGGCTAGGCCTCAGGCTTCAGGCTGCGGGGGAGGCCTAGGGGTCAGGGTCAGGGCTGGGGCTAGGGTTAGGGTTAGGCCCGCGGTGAGGCTGAGGGTCGAGATCAGTGTGCGGATGCGTGTTAGGGGGCCTGTGCGTCGTAGCAGGAGGCGTGCCGTTAGGCTAGGCCTCAGGCTTCAGGATGCGGGGGAGGCCTAGGTGTCAGGGTCAGGGCTGGGGCTAGGGTTAGGTTAAGGTCCAGGGTGAGGCTGAGGGTCGAGATCGGGGTGCGGATGCGTGTTAGGGGGCGTGGGCGTCGTAGGGCGTGGCGTGCCCTTAGGCTAGGCCTCAGGCTTCAGGATGTGGGGGAGGCCTAGGTGTCAGGGTGAAGCATGGGGCTAGGGTTAGGGTTAGTCCCCCGGTGAGGCTGAGGGTCGAGATCGGGGTGCGGATGCGTGTTCGGGGGCGTGGGCGTCGTAGGGCGCGGCGTGCCGTTAGGTTAGGCTTCAGGCTTCAGGCAGCAGGGGTGGCCTAGGGGTCAGGGTCAAGCCTGGGGCTAGGGTTAGGTTTAGGCCCCCGTGAGGCTGAGGGTCGAGATCGGGGTGCGGATGCGTGTTAGGGGGCATGTACGTCGTAGGGCGCTGCGTGCCGTTAGGCTAGGCCTCAGGCTTCAGGCTGCGGGGGTTTCCTAGGTGTCAGGTTCAGGGCTGGGGCTAGGGTTAGGGTTAGGCCCCCGGTGAGGCTGAGGGTCGAGATCGGGGTGCGGATGCGTGTTAGGGGGCGTGTGCGTCGAAGGGCGTGGCGTGCCGTTAGGCTAGGCCTCAGGCTTCAGGCTGCGGGGGAGGCCTAGGGTCAGGGTCAAGCGTGGGGCTGGGGTTAGTGTTAGGCCCCCGGTGAGGCTGAGGGTCGAGATCGGGGTGCGGATTCGTCTTAGCGTGCGTGGGCGTCGTAGGGCGCGGCGTGTCGTTAGGCTAGGCCTCAAGCTTCAGGCTGCGGGGGAGGCCCAGAGGTCAGGGTCAGAGCTGGGACTAGGGTTAGGGTTAGGCCCCCGGTGAGGCTGACGGTCGAGATCGGGGTGCGGATACGTGTTAGCGGGCCTGAGCGTCGTAGAGCGCGCCGTGCCGATAGGCTAGGCCTCAGGCTTCAGTGTGCGGGAGTGGCCTAGGTGTCAGGTTCAGGGCTGGGGCTAGGGTTATGGTTAGGCCCCCGGTGAGGCTGAGGGTCGAGATCGGGGTGCCCATGCATGTTAGGGGGCGTGTGTGTCGTACGGGGTGGCGTGCCGTTAGGCTAGGCCTCAGGCTTCAGGCTGTGGGGGAGGCCTAGTGGTCAGGGTAAAGCCTGGTGCTTGGGTTAGGGTTATGCCCCCGGTGAGGCTGTGGGTCGAGATCGGGGTGCGGATGCGTGTTCGGGGGCATGGGCGTCGTAGGGCGCTGCGTGCCATTAGGTTAGGCCTCAGGATTCAGGCTGTGGTGGAGGCCTAGGGGTCAGGGTCAGGGCTGGGTCTAGGGTTAGGGTTAGGCCCCCGGTGAAGCTGAGGGTCGAGATCGGGGTGCGGATGCGTGTTAGGGGGCGTGTGCGTCGTAGGACGCGGCGTGCCATTACGCTAGGACTCAGGCTTCAGGCTACGGGGGAGGCCTAGGGGTCAGGGCCAGGGCTGGGGCTAGGGTTAGGGTTAGGCCCCCGGTGAGGCTGAGGGTCGAGATCGGGGTGCGGATGCGTGTTAGGGGGCGTGTGCATCGTAGGGCGCGGCGTGCCGTTAGGCTAGCCCTCAGGCTTCAGGCTGGGGGGGGTGCCTAGGGGTCAGGGTCAGGGCTGGGGATAGGGTTAGGGTTAGGCCCCCGGTGAGGCTGAGGGTCGAGATCGGGGTGCGGATGCGTGTTAGGGGGCTTGTGCGTCGTAGGGCGCGGTGTGCTGTTAGGCTACGCCTCAGGCTTCAGGCTGCGGGTGTGGCCTAGGTGTCAGTTTCAGGGCTGGGGCTAGGGTTAGGGTTAGGCCCCCGGTGAGGCTGAGGGTCGAGATCGGGGTGCAGATGCGTGTTAGGGGGCTTGTGCGTCGCAGGGCGCAGCGTGCCGTTAGGCTAGGCCTCAGGCTTCAGGCTGCGGGGGAGGCCCAGAGTTCAGGGTCAGAGCTGGGGCTAGAGATAGGCTTAGGCCCTCGGTGAGGCTGAGGGTCGAGATCGCGATGCGGATGCGTGTTAGGGGGCGTGGGCGTCGTAGGGCGCAGCGTGCCGTTAGGTTAGGCTTCAGGCTTCAGGCAGCAGGGGAGGCCTAGGGGTCAGGGTCAGGGCCGGGGCTAGGGTTAGGATTAGGCCCCCGGTGAGGCTGAGGGTCGAGATCGGGGTGCGGATGAGTGTTCGGGGCCCTGGGCGTCGTAGGGCACGGCGTGCCGTTAGGCTAGGCCTCAGGCTTCAGGCTGCGGGGGAGGCCTAGCGGTCAGGGTCAGGGCTGGGGCTAGGGTTAGTGTTAGGCCCCCGGTGAGGCTGAGGGTCGAGATCGGGGTGCGGATGCGTGATAGGGGGCGCTTGCGTCGTAGCGCGTGGCGTGCCGTTAGGCTAGGCCTCAGGCTTCAGGCTGCGGGGGAGGCCTAGGGGTCAGGGTAGCGGCTGGTGCTAGGGTTACGGTTAGGCCCCCGGTGAGGCTGAGGGTCGAGATCGGTGTGCGGATGCGTGTTAGGGGGCGTGTGCGTCGTAGGGCGCGGCGTGCCTTTAGGCTAGGCCTCAGGCTTCAGGCTGAGGGGGAGGCCTAAGGGTCAGGGTCACGGCTGGTTCTAGGTTTAGGGTTAGACCCCCGGTGAGGCTGAGGGTCGAGATCGGGGTGCGGATGCGTGTTAGGGGGCGTGTGCGTGGTAGCGCGCGGCGTGCCATTAGGCTAGACCTCAGGCTTCAGGCTGCGGGGGAGGCCTAGGGGTCAGGGTCAGGGCTGGGGCTAGGGTTAGGGTTAGACCCCCGGTGAGGCTGAGGGTCGAGATCGGGGTCCGGATGCGTGTTAGGGTGCGTGTGCGTCGTAGCGGGTGGCGTGCCGTTAGGCTAGGCCTCAGGCTTCAGGCTGCCGGGGAGGCCTAGGGGTCAGGTTCAAGCCTGGGGCTAGGGTTAGGGTTAGGCCTCCGGTGAGGCTGAGGGTCGAGATCGTGGTGCGGATGCGTGTTAGGGGGCGTGTGCGTCGTAGGGCGCGGCGTTCCGTTAGGTTAGGCCGCAGGCTTCACGCTGCGGGGCAGGCCTATGGGTCAGGGTCAGGGATGGGGCTAGGGTTATGGTTAGGCCCCCGGTGAGGCTGAGGGTCGAGATCGGTGTGCGGATACGTGTTAGGGGGCGTGTGCGTCGTAGGGCACGGTGTGCCGTTAGGCTAGGCCACAGGCTTCAGGCTGTCGGGGAGGCCTAGGGGTCAGGGTCATGGCTGGGGCTAGGGTTAGGGTTAGGCCTCCGGTGAGGCTGAGGGTCGAGATCGGGGTGCGGATGCGTGTTAAGGGGCGTGTGCGTCGTAGGGCGCTGCGTGCCGTTTGGCTAGGCCTCAGGCTTCAGGCTGCGGGGGTGGCCTAGGTGTCAGGTTCAGGGCTGGGGCTAGGGTTATGGTTAGGCCCCCGGTGAGGCTGAGGGTTGAGATCGGGGTGCAGATGCGTGTTCGAGGGCGTGGGCGGCCTAGGGCTTGGCATGCCGTTAGGCTAGGCCTCAGGCTTCAGGCTGCGGGGGAGGCCCAGGTGTCAGGGTCAGGGCTGGGGCTAGAGTTAGGGTTCGGCCCTCGGTGAGGCTGAGGGTCGAGATCGGGGTGCGGATGCGTGTTAGGGGGCGTGTGCGTCGTAGGGCGCTTCGTGCTGTTAGGTTAGGGCTCAGGCTTCAGGCTGCGGGGGAGGGCTAGATGTCAGGGTCAGGGATGGGGCTAGGGTTATGGTTAGGACCCCGGTGAGGCTGAGGGTCGAGATCAGGGTGCGGATGCGTGTTAGGGGGCGTGTGCGTCGTAGGGCATGGTGTGCCGTTAGGCTAGGCCACCGGCTTCAGGCTGTGGGGGAGGCCTAGGGCTCAGGGTCAGGGCTGGGGCTAGGGATAGGGTTAGGCCCCCGGTGAGGCTGAGGGTCGAGATCGGTGTTTGGATTCGTGTTAGGGGGCGTGTGCGTCGTAGGGCGCGGCGTGCCGTTAGGCTAGGCCTCAGGCTTCAGGCTGCGGGGGAGGCCTAGTGTTCAGGTTCAGGGCTGGGGCGAGGGTTAGGGTTAGGCCACTGGTGAGGCTGAGGGTCGAGATCGGAGTGCGGATGTGTGTTCGGTGGCGTGTGCGTCGTAGGGCGCGGCGTGCCCTTAGGCTAGGCCTCAGGCTTCAGTCTGCGGGGGTGGCCTAGGGTCAGTTTCAAACCTGGGGCTGGGGTTAGTGTTAGGCCCCCGGTGAGGCTGAGGGTCGAGATCGGGGTGCGGATACGTCTTATCGTGCGTGGGCTTCGTAGGGCGCGGTGTGCCGTTAGGCTAGGCCACAGGCTTCAGGCTGTGGGGGAGGCCTAGTGGTCAGGGTCATGGCAGGGACTAGGGTTAGGGTTAGGCCTCCGGTGAGGCTGAGGGTCGAGATCTGGGTGCGGATTCGTGTTAGGGGGCGTGTGCGTCGTAGGGCGCCGCGTGCCGTTAGGCTAGGCCTCAGGCTTTAGGCTGTGGGGGAGGCGTAGTGGTCAGGGTCAGGGCTCGGGCTAGGGTTAGGTTTAGGCCCAGGGTGAGGCTGAGGGTCGAGATCGGGGTGCGGATCCATGTTAGGGGGCGTGGGCGTCGTAGGGCGCGGCGTGCCCTTAGGCTAGGCCTCAGGCTTCAGGATGTGGGGAAGGCCTAGGTGTCAGTGTCAAGCCTGGGGCTAGGGTTAGTGTTAGTCCCCCGGTGAGGCTGAGGGTCGAGATCGGGGTGCGGATGCGTGTTCGGGGGCGTGGGCGTCGTAGGGCCTGGCATGCTGTTAGGCTAGGCCTCAGGCTTCAGGCTGCGGGGGAGGCCCAGGGGTCAGCGTCAGGGCTGGGGCTAGAGTTAGGGTTAGGCCCTCGGTGAGGCTGAGGGTCGAGATCGCGGTGCGGATGCGTGTTAGGGGGCGTGGGTGTTGTAGGGTGCGGCATGCCATTAGGCTAGGCCTCAGGCTTCAGGCTGCGGGGGAGGCCTAGGGGTCAGGGTCAGGGCTGGGGCTAGGGTTAGGGTTAGGACCTCGGTGAGGCTGAGGGTCGAGATCAGTGTGCGGATGCGTGTTAGGGGGCCTGTGCGTCGTAGGGCGCGGCGTGCCCTTAGGCTAGGCCTCAGGCTTCAGGCTGCGGGGGAGGCCTAGGTGTCAGGGTCAGGGCTGGAGCTAGGGTTAGGGTTAGGCCCCCGGTGAGGCTGAGGGTCGAGATCGGGATGCAGATGCGTGTTAGGGGGCGTGTGCGTCGTAGGGCGCGGCGTGCCATTAGGCTTCGCCTCAGGCTTCAGGCTGCTGGTGTGGCCTAGGTGTCAGGTTCAGGGCTGGGGCTAGGGTTAGGGTTAGGCCCCCGGTGAGGCTGAGGGTCGAGATCGGGGTGCGGATGCGTGTTAGGGTGCGTGTGAGTCGTAGCGGGTGGCGTGCCGTTAGGCTATGCCTTAGGCTTCAGGCTGCCGGGGAGGCCTAGGGGTCAGGTTCAAGCCTGGGGCTAGCGTTAGGGTAAGGCCCCCGGTGAGGCTCAGGGTCGAGATCGGGGTGCGGATGCGTGTTAGGGGGCGTGTGCGTCGTAGGGCGCGGCGTGCTGTTAGGTTAGGCCTCAGGCTTCAGGCTGCGGGGGAGGGCTAGATGTCAGGGTCAGGGATGGGGCTAGGGTTATGGTTAGGCCCCCGGTGAGGCTGAGGGTCGAGATCAGGGTGCGGATGCGTGTTAGGGGGCGTGTGCGTCGTAGGGCATGGTGTGCCGTTAGGCTAGGCCACCGACTTCAGGCTGTGGGGGAGGCCTACCGGTCAGGGTCAGGGCTGGGGCTAGGGATAGGGTTAGGCCCCCGGTGAGGCTGAGGGTCGAGATCGGTGTTTGGATTCGTGTTAGGGGGCGTGTGCGTCATAGGGCGTGGCGTGCCGTTAGGCTAGGCCTCAGGCTTCAGGCTGCGGGGGAGGCCTAGTGTTCAGGGTCAGGGCTGGGGCGAGGGTTAGGGTTAGGCCACTGGTGAGGCTGAGGGTCGAGATCGGAGTGCGGATGCGTGTTCGGTGGCGTGTGCGTCGTAGGGCGCGGCGTGCACTTAGGCTAGGCCTCAGGCTTCAGGCTGCGGGGGAGGCCTAGGTGTCAGGGTCAGGGCTGGGGCTAGGGTTAGGGTTAGGCCCCCGGTGAGGCTGAGGGTCGAGATCGTGGTGCGGATGCGTGTTAGGGGGTGTGTGCGTCGTAGGGCGCTGCGTGCCGTTAGGCTAGGCCTCAGGGTCCAGGCTGCGGGGTGGCCTAGGTGTCAGGTTCAGGGCTGGGCCTATGGTTAGGGTTAGGCCCCCGGTGAGGCTGAGGGTCGAGATCGGGGTGCGGATGCGTGTTAGGGGGCATGTGCGTCGAAGGGCGTGGAGTGCCGTTAGGCTAGGCCTCAGGCTTCCGGCTGCGGGGGTGGCCTAGGGTCAGGGTCAAACCTGGGGCTGGAGTTAGTGTTAGGCCCCCGGTGAGGCTGAGGGTCGAGATCGGGGTGCGGATACGTCTTAGCGTGCGTGGGCTTCGTAGGGCGCGGTGTGCCGTTAGGCTAGGCCACAGGCTTCAGGCTGTGGGGGAGGCCTAGTGGTCAGGGTCATGGCAGGGACTAGGGTTAGGGTTAGGCCTCCGGTGAGGCTGAGGGTCGAGATCTGGGTATGGATTCGTGTTAGAGGGCGTGTGCGTCGTAGGGCGCCGCGTGCCGTTAGGCTAGGCCTCAGGCTTTAGGCTGCGGGGGAGGCCTAGTGGTCAGGGTCAGGGCTGGGGCTAGGGTTAGGTTTAGGCCCAGGGTGAGGCTGAGGGTCGAGATCGGGGTGCGGATCCGTGTTAGGGGGCGTGGGCGTCGTAGGGCGCGGCGTGCCCTTAGGCTAGGCCTCAGGCTTCAGGATGCGGGGAAGGCCTAGGTGTCAGGGTCAAGCCTGGGGCTAGGGTTAGGGTTAGTCCCCCGGTGAGGCTGAGGGTCGAGATCGGGGTGCGGATGCGTGTTCGGGGGCGTGGGCGTCGTAGGGCCTGGCATGCTGTTAGGCTAGGCCTCAGGCTTCAGGCTGCGGGGGAGGCCCAGGGGTCAGCGTCAGGGCTGGGGCTAGAGTTAGGGTTAGGCCCCCGGTGAGGCTGAGGGTCGAGATCGGGGTGCAGATGCGTGTTAGGGGGCTTGTGCGTCGCAGGGCGCAGCGTGCCGTTAGGCTAGGCCTCAGGCTTCAGGCTGCTGGGGAGGCCTAGGGGTCAGGGTCAGCGCTGGGGCTAGGGTTAGGGTTAGGCCCCCGGTGAGGCGGACGGTCGAGATCGTGGTTCGGATGAGTGTTCGGGGCCCTGGGCGTCGTAGGTCTTGGTGTTCCGTTAGGCTAGGCCTCAGGCGTCAGGCTGCGGGGGAGGCCTAGCGGTCAGAGTCAGGGCTGGGGCTAGGGTTAGTGTTAGGACCCCGGTGAGGCTGAGGGTCGAGATCGGGGTGCGGATGCGTGATAGGGGGCGCTTGCGTCGTAGCGCGTGGCGTGCCGTTAGGCTAGGCCTCAGGCTTCAGGCTGCGGGGGAGGCCTAGGGGTCAGGGTAGCGGCTGGTGCTAGGGTTACGGTTAGGCCCCCGGTGAGGCTGAGGGTCGAGATCGGGGTGCGGATGCGTGTTAGGGAGCGTGGGCGTCGTAGGGTGCGGCGTGCCATTAGGCTAGTCCTCAGGCTTCAGGCTGCGGGGGAGGCCTAGGGGTCAGGGTCAGGGCTGGGGTTAGGGTTAGGGTTAGGCCCCCGGTGAGGCTGAGGGTCGAGATCGGTGTGCGGATGCGTGTTAGGGGGCGTGTGCGTCGTAGGGCGCGGCGTGCCTTTAGGCTAGGCCTCAGGCTTCAGGCTGAGGGGGAGGCCTAAGGGTCAGGGTCACGGCTGGTGCTAGGTTTAGGGTTAGACCCCCGGTGAGGCTGAGGGTCGAGATCAGGGTGCGGATGCGTGTTAGGGTGCGTGTGCGTGGTAGCGCGCGGCGTGCCATTAGGCTAGACCTCAGGCTTCAGGCTGCGGGCGAGGCCTAGGGGTCAAGGTCAGAGCTGGGGCTAGGGTTAGGGTTAGGCCCCCGGTGAGGCTGAGGGTCGAGATCGGGGTCCGGATGCGTGTTAGGGTGCGTGTGCGTCGTAGCGGGTTGCGTGCCGTTAGGCTAGGCCTCAGGCTTCAGGCTGCCGGGGAGGCCTAGGGGTCAGGTTCAAGCCTGGGGCTAGGGTTAGGGTTAGGCCTCCGGTGAGGCTGAGGGTCGAGATCGGGGTGCGGATGCGTGTTAGGGGGCGTGTGCGTCGTAGGGCGCGGCGTTCCGTTAGGTTAGGCCTCAGGCTTCACGCTGCGGGGCAGGCCTATGGGTCAGGGTCAGGGCTGGGGCTAGGGTTAGGGTTAGGCCCCCGGTGAGGCTGAGGGTCGAGATCGGGGTGCGGATGCGTGTTCGGGGGCGTGGGCGTCCTAGGGCTTGGCATGCCGTTAGGCTAGGCCTCAGGCTTCAGGCTGCGGGGGAGGCCCAGGTGTCAGGGTCAGGGCTGGGGCTAGAGTTAGGGTTCGGCCCTCGGTGAGGCTGAGGGTCGAGATCGGGGTGTGGATGCGTGTTAGGGGGCGTGTGCATCGTAGGGCGCGGCGTGCTGTTAGGTTAGGCCTCAGGCTTCAGGCTGCGGGGGAGGGCTAGATGTCAGGGTTAGGGATGGGGCTAGGGTTATGGTTAGGCCCCCGGTGAGGCTGAGGGTCGAGATCAGGGTGCGGATGCGTGTTAGGGGGCGTGTGCGTCGTAGGGCATGGTGTGCCGTTAGGCTAGGCCACCGGCTTCAGGCTGTGGGGGAGGCCTAGGGGTCAGGGTCAGGGCTGGGGCTAGGGATAGGGTTAGGCCCCCGGTGAGGCTGAGGGTCGAGATCGGTGTTTGGATTCGTGTTAGGGGGCGTGTGCGTCGTAGGGCATGGTGTGCCGTTAGGCTAGGCCTCAGGCTTCAGGCTGCGGGGGAGGCCTAGTGTTCAGGGTCAGGGCTGGGGCGAGGGTTGGGGTTAGGCCACTGGTGAGGCTGAGGGTCGAGATCGGAGTGCGGATGCGTGTTCGGTGGCGTGTGCGTCGTAGGGCGCGGCGTGCCCTTAGGCTAGGCCTCAGGCTTCAGGCTGCGGGGGAGGCCTAGGTGTCAGGGTCAGGGCTGGGGCTAGGGTTAGGGTTAGGCCCCCGGTGAGGCTGAGGGTCGAGATCTGGGTATGGATTCGTGTTAGGGGGCGTGTGCGTCGTAGGGCGCCGCGTGCCGTTAGGCTAGGCCTCAGGCTTTAGGCTGCGGGGGAGGCCTAGTGGTCAGGGTCAGGGCTGGGGCTAGGGTTAGGTTTAGGCCCAGGGTGAGGCTGAGGGTCGAGATCGGGGTGCGGATCCGTGTTAGGGGGCGTGGGCGTCGTAGGGCGCGGCGTGCCCTTAGGCTAGGCCTCAGGCTTCAGGATGTGGGGAAGGCCTAGGTGTCAGGGTCAAGCCTGGGGCTAGGGTTAGGGTTAGTCCCCCGGTGAGGCTGAGTGTCGAGATCGGGGTGCGGACGGGTGTTCGGGGGCGTGGGCGTCGTAGGGCCTGGCATGCTGTTAGGCTAGGCCTCAGGCTTCAGGCTGCGGGGGAGGCCCAGGGGTCAGCGTCAGGGCTGGGGCTAGAGTTAGGGTTAGGCCCTCGGTGAGGCTGAGGGTCGAGATCGCGGTGCGGATGCGTGTTAGGGGGTGTGGGTGTTGTAGGGTGCGGCATGCCATTAGGCTAGGCCTCAGGCTTCAGGCTGCGGGGGAGGCCTAGGGGTCAGGGTCAGGGCTGGAGCTAGGGTTAGGGTTAGGACCTCGGTGAGGCTGAGGGTCGAGATCAGTGTGCGGATGCGTGTTAGGGGGCCTGTGCGTCGTAGGGCGCGGCGTGCCCTTAGGCTAGGCCTCAGGCTTCAGGCTGCGGGGGAGGCCTAGGGGTCAGGGTCAGGGCTGGAGCTAGGGTTAGGGTTAGGCCCCCGGTGAGGCTGAGGGTCGAGATCGGGATGCAGATGCGTGTTAGGGGGCGTGTGCGTCATAGGGCGCGGCGTGCCATTAGGCTTCGCCTCAGGCTTCAGGCTGCTGGTGTGGCCTAGGTGTCAGGTTCAGGGCTGGGGCTAGGGTTAGGGTTAGGCCCCCGGTGAGGCTGAGGGTCGAGATCGCGGTGCGGATGCTTGTAAGGGTGCGTGTGAGTCGTAGCGGGTGGCGTGCCGTTAGGCTATGCCTTAGGCTTCAGGCTGCCGGGGAGGCCTAGGGGTCAGGTTCAAGCCTGGGGCTAGCGTTAGGGTAAGGCCCCCGGTGAGGCTCAGGGTCGAGATCGGGGTGCGGATGCATGTTAGGGGGCGTGTGCGTCGTAGGGTGTGGCGTGCCATTAGGCTAGTCCTCAGGCTTCAGGCTGCGGGGGAGGCCTAGGGGTCAGGGTCAGGGCTGGGGTTAGGGTTATGGTTAGGCCCCCAGTGAGGCTGAGGGTCGAGATCGGGGTGCGGATGCGTGTTAGGGGGCGTGTGCGTCGTAGGGCACGGTGTGCCGTTAGGCTAGGCCACAGGCTTCACGCTGTGGGGGAGGCATAGGGGTCAGGGTCATGGCTGGGGCTAGGGTTAGGGTTAGGCCTCTGGTGAGGCTGTGGGTTGAGATCTGGGTGCGGATTCGTGTTAGGGGGCATGTGCGTCGAAGGGCGTGGCGTGCCGTTAGGCTAGGCCTCAGGCTTTAGGCTGCGGGGGAGGCCTAGGGGTCAGGGTCAGGGCTGGGGCTAGGGTTCGGTTTAGGCCCAGGGTGAGGCTGAGGGTCGAGATCGGGGTGCGGATGCGTGTTAGGGGTCGTGGGCGTCGTAGGGCGTGGCCTGCCCTTCGGCTAGGCCTCAGGCTTCAGGATGTGGGGGAGACCTAGGTGTCAGGTTCAAGCTTGGGGCTAGGGTTAGGGTTAGTCCCCCGGTGAGGCTGAGGGTCGAGATCGGGGTGTGGATGCGTGTTCGGGGGCATGGGCGTCGTAGGCCCTGGCATGCTGTTTGGCTAGGCCTCAGGCTTCAGGCTGCGGGGGAGGCCCAGGGGTCAGCGTCAGGGCTGGGGCTAGAGTTAGGGTTAGGCCCTCGGTGAGGCTGAGGGTCGAGATCTCGGTGCGGATTCGTGTTAGGGGGCGTGGGTGTTGGAGGGTGCGGCATGCGTTTAGGCTAGGCCTCAGGCTTCAGGCTGCGGGGGAGGCCTAGGTGTCAGGGTCAAGCCTGGGGCTAGGGTTAGGGTTAGGCCCCCGGTGAGGCTGAGGGTCGAGATCGGGGTGCGGATGCGTGTTCGGGGCGTGGGCGTCGTAGGGCGCGGCATTCCGTTAGGTTAGGCTTCAGGCTTCAGGCAGCAGGGGTGGCCTAGGGGTCGGGGTCAAGCCTGGGGCTAGGGTTAGGGTTAGGCCCCCGGTGAGGCTGAGGGTCGAGATCGGGGTGCGGATGCGTGTTAGGGGGCGTGTGCGTCGTAGGGCACGGTGTGCCGTTAGGCTAGGCCACAGGCTTCAGGCTGTGGGGGAGGCCTAGGGGTCAGGGTCAGGGCTGGGGCTAGAGTTAGGGTTAGGCCCTCGGTGAGGCTGAGGGTCGAGATCGGAGTGCGGATGCGTGTTTGGTGGCGTGTGCTTCATAGGGTGCGGCGTGCCCTTAGGCTAGCCCTCAGGCTTCAGGCTGCGGGGGAGGCCTAGGTGTCAGGGTCAGGGCTGGGGCTAGTGTTAGGGTTAGGCCCCCGGAGAGAATGAGGGTCGAGATCGGGGTGCGGATGCGTGTTAGGGTGCGTGTGCTCGAAGGGCGTGGCGTGCCGTTAGGCTAGGCCTCAGGCTTCAGGCTGCGGGGGAGGCCTAGTGTCAGGGTCAAGCCTGGGGCTGGGGTTAGTGTTAGGCCCCCGGTGAGGCTGAGGGTCGAGATCGGGGTGCGGATTCGTCTTAGCGTGCGTGGGCTTCATAGGGCGCGGCGTGCCCTTAGGCTAGGCCTCAGGCTTCAGGCTGCGGGGGAGGCCTAGGGGTCAGGGTCAGGGCTGGGGCTAGGGTTAGGGTTAGGCCCGCGGTGAGGCTGAGGGTCGAGATCAGTGTGCGGATGCGTGTTAGGGGGCCTGTGCGTCGTAGCAGGAGGCGTGCCGTTAGGCTAGGCCTCAGGCTTCAGGCTGCGGGGGAGGCCTAGGTGTCAGGGTCAGGGCTGGGGCTAGGGTTAGGTTAAGGTCCAGGGTGAGGCTGAGGGTCGAGATCGGGGTGCGGATGCGTGTTAGGGGGCGTGGGCGTCGTAGGGCGTGGCGTGCCCTTAGGCTAGGCCTCAGGCTTCAGGATGTGGGGGAGGCCTAGGTGTCAGGGTGAAGCATGGGGCTAGGGTTAGGGTTAGTCCCCCGGTGAGGCTGAGGGTCGAGATCGGGGTGCGGATGGGTGTTCGGGGGCGTGGGCGTCGTAGGGCGCGGCGTGCCGTTAGGTTAGGCTTCATGCTTCAGGCAGCAGGGGTGGCCTAGGGGTCAGGGTCAAGCCTGGGGCTAGGGTTAGGTTTAGGCCCCCGTGAGGCTGAGGGTCGAGATCGGGGTGCGGATGCGTGTTAGGGGGCGTGTGCGTCGTAGGGCGCGGCGTGCTGTTAGGCTAGGCCTCAGGCTTCAGGCTGCTGGGGAGGCCTAGGGGTCAGGGTCAGGGCTGGGGCTAGGGTTAGGGTTAGGCCCACGGTTAGGCTGAGGGTCGAGATCGGTGTGCGGATGCGTGTTAGATGGCGTGTGCGTCGTAGGGCGCGGCGTGACGTTATTCTAGGCCTCAGACTTCAGGCTGCGGGGGAGGCCTAGGGGTCAGTGTCAAGCTGGGGCTAGGGTTAGGCTTAGGCCCCTGGTGAGGCTGAGGATCGAGATCGGAGTGCGGATATGTGTTCGGTGGCGTGTGCGTCGTAGGGGGCGTCGTGCCCTTAGGCTAGGCCTCAGGCTTCAGGCATCGGGGGAGGCCTAGGAGTCAGGGTCAGGGCTGGGGCTAGGGTTAGGGTTAGGCCCCCGGTGAGGCTGAGGGTCGAGATCGGGGTGCGGATGCGTGTTAGGGGGCATGTGCGTCGTAGGGCGCTGCGTGCCGTTAGGCTAGGCCTCAGGCTTCAGGCTGCGGGGGTTTCCTAGGTGTCAGGTTCAGGGCTGGGGCTAGGGTTAGGGTTAGGCCCCCGGTGAGGCTGAGGGTCGAGATCGGGGTGCGGATTCGTCTTAGCGTGCGTGGGCGTCGTAGGGCGCGGCGTGTCGTTAGGCTAGGCCTCAGGCTTCAGGCTGCGGGGGAGGCCTAGGGGTCAGGGTCAGGGCTGGGGCTAGGGTTAGGGTTAGGCACCCGGTGAGGCTGAGGGTCGAGATCGGGGTGCGGATTCGTCTTAGCGTGCGTGGGCGTCGTAGGGCGCGGCATGTCGTTAGGCTAGGCCTCAGGCTTCAGGCTGCGGGGGAGGCCCAGAGGTCAGGGTCAGAGCTGGGGCTAGGGTTAGGGTTAGGCCCCCGGTGAGGCTGACGGTCGAGATCGGGGTGCGGATACGTGTTAGCGGGCCTGAGCGTCGTAGAGCGCGCCGTGCCGATAGGCTAGGCCTCAGGCTTCAGTGTGCGGGGGTGGCCTAGGTGTCAGGTTCAGGGCTGGGGCTAGGGTTATGGTTAGGCCCCCGGTGAGGCTGAGGGTCGAGATCGGGGTGCCCATGCATGTTAGGGGGCGTGTGTGTCGTACGGGGTGGCGTGCCGTTAGGCTAGGCCTCAGGCTTCAGGCTGTGGGGGAGGCCTAGTGGTCAGGGTAAAGCCTGGTGCTAGGGTTAGGGTTATGCCCCCGGTGAGGCTGAGGGTCGAGATCGGGGTGCGGATGCGTGTTCGGGGGCATGGGCGTCGTAGGGCGCTGCGTGCCATTAGGTTAGGCCTCAGGATTCAGGCTGTGGTGGAGGCCTAGGGGTCAGGGTCAGGGCTGGGTCTAGGGTTAGGGTTAGGCCCCCGGTGAAGCTGAGGGTCGAGATCGGGGTGCGGATGCGTGTTAGGGGGCGTGTGCGTCGTAGGACGCGGCGTGCCATTACGCTAGGACTCAGGCTTCAGGCTACGGGGGAGGCCTAGGGGTCAGGGCCAGGGCTGGGGCTAGGGTTAGGGTTAGGCCCCCGGTGAGGCTGAGGGTCGAGATCGGGGTGCGGATGCGTGTTAGGGGGCGTGTGCATCGTAGGGCGCGGCGTGCCGTTAGGCTAGCCTTCAGGCTTCAGGCTGGGGGGGGTGCCTAGGGGTCAGGGTCAGGGCTGGGGATAGGGTTAGGGTTAGGCCCCCGGTGAGGCTGAGCGTCGAGATAGGGGTGCGGATGCGTGTTAGGGGGCTTGTGCGTCGTAGGGCGCGGTGTGCTGTTAGGCTACGCCTCAGGCTTCAGGCTGCGGGTGTGGCCTAGGTGTCAGTTTCAGGGCTGGGGCTAGGGTTAGGGTTAGGCCCCCGGTGAGGCTGAGGGTCGAGATCGGGGTGCAGATGCGTGTTAGGGGGCTTGTGCGTCGCAGGGCGCAGCGTGCCGTTAGGCTAGGCCTCAGGCATCAGGCTGCGGGGGAGGCCCAGAGTTCAGGGTCAGAGCTGGTGCTAGAGATAGGCTTACGCCCTCGGTGAGGCTGAGGGTCGAGATCGCGATGCGGATGCGTGTTAGGGGGCGTGGGCGTCGTAGGGCGCAGCGTGCCGTTAGGTTAGGCTTCAGGCTTCAGGCAGCAGGGGAGGCCTAGGGGTCAGGGTCAGGGCCGGGGCTAGGGTTAGGATTAGGCCCCCGGTGAGGCTGAGGGTCGAGATCGGGGTGCGGATGAGTGTTCGGGGCCCTGGGCGTCGTAGGGCACGGCGTGCCGTTAGGCTAGGCCTCAGGCTTCAGGCTGCGGGGGAGGCCTAGCGGTCAGGGTCAGGGCTGGGGCTAGGGTTAGTGTTAGGCCCCCGGTGAGGCTGAGGGTCGAGATCGGGGTGCGGATGCATGATAGGGGGCGCTTGCGTCGTAGCGCGTGGCGTGCCGTTAGGCTAGGCCTCAGGCTTCAGGCTGCGGGGGAGGCCTAGGGGTCAGGGTAGCGGCTGGTGCTAGGGTTACGGTTAGGCCCCCGGTGAGGCTGAGGGTCGAGATCGGTGTGCGGATGCGTGTTAGGGGGCGTGTGCGTCGTAGGGCGCGGCGTGCCTTTAGGCTAGGCCTCAGGCTTCAGGCTGAGGGGGAGGCCTAAGGGTCAGGGTCACGGCTGGTTCTAGGTTTAGGGTTAGACCCCCGGTGAGGCTGAGGGTCGAGATCGGGGTGCGGATGCGTGTTAGGGGGCGTGTTCGTGGTAGCGCGCGGCGTGCCATTAGGCTAGACCTCAGGCTTCAGGCTGCGGGGGAGGCCTAGGGGTCAGGGTCAGGGCTGGGGCTAGGGTTAGGGTTAGGCCCCCGGTGAGGCTGAGGGTCGAGATCGGGGTCCGGATGCGTGTTAGGGTGCGTGTGCGTCGTAGCGGGTGGCGTGCCGTTAGGCTAGGCCTCAGGCTTCAGGCTGCCGGGGAGGCCTAGGGGTCAGGTTCAAGCCTGGGGCTAGGGTTAGGGTTAGGCCTCCGGTGAGGCTGAGGGTCGAGATCGGGGTGCGGATGCGTGTTAGGGGGCGTGTGCGTCGTAGGGCGCGGCGTTCCGTTAGGTTAGGCCTCAGGCTTCACGCTGCGGGGCAGGCCTATGGGTCAGGGTCAGGGATGGGGCTAGGGTTATGGTTAGGCCCCCGGTGAGGCTGAGGGTCGAGATCGGTGTGCGGATACGTGTTAGGGGGCGTGTGCGTCGTAGGGCACGGTGTGCCGTTAGGCTAGGCCACAGGCTTCAGGCTGTCGGGGAGGCCTAGGGGTCAGGGTCATGGCTGGGGCTAGGGTTAGGGTTAGGCCTCCGGTGAGGCTGAGGGTCGAGATCGGGGTGCGGATGCGTGTTAAGGGGCGTGTGCGACGTAGGGCGCTGCGTGCCGTTTGGCTAGGCCTCAGGCTTCAGGCTGCGGGGGTGGCCTAGGTGTCAGGTTCAGGGCTGGGGCTAGGGTTATGGTTAGGCCCCCGGTGAGGCTGAGGGTCGAGATCGGGGTGCAGATGCGTGTTCGAGGGCGTGGGCGGCCTAGGGCTTGGCATGCCGTTAGGCTAGGCCTCAGGCTTCAGGCTGCGGGGGAGGCCCAGGTGTCAGGGTCAGGGCTGGGGCTAGAGTTAGGGTTCGGCCCTCGGTGAGGCTGAGGGTCGAGATCGGGGTGCGGATGCGTGTTAGGGGGCGTGTGCGTCGTAGGGCGCTTCGTGCTGTTAGGTTAGGGGTCAGGCTTCAGGCTGCGGGGGAGGGCTAGATGTCAGGGTCAGGGATGGGGCTAGGGTTATGGTTAGGACCCCGGTGAGGCTGAGGGTCGAGATCAGGGTGCGGATGCGTGTTAGGGGGCGTGTGCGTCGTAGGGCATGGTGTGCCGTTAGGCTAGGCCACCGGCTTCAGGCTGTGGGGGAGGCCTAGGGGTCAGGGTCAGGGCTGGGGCTAGGGATAGGGTTAGGCCCCCGGTGAGGCTGAGGGTCGAGATCGGTGTTTGGATTCGTGTTAGGGGGCGTGTGCGTCGTAGGGCGCGGCGTGCCGTTAGGCTAGTCCTCAGGCTTCAGGCTGCGGGGGAGGCCTAGTGTTCAGGTTCAGGGCTGGGGCGAGGGTTAGGGTTAGGCCACTGGTGAGGCTGAGGGTCGAGATCGGAGTGCGGATGTGTGTTCCGTGGCGTGTGCGTCGTAGGGCGCGGCGTGCCCTTAGGCTAGGCCTCAGGCTTCAGTCTGCGGGGGTGGCCTAGGGTCAGTTTCAAACCTGGGGCTGGGGTTAGTGTTAGGCCCCCGGTGAGGCTCAGGGTCGAGATCGGGGTGCGGATACGTCTTATCGTGCGTGGGCTTCGTAGGGCGCGGTGTGCCGTTAGGCTAGGCCACAGGCTTCAGGCTGTGGGGGAGGCCTAGTGGTCAGGGTCATGGCAGGGACTAGGGTTAGGGTTAGGCCTCCGGTGAGGCTGAGGGTCGAGATCTGGGTGCGGATTCGTGTTAGGGGGCGTGTGCGTCGTAGGGCGCCGCGTGCCGTTAGGCTAGGCCTCAGGCTTTAGGCTGTGGGGGAGGCCTAGTGGTCAGGGTCAGGGCTCGGGCTAGGGTTAGGTTTAGGCCCAGGGTGAGGCTGAGGGTCGAGATCGGGGTGCGGATCCGTGTTAGGGGGCGTGGGCGTCGTAGGGCGCGGCGTGCCCTTAGGCTAGGCCTCAGGCTTCAGGATGTGGGGAAGGCCTAGGTGTCAGTGTCAAGCCTGGGGCTAGGGTTAGGGTTAGTCCCCCGGTGAGGCTGAGGGTCGAGATCGGGGTGCGGATGCGTGTTCGGGGGCGTGGGCGTCGTAGGGCCTGGCATGCTGTTAGGCTAGGCCTCAGGCTTCAGGCTGCGGGGGAGGCCCAGGGGTCAGCGTCAGGGCTGGGGCTAGAGTTAGGGTTAGGCCCTCGGTGAGGCTGAGGGTCGAGATCGCGGTGCGGATGCGTGTTAGGGGGCGTGGGTGTTGTAGGGTGCGGCATGCCATTAGGCTAGTCCTCAGGCTTCAGGCTGCGGGGGAGGCCTAGGGGTCAGGGTCAGGGCTGGGGCTAGGGTTACTGTTAGGAACTCGGTGAGGCTGAGGGTCGAGATCAGTGTGCGGATGCGTGTTAGGGGGCCTGTGCGTCGTAGGGCGCGGCGTGCCCTTAGGCTAGGCCTCAGGCTTCAGGCTGCGGGGGAGGCCTAGGTGTCAGGGTCAGGGCTGGAGCTAGGGTTAGGGTTAGGCCCCCGGTGAGGCTGAGGGTCGAGATCAGGATGCGGATGCGTGTTAGGGGGCGTGTGCGTCGTAGGGCGCGGCGTGCCATTAGGCTTCGCCTCAGGCTTCAGGCTGCGGGTGTGGCCTAGGTGTCAGGTTCAGGGCTGGGGCTAGGGTTAGGGTTAGGCCCCCGGTGAGGCTGAGGGTCGAGATCGGGGTGCGGATGCGTGTTAGGGTGCGTGTGAGTCGTAGCGGGTGGCGTGCCGTTAGGCTATGCCTTAGGCTTCAGGCTGCCGGGGAGGCCTAGGGGTCAGGTTCAAGCCTGTGGTTAGGGTTAGGGTAAGGCCCCCGGTGAGGCTCAGGGTCGAGATCGGGGTGCGGATGCGTGTTAGGGGGCGTGTGCGTCGTAGGGCGCGGCGTTCCGTTAGGCTAGGCCTCAGGCTTCAGGCTGCGGGGGAGGCCTAGGGGTCAGGGTCAGGGATGGGGCTAGGGTTATGGTTAGGCCCCCGGTGAGGCTGAGGGTCGAGATCGGGGTTTGGATGCGTGTTAGGGGGCGTGTACGTCGTAGGGCACGGTGTGCCGTTAGGCTAGGCCACAGGCTTCACGCTGTGGGGGAGGCATAGGGGTCAGGGTCATGGCTGGGGCTAGGGTTAGGGTTAGGCCTCCGGTGAGGCTGAGGGTCGAGATCTGGGTGCGGATTCGTGTTAGGGGGCGTGTGCGTCGAAGGGCGTGGCGTGCCGTTAGGCTAGGCCTCAGGCTTTAGGCTGCGGGGGAGGCCTAGGGGTCAGGGTCAGGGCTGGGGCTAGGGTTCGGTTTAGGCCCAGGGTGAGGCTGAGGGTCGAGATCGCGGTGCGGATGCGTGTTAGGGGTCTTGGGCGTCGTAGGGCGTGGCCTGCCCTTAGGCTAGGCCTCAGGCTTCAGGATGTGGGGGAGGCCTAGGTGTCAGGGTCAAGCCTGGGGCTAGGGTTAGGGTTAGTCCCCCGGTGAGGCTGAGGGTCGAGATCGGGGTGCGGATGCGTGTTCGGGGGCGTGGGCGTCGTAGGGCCTGGCATGCTGTTTGGCTAGGCCTCTGGCTTCAGGCTGCAGGGGAGGCCCAGGGGTCAGCGTCAGGGCTGGGTCTAGAGTTAGGGTTAGGCCCTCGGTGAGGCTGAGGGTCGAGATCTCGGTGCGGATTCGTGTTAGGGGGCGTGGGTGTTGGAGGGTGCGGCATGCCTTTAGGCTAGGCCTCAGGCTTCAGGCTGGGGGGGAGGCCTAGGTGTCAGAGTCAAGCCTGGGGCTAGGGTTAGGGTTAGGCCCCAGGTGAGGCTGAGGGTCGAGATCGGGGTGCGGATGCGTGTTCGGGGGCGTGGGCGTCGTAGGGCGCGGCATTCTGTTAGGTTAGGCTTCAGGCTTCAGGCAGCAGGGGTGGCCTAGGGGTCAGGGTCAAGCCTGGGGCTAGGGTTAGGGTTAGGCCCCCGGTGAGGCTGAGGGTCGAGATCGGAGTGCGGATGCGTGTTTGGTGGCGTGTGCTTCATAGGGTGCGGCGTGCCCTTAGGCTAGGCCTCAGGCTTCAGGCTGCGGGGGAGGCCTAGGTGTCAGGGTCAGGGCTGGGGCTAGTGTTAGGGTTAGGCCCCCGGAGAGAATGAGGGTCGAGATCGGGGTGCGGATGCGTGTTAGGGGGCGTGTGCGTCGTAGGGCGCTGCGTGCCGTTTGGCTAGGCCTCAGGCTTCAGGCTGCGGGGGTGGCCTAGGTGTCAGGTTCAGGGCTGGGACTAGGGTTAGGGTTAGGCCCCCGGTGAGGCTGAGGGTCGAGATCGGGGTGCGGATGCGTGTTAGGGTGCGTGTGCTCGAAGGGCGTGGCGTGCCGTTAGGCTAGGCCTCAGGCTTCAGGCTGTGGGGGAGGCCTAGTGTCAGGGTCAAGCCTGGGGCTGGGGTTAGTGTTAGGCCCCCGGTGAGGCTGAGGGTCGAGATCGGGGTGCGGATTCGTCTTAGCGTGCGTGGGCTTCATAGGGCGCGGCGTGCCATTAGGCTAGGCCTCAGGCTTCAGGCTTCGGGGGAGGCCTAGGGGTCAGGGTCTGGGCTGGGGCTAGGGTTAGGATTAGGTCCCCGGTGAGGCTGAGGGTCGAGATCGGGGTGTGGATGCGTGTTAGGGGGCGTGGGCGTCGTACGGCGCGGCGTGCCGTTAGGTTAGGCTTCAGGCTTCAGTCAGTGGGGGAGGCCTAGGCGTCAGGGTCAGGGCTGGGGCTAGGGTTAGGGTTAGGCCCGCGGTGAGGCTGAGGGTCGAGATCAGTGTGCGGATGCGTGTTAGGGGGCCTGTGCGTCATAGGGCGCGGCGTGCCCTTAGGCTAGGCCTCAGGCTTCAGGCTGCGGGGGAGGCCTAGCGGTCAGGGTCAGGGATGGGGCTAGGGTTAGGGTTAGGCCCCCGGTGAGGCTGAGGGTCGAGATCGGGGTGCGGATGCGTGTTAGTGTGCGTGTGCGTCGTAGCGGGAGGCGTGCAGTTAGGCTAAGCCTCAGGCTTCAGGCTGCCGGGGAGGCCTAGGGGTCAGGTTCAAGCCTGGGGCTAGGGTTAGGGTAAGGCCCCCGGTGAGGCTCAGGGTCGAGATCGGGGTGCGGATGCGTGTTAGGGGGCGTGTGCGTCGTAGGGCGCGGCGTTCCGTTAGGTTAGGCCTCAGGCTTCAGGCTGCGGGGAAGGCCTAGGGGTCAGGATCAGGGATGGGGCTAGGGTTATGGTTACGCCCCCGGTGAGGCTGAGGGTCGAGATCTGGGTGCGGATTCGTGTTAGGGGGCGTGTGCGTCGTAGGGCGCCGCGTGCCGTTAGGCTAGGCCTCAGGCTTTAGGCTGCGGGGGAGGCCTAGCTGTCAGGGTGAAGCCTGGGGCTAGGGTTAGGGTTAGTCCCCCGGTGAGGCTGAGGGTCGAGATCAGGGTGCGGATGCGTGTTCGGGGGCATGGGCGTCGTAGGGCGCGGCGTGCCGTTAGGTTAGGCTTCAGGCTTCAGGCAGCAGGGGTGGCCTAGGGGTCAGGGTCAAGCCTGGGGCTAGGGTTAGGTTTAGGCCCCCGGTGAGGCTGAGTGTCGAGATCGGGGTGCGGATGCGTGTTAGGGGGCGTGTGCGTCGTAGGGTGCGGCGTGCCGTTAGGCTAGGCCTCAGGCTTCAGGCTGCTGGGGAGGCCTTGGGGTCAGGGTCAGGGCTGGGGCTAGGGTTAGGGTTAGGCCCCCGGTGAGGCTGAAGGTCGAGATCGGTGTGCGGATGCGTGTTAGAGGGCGTGTGCGTGATAGGGCGCTGCGTGCCATTAGGCTAGGCCTCAGGCTTCAGGCTGCGGGGGAGGCCTAGGGGTCAGGGTCAAGCTGGGGCTAGGGTTAGGGTTAGGCCCCCGGTGAGGCTGAGGGTCGAGATCGGGGTGCGGATGCGTGTTAGGGGGCGTGGGCGTCGTAGGGTGCTGCGTGCCCTTAGGCTAGGCCTCAGGCTTCAGGATGTGGGGGAGGCCTAGGTGTCAGGGTAAAGCCTGGGGCTAGGGTTAGGGTTAGTCCCCCGGTGAGGCTGAGGGTCGAGATCGGGGTGCGGATGCGTGTTCGGGGGTGTGGGCGTCGTAGGGCCTGGCATGCTGTTAGGCTAGGCCTCAGGCTTCAGGCTGCGGGGGAAGCCCAGAGGTCAGCTTCAGGGCTGGGGCTAGAGTTAGGGTTAGGCCCTCGGTTAGGCTGAGGTTCGAGATCGCGGTGCGGATGCGTGTTAGGGGGCGTGTGCGTCGTAGGGCGCGGCGTGCCCTTAGGCTAGGCCTCAGGCTTCAGGCTGCGGGGGAAGCCTAGGTGTCAGGGTCATGGCTGGGGCTAGTGTTAGGGTTAGGCCCCCGGAGAGGCTGAGGGTCGAGATCGGGGTGCGGATGCGTGTTAGGGGGCGTGTGCGTCGTAGGGCGCTGCGTGCCGTTTGGCTAGGACTCAGGCTTCAGGCTGCGGGGGTGGCCTAGGTGTCAGGTTCAGGGCTGGGGCTAGGGTTAGGGTTAGGCCCCCGGTGAGGCTGAGGGTCGAGATCGGGGTGCGGATGCGTGTTAGGGGGCGTGTGCGTCGAAGGGCGTGGCGTGCCGTTAGGCTAGGCCTCAGGATTCAGGCTGCGGGGGAGGCCTAGTGTCAGGGTCAAGCGTGGGGCTGGGGTTAGTGTTAGGCTCCCGGTGAGGCTGAGTGACGAGATCGGGGTGCGGATTCGTCTTAGCGTTCGTGGGCGTCCTAGAGCGCGGCGTGCCCTTAGGCTAGGCCTCAGGCTTCAGGCTGCGGGGGAGGCCTAGGTGTCAGAGTATGGGCTGGGGCTAGGGTAAGGATTAGGCCCCCGGTGAGGCTGAGTGTCGAGATCGGGGTGCGGATGCGTGTTAGGGGGCGTGTGCTTCGAAGGGCGTGGCGTGCCGTTTGGCTAGGCCTCATGCTTCAGGCTGCGGGGGAGGCCTAGTGTCAGGGACAAGCCTGGGGCTGGGGTTAGTGTTAGGCCCCCCCGGTGAGGCTGAGGGTCGAGATCGGGGTGCGGATTCGTCTTAGCCTGCGTGGGCTTCGTAGGGCGCGGCGTGCCCTTAGGCTAGGCCTCAGGCTTCAGGCTGCTTGGGAGGCCTAGGGGTCAGGGTCAGGGCTGGGGCTAGGGTTAGGGTTAGGCCCCTGGTGAGGCTGAGGGTCGAGATCGGTGTGCGGATGCGTGTTAGATGGCGTGTGCGTCGTAGGGCACGGCGTGACGTTAGGCTAGGCCTCAGACTTCAGGCTGCGGGGGAGGCCTAGGGGTCAGGGTCAAGCTGGGGCTAGGGTTAGGGTTAGGCCCCTGGTGAGGCTGAGGGTGGAGATCGGAGTGCGGATGCGTGTTCGGTGGCGTGTGCGTCGTAGGGCGCGGCGTGCAGTTAGGCTAGGCCTCAGGCTTCAGGCTGCAGGTGAGGCCTAGGTGTCAGGGTCTGGGCTGGGTCTAGGGTTAGGGTTAGGCCCCCGGTGAGGCTGAGGGTCGAGATCGGGGTGCGGATGCCTGTTAGCGGGCCTGTGCGTCGTAGAGTGTGCCGTGCCGATAGGATACGCCTCAGGCTTCAGGCTGCGGGTGTGGCCTAGGTGCCAGGTTCAGGGCTGGGGCTAGGGTTAGGGTTAGGCCCCCGGTGAGGCTGAGGGTCGAGATCGGGGTGCGGATGCATGTTAGGGGGCGTGTGTGTCGTAGGGGGTGGCGTGCCGTTAGGCTAGGCCACAGGGTTCAGGCTGCGGGGGAGGCATAGGGGTCAGGGTCATGGCTGGGGCTAGGGTTAGGGTTAGGCCTCCGGTGAGGCTGAGGGTCGAGATCAGTGTGCGGATGCGTGTTAGGGGGCGTGTGCGTCGTAGGGCACGGTGTGCCGTTAGGTTAGGCCTCAGGCTTCAGGCTGCGGGGGAGGCCTAGGGGTCAGGGTCTGGGCTGGGGCTAGGGTTAGTGTTAGGCCCCCGGTGAGGCTGAGGGTCCAGATCAGTGTGCGGATGCGTGTTAGGGGGCGTGTGCGTCGAAGGGCGTGGCGTGCCGTTAGGCTAGGCCTCAGGCTTTAGGCTGTGGGGGAGGCCTATGGGTCAGGGTCAGGGCTGGGGCTAGGGTTAGGTTTAGGCCCAGGGTGAGGCTGAGGGTCGAGATCGGGGTGCGGATGCGTGTTTGGGGTCGTGGGCGTCGTAGGGCGCTGCGTGCCCTTAGGCTAGGCCTCAGGCTTCAGGATGTGGGGGAGGCCTAGGTGTCAGGGTCAAGCCTGGGGCTAGGGTTAGGCTTAGTCCCCCGGTGAGGCTGAGGGTCGAGATCGGGGTGCGGATGCGTGTTCGGGGGCGTGGGCGTCATAGGGCGCGGCGTGCCGTTAGGCTAGGCCTCAGGCTTCAGGCTGCGGGGGAGGCCTAGTGGTCAGGGTCAGGGCTGGGTCTAGGGTGAGTGTTAGGCCCCCGTTGAGGCTGAGGTTCGCGATCGGGGTACGGATGCGTGTTAGGGGGCGTGTGCGTCGAAGGGCCTGGCGTGCCGTTAGGCTAGGCCTCAGGTTTCAGGCTGCGGGGGAGGCCTAGGGGTCAGGGTCAGGGCTGGGGCTAGGGTTAGGGTTGGGGCCCTGTGAGGCTGAGGGTCGAGATCGGGGTGCGGATGCGTGTTAGGGGGCGTGTGCGTCGTACGGCGTGGCGTGCCGTTAGGCTAGGCCTCAGGCTTCAGGCTGCGGGGGAGGCCCAGGGGTCAGGGTCAGGGCTGGTACTAAGGTTAGGGTTGGGCCCCCGGTGAGGCTGAGGGTCGAGAACAGGGTGCGGATGCATGTTAGGGGGCGTGTGCGTCGTAGGGCGCGACGTGCCGTTAGGCTAGGCCTCAGGCTTCAGGCTGCGGGGGAGGCCTAGGGGTCAGGGTCAGGGCTGGGGCTAGGGTTAGGGTTAGGCCCCCGGTGAGGCAGAGGGTCGAGATCGGGGTGCGGATGCGTGTTAGGGGGCGTGTTCGTCGTAGGGCGCGGCGTGCCGTTAGGCTAGCCCTCAGGATTCAGGCTGCGGGGGAGGCCTAGGTGTAATGGTCAGGGATGGGGCTAGGGTAAGGGTTAGGCCCCCGGTGAGGCTGAGGGTCGCGATCGGGGTGCAGATGCGTGTTCGGGGGCGTGCGCGTCGTAGGGCACGCTGTGCCGTTAGTCTAGGTGTCTGGCATCAGGCTGCGGGGGAGGCCTCGGGGTCAGGGTCAGGGCTGGGGCTAGGGTTAGGGTTAGGCCCCCGGTGAGCCTCAGGGTCGAGATCGGGGTGTGGATGCGTGTTAGGGGATGTGTGTGTTGTAGGGCGCGGCGTGCCGTTAGGCTAGGCCTCAGGCATCAGGCTGCGGGGGAGGCCTAGGGTCAGGGTCAAGGCTGGGGCTAGGGTTAGGGTTAGGCCCCCGGTGAGGCTGAGGGTTGAGATCGGGGTGCGAATGCGTGTTAGGAGGCGTGTGCGTCGTAGGGCGCGGCGTGCCGTTAGGCTAGGCCTCAGGCTTCAGGCTGCGCGGGACGCCTAGGGGTCAGGGTCAGGGCTGGGGCTCGGGTTAGTGTTTGGCCCCCGGTGAGGCTGAGGGTCGAGATCGGGGTGCGGATGCGTCTTAGGGGGTGTGTGTGTCGTAGGGCGCGGCGTGCCGTTAGGCTAGGCCTCAGGCTTCAGGTTGCCGGGAAGGCCTAGTGGTCAGGGTCAGAGATGGGGCTCGGGTTAGGGTTAGGTCCCCTGTGAGGCTGAGGGTCGAGATCGGGGTGCGGATGCGTCTTAGGGGGCGTGTGCGTCGTAGGGCGCGGCGTGCCATTAGGCTAGGCCTCAGGCTTCAGGCTGCGGGGGACGCCTAGGGGTCATGGTCAGGCCTGGGGCTCGGGTTAGGCTTAGGCCCGCGGTGAGGCTGAGGGTGGAGATCGGTGTGCGGATGCGTGTTAGGGCACGTGTGCGTCATTTGGCGCGGCATGCCGTCAGGCTAGGCCTCAGGCTTCAGGCTGCGGGGGAGGCCTAGAGGTCAGGGTCCTGGCTGGGGCTAGGGTTAGGGTTAGGCCCCCGGTGAGGCTGAGGGTCGAGATCGGGGTGCGGATGCGTGTTATGGGGCGTGCGCGTCGTGGGGCGCGGCTTGCCATTAGGCTAGGCCTCAGGCTTCAGGCTGCGGGCGAGGCCTAGGGGTCAGAGTCAGGGCTAAATCTAGGGTTTGGGTTGGGCCCCCGGTGCGGCTGAGGGACGAGATCAGGGTGCGAATGCGTGTTAGGGGGCGTGTGCGTCTTAGGGCGCGGCGTGCCGTTAGGCTAGGCCTCAGGCTTCAGGCTGCGGGAGGGGCCTGGTGGTCAGGTTGAGGGCTGGGGCTAGGGTTAGGGTTAGGCCCCCGGTTAGGCTGAGGGTCGAGATCTGCGTGCTGATGCGTGTTAGGGGGCGTGTGCGTCGTAGGGCACGGCGTGCCGTTAGGCTAGGCCTCAGGCTTCAGGTTGCCGGGGAGGCCTAGTGGTCAGGGTCAGAGATGGGGCTAGGTTTAGGGTTACGCCCCCGGTGAGGCTGAGGGTCGAGTTCGGGGTGCGGATGCGTGTTAAGGGGCGTGCGCGTCGTAGGGCGCGGCATACCGTTAGGCTAGGCCTCAGGCTTCAGGCTGCGGGGGAGGCCTAGGTGTCAGGGTCAGGGCTGGGTTTAGGGTTACGGTTAGGCCCCCGGTTAGGCTGAGGGTCGAGATCGGGGTGCAGATGCGTGTTAGGGGGGGTGTTCGTCGTAGGGCGCGGCGTGCCGTTAGGCTAGGCCTCAGGCTTCAGGTTGCCGGGGAGGCCTAGGGGTCAGCGTCAGGGCTGGGGCTAGGGTTTGGGTTGGGCCCCCGGTGAAGCTGAGGGTCGAGATCGGGGTGCGGATGCGTGTTAGGGGGCGTGTGCCTCGTAGGGCGCATCGTGCCGTTAGGATAGGCCTCAGGCTTCAGTCTGCGGGCGAGGCCTAGGGGGAAGGGTAAGGGCTGGGGCTAGGGTTAGTGTTAGGCCCCCGGTGAGGCTGAGGGTCGAGATCGGGGTGCGGATGCGTGTTAGGGGGCGTGCGCGTCGTGGGGCGCGGCGTGCCATTAGGCTAGGCCTCAGGCTTCAGGCTGCGGGTTAGGCCTAGGGGTCAGGGTCAGGGCTGGGGCTAGGGTTAGGGTTGGGCTCCCGGTGAGGCTGAGGGTTGAGATCAGGTTGGGGATGCGTGTTAGGGGGCGTGTGCGTCTTAGGGCACGGCGTGCCGTTAGGCTAGGCCTCAGGCTTCAAGCTGTGGGGGAGGCCTAGGGGTCAGTGTCAGGGCTGTGGCTCGGGTTAGTGTTAGGCCCCCGGTGAGGCTGAGGGTCGAGATCGGGGTGCGGATGCGTGTTAGGGGGCGTGTGCGTCGTTGGGGGCGGCGTGCCGTTAAGCTAGGCCTCTAGCTTAAGGCTGCGAGGTACACCTAGAAGTCAGGGTCCTGGCTGGGGCTAGGGTTAGGGTTAGGCCCCCGGTGAGGCTGAGGGTCGAGATCGTGGTGCGGATGCGTGTTAGGGGGCGTGTTTGTCGTAGGGCAAGGCGTGCCGTTAGGCTAAGCCTCGGGCTTCAGGCTGCGGAGGAGGCCTAGGTTTCAGGGTCTGGGCTGGGTCTAGGGTTAGGGTTAGGCCCCCGGTGAGGCTGAGGGTCGAGATCGGGGTGCGGATGCGTGTTAGGGGGTGTGTACTTCGTAGGGCGCGGCGTGCTGTTAGGCTAGGCCTAAGGCTTCAGGCTGCGGGGGAGGCCTAGAGGTCAGCGTCAGGGCTGGGGCTAGGGTTAGGCTTGGGCCCCCGGTGAGGCTGAGGGTCGAGATCGGTGTGCGGATGCGTGTTAGGGGGCGTGCGCGTCGTGGGGCGCGGCTTGCCATTAGGCTAGGCCTCAGGCTTCAGGCTGCGGGCGAGGCCTAGGGGTCAGAGTCCGGGCTGAATCTAGGGTTTGGGTTGGGCCCCCGGTGCGGCTGAGGGTCGAGATCGGGGTGCGAATGCGTGTTAGGGGGCTTTTGCATCGTAGGGCGTGGCATGCTGTTAGGCTAGGCCTCAGGCTTCAGGCTGCGGGGGAGGCCCAGGGGTCAGCGTCAGGGCTGGGGCTAGGGTTAGGTAAGGCCCCCGGTTAGGCTGAGGGTGGAGATCGGGGTGCGGATGCGTGTTAGGGGGCGTGCGCGTCGTAGGGCGCGGCGTGCCGTTAGGCTAGGCCTCAGGCTTCAGGCTGCGGGGGAGGCCTAGGGGTCATGGTCAGGCCTGTGGCTAGGGTTAGGGTTAGGACCCCGGTGAGGCTGAGGGTCGAGATCGGGGTGCGGATGCGTGTTAGGGGGCATGTGTGTCGTAGGGCGCGGCGTGCCGTTAGGCTAGGCCTCAGGCTTCAGACTGCGGGAGAGGCCCGGCGGTCAGGGTGAGGGCTGGGGCTAGGGTTAGGGTTAGGCCCCCGGTGAGGCTGAGGGTCGAGATCGGGGTGCGGATGCGTGTTAGGGGGCGTGCGCGTCGTGGGGCGCGGCTTGCCATTAGGCTAGGCCTCAGGCTTCAGGCTGCGGGCGAGGCCTAGGGGTCAGAGTCCGGGCTGAATCTAGGGTTTGGGTTGGGCCCCCGGTGCGGCTGAGGGTCGAGATCGGGGTGCGAATGCGTGTTAGGGGGCTTTTGCATCGTAGGGCGTGGCATGCTGTTAGGCTAGGCCTCAGGCTTCAGGCTGCGGTGTAGGCCTAGAGGTCAGGGTCCTGGCTGGGGCTAGGGTTAGGGTTAGGCCCCCGGTGAGGCTGAGAGTCGAGATCGGGGTGCGGATGCCTGTTAGGGGTCGTGTGCGTCTTAGGGCGCGGTGTGCCGTTAGGCAGGGCCTCAGGCTTCAGGCTTCGGGGGAGGCCTAGGGGTCAGGGTCAGGGCTGGGGCTACGGTTAGGTAAGGCCCCCGGTTAGGCTGAGGGTGGAGATCGGGGTGCGGATGCGTGTTAGGGGGCGTGCGCGTCGTAGGGCGCGGCGTGCCGTTAGGCTAGGCCTCAGGCTTCAGGCTGCGGGGGAGGCCTAGGGGTCATGGTCAGGCCTGTGGCTAGGGTTAGGGTTAGGACCCCGGTGAGGCTGAGGGTCGAGATCGGGGTGCGGATGCGTGTTAGGGGGCATGTGTGTCGTAGGGCGCGGCGTGCCGTTAGGCTAGGCCTCAGGCTTCAGACTGCGGGAGAGGCCCGGGGGTCAGGGTGAGGGCTGGGGCTAGGGTTAGGGTTAGGCCCCCGGTGAGGCTGAGGGTCGAGATCGGGGTGCGGATGCGTGTTAGGGGGCGTGCGCATCGTAGGGCATGGCGTGCCGTTAGGCTAGGCCTCAGGCTTCAGGCTGCGGGGGTGGCCTAGGGGTCAGGGTCAGGGCTGGGGCTAGGCTTACTGTTAGGTCCCCAGTGAGGCTGAGGGTCGAGATCGGGGTGCGGATGCGTGTTAGGGGGCGTGTGCGTCATAGGGCGCGGCGTGCCGTTAGGTTAGGCCTCAGGCTTCAGGCTGCTGGGGAGTCCTAGGTATCAGGGTCAGGGCTGCGGCTAGGATTAGGGTTAGGCACCCGGTGAGGATGAGGGTCGAGATCGGGGTGCGGATGCGTGTTAGGGGGCGTGCGCGTCGTAGGGCGCGGCGTGCCGTTAGGCTAGGCCTTACGCTTCAGGCTGCGGGGGAGGCCTAGGTTTCAGGGTCAGTGCTGGGGCTAGGTTTAGGGTTAGGCCCCCGGTGAGGCTGAGGGTCGAGTTCGGGGTGCGGATGCGTGTTAAGGGGCGTGCGCGTCGTAGGGCCTGGCATGCTGTTAGGCTAGGCCTCAGGCTTCAGGCTGCGGTGTAGGCATAGAGGTCAGGGTCCTGGCTGGGGCTAGGGTTAGGGTTAGGCCCCCGGTGAGGCTGAGAGTCGAGATCGGGGTGCGGATGCCTGTTAGGGGGCGTGTGCGTCTTAGGGCGCGGCGTGCCGTTAGGCTAGGCCTCAGGCTTCAGGCTACGGGGGAGGCCTAGGGGTCAGGGTCTGGGCTGGGTCTAGGGTTAGGGTTAGGCCCCCGGTGAGGCTGAGGGTCGAGATCGGGGTGCGGATGCGTGTTAGGGGGTGTGTACTTCGTAGGGCGCGGCGTGCTGTTAGGCTAGGCCTAAGGCTTCAGGCTGCGGGGGAGGCCTAGAGGTCAGCGTCAGGGCTGGGGCTAGGGTTAGGCTTGGGCCCCCGGTGAGGCTGAGGGTCGAGATCGGTGTGCGGATGCGTGTTAGGGGGCGTGCGCGTCGTGGGGCGCGGCTTGCCATTAGGCTAGGCCTCAGGCTTCAGGCTGCGGGCGAGGCCTAGGGGTCAGAGTCCGGGCTGAATCTAGGGTTTGGGTTGGGCCCCCGGTGCGGCTGAGGGTCGAGATCGGGGTGCGAATGCGTGTTAGGGGGCTTTTGCATCGTAGGGCGTGGCATGCTGTTAGGCTAGGCCTCAGGCTTCAGGCTGCGGGGGAGGCCCAGGGGTCAGCGTCAGGGCTGGGGCTAGGGTTAGGTAAGGCCCCCGGTTAGGCTGAGGGTGGAGATCGGGGTGCGGATGCGTGTTAGGGGGCGTGCGCGTCGTAGGGCGCGGCGTGCCGTTAGGCTAGGCCTCAGGCTTCAGGCTGCGGGGGAGGCCTAGGGGTCATGGTCAGGCCTGTGGCTAGGGTTAGGGTTAGGACCCCGGTGAGGCTGAGGGTCGAGATCGGGGTGCGGATGCGTGTTAGGGGGCATGTGTGTCGTAGGGCGCGGCGTGCCGTTAGGCTAGGCCTCAGGCTTCAGACTGCGGGAGAGGCCCGGCGGTCAGGGTGAGGGCTGGGGCTAGGGTTAGGGTTAGGCCCCCGGTGAGGCTGAGGGTCGAGATCGGGGTGCGGATGCGTGTTAGGGGGCGTGCGCGTCGTGGGGCGCGGCTTGCCATTAGGCTAGGCCTCAGGCTTCAGGCTGCGGGCGAGGCCTAGGGGTCAGAGTCCGGGCTGAATCTAGGGTTTGGGTTGGGCCCCCGGTGCGGCTGAGGGTCGAGATCGGGGTGCGAATGCGTGTTAGGGGGCTTTTGCATCGTAGGGCGTGGCATGCTGTTAGGCTAGGCCTCAGGCTTCAGGCTGCGGTGTAGGCCTAGAGGTCAGGGTCCTGGCTGGGGCTAGGGTTAGGGTTAGGCCCCCGGTGAGGCTGAGAGTCGAGATCGGGGTGCGGATGCCTGTTAGGGGTCGTGTGCGTCTTAGGGCGCGGTGTGCCGTTAGGCAGGGCCTCAGGCTTCAGGCTTCGGGGGAGGCCTAGGGGTCAGGGTCAGGGCTGGGGCTACGGTTAGGTAAGGCCCCCGGTTAGGCTGAGGGTGGAGATCGGGGTGCGGATGCGTGTTAGGGGGCGTGCGCGTCGTAGGGCGCGGCGTGCCGTTAGGCTAGGCCTCAGGCTTCAGGCTGCGGGGGAGGCCTAGGGGTCATGGTCAGGCCTGTGGCTAGGGTTAGGGTTAGGACCCCGGTGAGGCTGAGGGTCGAGATCGGGGTGCGGATGCGTGTTAGGGGGCATGTGTGTCGTAGGGCGCGGCGTGCCGTTAGGCTAGGCCTCAGGCTTCAGACTGCGGGAGAGGCCCGGGGGTCAGGGTGAGGGCTGGGGCTAGGGTTAGGGTTAGGCCCCCGGTGAGGCTGAGGGTCGAGATCGGGGTGCGGATGCGTGTTAGGGGGCGTGCGCATCGTAGGGCATGGCGTGCCGTTAGGCTAGGCCTCAGGCTTCAGGCTGCGGGGGTGGCCTAGGGGTCAGGGTCAGGGCTGGGGCTAGGCTTACTGTTAGGTCCCCAGTGAGGCTGAGGGTCGAGATCGGGGTGCGGATGCGTGTTAGGGGGCGTGTGCGTCATAGGGCGCGGCGTGCCGTTAGGTTAGGCCTCAGGCTTCAGGCTGCTGGGGAGTCCTAGGTATCAGGGTCAGGGCTGCGGCTAGGATTAGGGTTAGGCACCCGGTGAGGATGAGGGTCGAGATCGGGGTGCGGATGCGTGTTCGGGGGCGTGCGCGTCGTAGGGCGCGGCGTGCCGTTAGGCTAGGCCTTACGCTTCAGGCTGCGGGGGAGGCCTAGGTTTCAGGGTCAGTGCTGGGGCTAGGTTTAGGGTTAGGCCCCCGGTGAGGCTGAGGGTCGAGTTCGGGGTGCGGATGCGTGTTAAGGGGCGTGCGCGTCGTAGGGCCTGGCATGCTGTTAGGCTAGGCCTCAGGCTTCAGGCTGCGGTGTAGGCATAGAGGTCAGGGTCCTGGCTGGGGCTAGGGTTAGGGTTAGGCCCCCGGTGAGGCTGAGAGTCGAGATCGGGGTGCGGATGCCTGTTAGGGGGCGTGTGCGTCTTAGGGCGCGGCGTGCCGTTAGGCTAGGCCTCAGGCTTCAGGCTACGGGGGAGGCCTAGGGGTCAGGGTCAGGGCTGGGGCTAGGGTTAGGTAAGGCTCCCGGTGAGGCTAAGGGTGGAGATCGGGGTGCGGATGCCTGTTAGGGGGCGTGCGCGTCGTAGGGCGCGGCGTGCCGTTAGGCTAGGCCTCAGGCTTCAGGCTGCGGGGGAGGCCTAGGTGTCAGGGTCAAGCCTGGGGCTAGGGTTAGGTTTAGGCCCCCGGTGAGGCTGAGGGTCGAGATCGGGGTGCGGATGCGTGTTCGGGGGCGTGGGCGTCGTAGGGCGCGGCGTGCCGTTAGGTTAGGCTTCAGGCTTCAGGCAGCAGGGGTGGCCTAGGGGTCAGGGTCAAGCCTGGGGCTAGGGTTAGGGTTAGGCCCCCGGTGAGGCTGAGGGTCGAGATCGGGGTGCGGATGCGTGTTAGGGGGCGTGTGCGTCGTAGGGCACGGTGTGCCGTTAGGCTAGGCCACAGGCTTCAGGCTGTGGGGGAGGCCTAGGTGTCAGGGTCATGGCTGGGGCTCGGTTTAGGGTTAGGCCCCCGGTGAGGCTGAGGGTGGAGATCGGGGTACGGATGCGTGTTAGGGGGCATGTGCGTCGTAGGGCATGGCGTGCCGTTAGGCTAGGCCTCTGTCTTCAGGCTGCGGGGGAGGCCTAGGTGTCAGGGTCAGGGCTGGGCTTAGGGTTACGGTTAGGCCCCCGGTTAGGCTGAGGGTCGAGATCGGGGTGCAGATGCGTGTTAGGGGGGGTGTTCGTCGTAGGGCGCGGCGTGCCGTTAGGCTAGGCCTCAGGCTTCAGGCTGCGGGGGAGGCCTAGGGGTCAGGGTCAGGGCTGGGGCTCGGGTTAGGGTTAGGCCCCCGGTGAGGCTGAGGGTGGAGATCGGTGTGCGGATGCGTGTTAGGGCGCGTGTGCATCATTGGGCGCGCCGTGCCGTTAGGCTAGGCCTCAGGCTTCAGGCTGCGGGGTAGGCCTAGAGGTCAGGGTCCTGGCTGGGGGTAGGGTTAGGGTTAGGCCCCCGGTGAGGCTGAGGGTCGAGATCGGGGTGTGGATGCGTGTTAGGGGGCGTGCGCGTCGTGGGGCGCGGCTTGCCATTAGGCTAGGCCTCAGGCCTCAGGCTGCGGGCGAGGCCTAGGGGTCAGAGTCAGGGCTGAATCTAGGGTTTGAGTTGGGCCCCCGGTGCGGCTGAGGGTCGAGATCGGGGTGCGAATGCGTGTTAGGAGGCTTTTGCGTCGTAGGGCGTGGCATGCTGTTAGGCTAGGCCTCAGGCTTCAGGCTGCGGTGTAGGCTTAGAAGTCAGGGTCCTGGCTGGGGCTAGGGTTAGGGTTAGGCCCCCGGTGAGGCTGAGAGTCGAGATCGGGGTGCGGATGCCTGTTAGGGGGCGTGTGCGTCTTAGGGCACGGCGTGCCGTTAGGCTAGGCCTCAGGCTTCAGGCTGCGGGGGAGGCCTAGGGGTCAGGGTCAGGGCTGGGGCTAGGGTTAGGTAAGGCCCCCGGTGAGGCTGAGGGTGGAGATCGGGGTGCGGATGCGTGTTATGGGGCGTGCGCGTCGTAGGGCGCGGCGTGCCGTTAGGCTAGGCCTCAGGCTTCAGGCTGCGGGGGACGCCAAGGGGTCATGGTCAGGCCTGTTGCTAGGGTTAGGGTTAGGACCCCGGTGAGGCTGAGGGTCGAGATCGGGGTGCGGATGCGTGTTAGGGGGCATGTGCGTCGTAGGGCGCGGCGTGCCGTTTGGCTAGGCCTCAGGCTTCAGGCTGCGGGAGAGGCCTGGGGGTCAGGGTGAGCGCTGGGGCTGGGGTTAGGGTTAGGCCCCCGGTGAGGCTGAGGGTCGAGATCTGCGTGCGGATGAGTCTTAGGGGGCGTGCGCGTCGTAGGGCGCGGCGTGCCGTTAGGCTAGGCCTTACGCTTCAGGCTGCGGGGGAGGCCTAGGTGTCAGGGTCGGGGCTGGGGCTAGGTTTAGGGTTAGGCCCCCGGTGAGGCTGAGGGTCGAGATCGGGGTGCAGATGCGTGTTAGGGGGCTTGTGCGTCGCAGGGCGCAGCGTGCCGTTAGGCTAGGCCTCAGGCTTCAGGCTGCTGAGGACGCCTAGGTGTCAGGGTCAGGGCTGGGGCTAGGGTTAGGGTTAGGCCACCGGTGAGGCTGACGGTCGAGATCGTGGTTCGGATGAGTGTTCGGGGCCCTGGGCGTCGTAGGTCGCGGTGTTCCTTTAGGCTAGGCCTCAGGCTTCAGGCTGCGGGGGAGGCCTAGCGGTCAGGGTCAGGGCTGGGGCTAGGGTTAGTGTTAGGCCCCCGGTGAGGCTGAGGGTCGAGATCGGGGTGCGGATGCGTGATAGGGGGCGCTTGCGTTGTAGCGCGTGGCGTGCCGTTAGGCTAGGCCTCAGGCTTCAGGCTGCGGGGGAGGCCTATGGGTCAGGGTCACGGTTGGTGCTAGGGTTACGGTTAGGCCCCCGGTGAGGCTGAGGGTCGAGATCGGGGTGCGGATGCGTGTTAGAGGGCGTGGGCGTCGTAGGGTGCGGCGTGCCGTTAGGCTAGTCCTCAGGCTTCAGGCTGCGGGGGAGGCCTAGGGGTCAGGGTCAGGGCTGGGGCTAGGGTTAGGTTTAGGCCCCAGGTGAGGCTGAGGGTCGAGATTGGGGTCCGGATGCGTGTTACGCGGCGTGTGCATCGTAGGGCGCGGCGTGCCGTTAGGCTAGGCCTCAGGCTTCAGGCTGCGGGGGAGGCCTAGCGGTCCGGGTTAGGGCTGGGGTTAGGGTTAGGGTTAGGCCCCCGGTGAGGCTGAGGGTCGAGATCGGGGTGCGGATGCATGTTCGGAGGCGTGGGCGTCGTAGTGCGAGGCGTGCCGTTAGGCTAGGCCTCAGGCTTCAGGCTGCGGGGGAGCCCTAGGTGTCAGTGTCAGGGCTTGGGCTAGGGTTAGGGTTAGACACCGCTGAGGTTGAGCGTCGAGATCGGGGTACAGATGCGTGTTAGGGGGCGTGTGCATCATTGGGCGCGGCGTGCCGTTAGGCTAGGCCTCAGGCTTCAGGCTGCGGGGTAGGCCTAGAGGTCAGGGTCCTGGCTGGGGCTAGGGTTAGGGTTAGGCCCCCGGTGAGGCTGAGAATCGAGATCGGGGTGCGGATGCGTGTTAGGGGGCGTGCGCGTCGTGGGGCGCGGCTTGCCATTAGGCTAGGCCTCAGGCTTCAGGCTGCGGGCGAGGCCTAGGGGTCAGAGTCAGGGCTGAATCTAGGGTTTGGGTTGGGCCCCCGGTGCGGCTGAGGGTCGAGATCGGGGTGCGAATGCGTGTTAGGGGGCTTTTGCGTCGTAGGGCATGGCATGCTGTTAGGCTAGGCCTCAGGCTTCAGGCTGCGGTGTAGGCATAGAGGTCAGGGTCAAGCCTGGGGCTAGGGTTAGGGTTAGTCCCCCGGTGAGGCTGAGGGTCGAGATAGGGGTGCGGATGCGTGTTCGGGGGCGTGGGCGTCGTAGGGCCTGGCATGCTGTTAGGCTAGGCCTCAGGCTTCAGGCTGCGGGGGAGGCCCAGAGTTCAGGGTCAGAGCTGGGGCTAGAGATAGGCTTAGGCCCTCGGTGAGGCTGAGGGTCGAGATCGCGATGCGGATGCCTGTTAGGGGGCGTGGGCGTCGTAGGGCGCAGCGTGCCATCAGGTTAGGCTTCAGGCTTCAGGCAGCAGGGGAGGCCTAGTGGTCAGGGTCTGGGCCGGGGCTAGGGTTAGGATTAGGCCCCCGGTGAGGCTGAGGGTCGAGATCGGGGTGCGGATGCGTGTTCGGGGGCGTGTGCGTCGTAGGGCACGGCGTGCCGTTAGGCTAGGCCACAGGCTTCAGGCTGCGGGGGAGGCCTAGGGGTCAAGGTCAGGGCTGGGGCTAGGGTTAGGGTTAGGCCCCCGGTGAGGCTGAGGGTCGAGATCGGGGTGCGGATGCGTGTTAGGGGGCGTGGGCGTCGTAGGGCGTGGCGTGCCCTTAGGCTACGCCTCAGGCTTCAGGCTGCAGGTGAGGCCTAGGTGTCAGGGTCTGGGCTGGGGCTAGGGTTAGGGTTAGGCCCCCGGTGAGGCTGACGGTCGAGATCGGGGTGCGGATGCCTGTTAGCCGGCCTGTGCGTCGTAGAGTGCGCCGTACCGATAGGCTACGCCTCAGGCTTCAGGCTGCGGTTGTGGCCTAAGTGTCAGGTTCAGGCCTGGGGCTAGGGTTAGGGTTAGGCCCCCGGTGAGGCTGAGGGTCGAGATCGGGGTGCGGATGCATGTTAGGGGGCGTGTGTGTCGTAGGGGGTGGCGTGCCGTTAGGCTAGGCCTCAGGCTTCAGGCTGCGGGGGAGGCCTAGGGGTCAGGGTCAGGGCTGGGGCTAGGGTTAGGGTTAGGACCTCGGTGAGGCTGAGGGTCGAAATCGGGGTGTGGATGCGTGTTAGGGGGCGTGGGCATCGTAGGGCGCGGCGTGTCGTTAGGCTAGGCCTCAGGCTTCAGGCTGGGGGGGAGGCCTAGGGCTCAGGGTCAGGGCTGTGGCTAGGGTTAGGGTTAGGCCCCCGGTGAGGCTGAGGGTAGAGATCGGGGTGCGGATGCATGTACGGGGGCGTGGGCGTCGTAGGGCGCGGCGTGCCATTAGGTTAGTCCTCAGGCTTCAGGTTGTGGGGGAGGCCTAGGGGTCAGGGTCAGGGCTGGGGCTAGGGTTAGGGTTAGGGCCCCGGTGAGGCTGAGGGTCGAGATCGGGGTGCGGATGCGTGTTAGGGGGCGTGTGCGTCCTAGGGCGCGGCGTGCCATTAGGCTAGGCCTCAGGGTTCAGGCTACGGGGGAGGCCTTGGGGTCAGGGCCAGGGCTGGGGCTAGGGTTAGGGTTAGGCCCCCGGTGAGGCTGAGGATCGAGATCTGGGTGCGGATGCGTGTTAGGGGGCGTGTGCATCGTAGGGCGTGGCGTGCCCTTAGGCTAGGCCTCAGGCTTCAGGCTGTGGGGGATGACTAGGTGTCAGCTTCAGGGCTGGGGATAGGGTTAGGGTTAGGCCCCCGGTGAGGCTGAGGGTCGAGATCGGGGTGCGGATGCGTGTTAGGGGGCATGAGCGTCGTAGGGCTTGGCGTGCCGTTAGGCTAGACCTCAGGCTTCAGGCTGCGGGGGAGGCCTAGGAGTCAGGGTCAGGTCTGGCGCTAGGGTTAGGCTTACGCCCACGGTGAGGCTGAGGGTCAAGATTGGGGTGCGGATGCGTGTTCGGAGGCGTGGGTGTCGTAGAGCGCGGCGAGCCCTTAGGCTAGGCCTCAGGCTTCAGGCTGCGGGGGAGGCCTAGGCGTCAGGGTCAGGGCTGGGGTAGGGTTAGGGTTAGGCCCCCTGTGAGGCTGAGGGTCGAGATCGTGGTGCGGATGCGTGTTAGGGGGCGTGTGCGTCGAAGGGCGTGGCGTGCCGTTAGGCTAGGCCTCAGGCTTCAGGCTGCGGTGGAGGCCTAGGGTCAGCGTCAAGCGTGGGGCTGGGGTTAGTGTTATGCCCCCGGTGAGGCTGAGTGACGAGATCGGGGTGCGGATTCGTCTTAGCGTGCGTGGGCGTCGTAGAGCGCGGCGTGCCCTTAGGCTAGGCCTCGGGCTTCAGGCTGCGGGGGAGGCCTAGGGGTCAGTGTCTGGGCTGGGGCTAGGGTTAGGATTAGGCCCCCGGTGAGGCTGAGGGTCGAGATCGCGGTGCGGATGCGTGTTAGGGGGCGTGGGCGTCGTACGGCGCGTCGTGCCTTTAGGTTAGGCTTCAGGCTTCAGTCAGCGGGGGAGGCCTAGGGGTCAGGGTCAGGGCTGGGGCTAGGGTTAGGGTTAGGCCCCCGGTGATGCTGAGGGTCGAGATCAGTGTGCGGATGCGTGTTAGGGGGCCTGTGCGTCGTAGGGCGCGGCGTGCCCTTAGGCTAGGCCTCAGGCTTCAGGCTGCGGGGTAGGCCTAGGTGTCAGGTTCAGGGCTGGGGCTAGGGTTAGGGTTAGGCCCCCGGTGAGGCTGAGGGTCGAGAACGGGGTGCGGATGCGTGTTAGGGGGCGTGTGCGTCGTAGGGCACGGTGTGCCGTTAGGCTAGGCCACAGGCTTCAGGCTGTGGGGGAGGCATAGGGGTCAGGGTCATGGCTGGGGCTAGGGTTAGGTTTAGGCCTCCGGTGAGGCTGAGGGTCGAGATCGCGGTGCGGATGCGTGTTAGGGGGCGTGGGCGTCGTTCGGCGCGGCGTGCCGTTAGGTTAGGCTTCAGGCTTCAGTCAGTGGGGGAGGCCTAGGTGTCAGGGTCAGGGCTGGGGCTAGGGTTAGGGTTAGGCCCCCGGTGAGGCTGAGGGTCGAGATCGGGGTGCGGATGCGTGTTAGGGTGCGTGTGCGTCGTAGCGGGAGACGTGACATTAGTCTAGGCCTCAGGCTTCAGGCTGCCGGGGAGGCCTAGGGGTCAGGTTCAAGCCTGGGGCTAGGGTTAGGGTAAGGACCCCGGTGAGGCTCAGGGTCGAGATCGGGGTGCGGATGCGTGTTAGGGGGCGTGTGCGTCGTACGGCGCGGCGTTCCGTTAGGTTAGGCCTCAGGATTCAGGCTGCGGGGGAGGACTAGGTGTCAGGGTCAGGGCTGGGGCTAGGGTTAGGGTTAGGCCCCCGGTGAGGCTGAGGGTCGACATCGGGGTGCGGATGCCTGTTAGGGGGCGTGTGCATCGTAGGGCGCTGCGTGCCGTTAGGCTAGGCCTCAGGCTTCAGGCTGCGGGGGTTTCCTAGGTGTCAGGTTCAGGGCTGGGGCTAGGGTTAGGGTTAAGCCCCCGGTGAGGCTGAGGGTCGAGATCGGGGTGCGGATGCGTGTTAGGGGGCGTGTGCGTCGAAGGGCGTGGCGTGCCATTAGGCTAGGACTCAGGCTTCAGGCTGCGGGTGAGGCCTAGGGTCAGGGTCAAGCGTGGGGCTGGGGTTAGTGTTAGGCCCCCGGTGAGGCTGAGGGTCGAGATCGGGGTGCGGATTTGTCTTAGCGTGCGTGGGCGTCGTAGGGCGCGGCGTGTCGTTAGGCTAGGCCTCAGGCTTCAGGCTGCGGGGGAGGCCTAGGGGTCAGGGTCAGGGCTGGGGCTAGGGTTAGGGTTAGGCCCACGGTGAGGATGAGGGACGAGATCGGGGAGCGGATGCGTGTTCGGGGGCGTGGGCGTCATAGGGCGCGGCGTGCCGTTAGGCTAGGCCTCAGGCTTCAGGCTGCGGGGGAGGCCCAGAGGTCAGGGTCAGAGCTGGGGCTCGGGTTAGGGTTAGGCCCCCGGTGAGGCTGAGGGTCGAGATCGGGGTGCGGATGCGTGTTAGCGGGCCTGAGCGTCGTAGAGCGCGCCGTGCCGATAGGCTAGGCCTCAGGCTTCAGGGTGCGGGGGTGGCCTAGGTGTCAGGTTCAGGGCTGGGGCTAGGGTTATGGTTAGGCCCCCGGTGAGGCTGAGGGTCGAGATCTGGGTGCCCATGCATGTTAGGGGGCGTGTGTGTCGTAGGGGGTGGCGTGCCGTTAGGCTAGGTCTCAGGCTTCAGTCTGTGGGGGAGGCCTAGTGGTCAGGGTAAAGCCTGGTGCTAGGGTTAGGGTTATACCCCCGGTGAGGCTGAGGATCGAGATCGGGGTGCGGATGCGTGTTCGGGGGCGTGGGCGTCGTAGGGCGCTGCGTGCCATTAGGTTAGGCCTCAGGCTTCAGGCTGTGGTGGAGGCCTAGGGGTCAGGGTCAGGGCTGGGTCTAGGGTTAGGGTTAGGCCCCCGGTGAGGCTGAGGGTCGAGATCGGGGTGCGGATGCGTATTAGGGGGCGTGTGCGTCGTAGGACGCGGCGTGCCATTAGGCTAGGACTCAGGCTTCAGGCTACGGGGGAGGCCTAGGGGTCAGGGCCAGGGCTGGGGCTAGGGTTAGGGTTAGGCCCCCGGTGAGGCTGAGGGTCGAGATCGGGGTGCGGATGCGTGTTAGGGGGCGTGTGCATCGTAGGGCGCGGCGTGCCGTTAGGCTAGGCCTCAGGCTTCAGGCTGCGGGGGGTGCCTAGGGGTCAGGGTCAGGGCTGGGGATAGGGTTAGGGTTAGGCCCCCGGTGAGGCTGAGGGTCGAGATCGGGGTGCGGATGCGTGTTAGGGGGCTTGTGCGTCGTAGGGCGCGGCGTGCCCTTAGGCTAGGCCTCAGGCTTCAGGCTGCGGGGAGGCCTAGGTGTCAGGGTCAGGGCTGGGGCTAGGGTTAGGGTTAGGCCCCCGGTGAGGCTGAGGGTCGAGATCGGGGTGCGGATGCGTGTTAGGGGGCATGAGCGTCGTAGGGCTTGGCGTGCCGTTAGGCTAGACCTGAGGCTTCAGGCTGCGGGGGAGGCCTAGGAGTCAGGGTCAGGTCTGGCGCTAGGGTTAGGCTTACGCCCACGGTGAGGCTGAGGGTCAAGATTGGGGTGCGGATGCGTGTTCGGGGGCGTGGGTGTCGTACAGCGCGGCGAGCCCTTAGGCTAGGCCTCAGGCTTCAGGCTGTGGGGGAGGCCTAGTGGTCAGGGTCAAGGCTGGGGCAAGGGTTAGGGTTAGGCCCCCGGTGAGGCTGAGGGTCGAGATCGGGGTGCGGATGCGTGTTAGGGGGCGTGCGCGTCGTAGGGCACGGCGTCCTGTTAGGTTAGTCCTCAGGCTTCAGGCTGCGGGGGAGGCCTAGTGGTCAGGGTCATCGCTGGGGCTAGGGTTAGGATTAGGCCCCCGGTGAGGCTGAGGGTCGAGATCGGGGTGCGGATGCGTGTTAGGGGGCGTGGGCGTCGTAGGGCGCGGCGTGCCGTTAGGCTAGGCCTCAGGCTTCAGGCTGCGGGGGAGGCCTAGGCGTCAGGGTCAGGGCTGGGGTAGGGTTAGGGTTAGGCCCCCTGTGAGGCTGAGGGTCGAGATCGGGGTGCGGATGCGTGTTAGGGGGCGTGTGCGTCGTAGGGCCCTGCGTGCCGTTTGGCTAGGCCTCAGGCTTCAGGCAGCGGGGGTGGCCTAGGTGTCAGGTTCAGGGCTGGGGCTAGGGTTAGGGTTAGGCCCCCGGTGAGGCTGAGGGTCGAGATCGGGGTGCGGATGCGTGTTAGGTGGCGTGTGCGTCGAAGGGCGTGGCGTGCCGTTAGGCTAGGCCTCAGGTTTCAGGCTGCGGTGGAGGCCTAGGGTCAGGGTCAAGCGTGGGGCTGGGGTTAGTGTTATGCCCCCGGTGAGGCTGAGTGACGAGATCGGGGTGCGGATTCCTCTTAGCGTGCGTGGGCGTCGTAGAGCGCGGCGTGCCCTTAGGCTAGGCCTCGGGCTTCAGGCTGCGGGGGAGGCCTAGGTGTCAGAGTCTGGGCTGGGCCTAGGGTAAGGATTAGGCCCCCGGTGAGGCTGAGGGTCGAGATCGGGGTGCGGATGCGTGTTAGGGGACGTGTGCTTCGAAGGGCGTGGCGTGCCGTTAGGCTAGGCCTCAGGCTTCAGGCTGCCGGGGAGGCCTAGTGTCAGGGTCAAGCCTGGGGCTGGGGTTAGTGTTAGGCCCCCGGTGAGGCTGAGGGTCGAGATCGGGGTGCGGATTCGTCTTAGCATGCGTGGGCTTTGTAGGGCGCGGCGTGCCGTTAGGCTAGGCCTCAGGCTTCAGGCTGCGGGGGAGGCCTAGGGGTCAGGGTCAGGGCTGGGGCTAGGGTTAGGGTTAGGCCCCTGGTGAGGCTGAGGGTCGAGATCAGTGTGCGGATGCGTGTTAGGGGGCCTGTGCGTCGTAGGGAGCGGCGTGCCCTTAGGCTAGGCCTCAGGCTTCAGGCTGCGGGGGAGGCCTAGGTGTCAGGTTCAGGGCTGGGGCTAGGGTTAGGGTTAGGCCCCCGGTGAGGCTGAGGGTCGAGATCGGGGTGCGGATACGTGTTAGGGTGCGTGTGCGTCGTAGCGGGTGGCGTGCAGTTAGGCTAGGCCTCAGGCTTCAGGCTGCCGGGGAGGCCTAGGGGTCAGGTTCAAGCCTGGGGCTAGGGTTAGGGTAAGGCCGCCGGTGAGGCTCAGGGTCGAGATCGGGGTGCGGATGCGTGTTAGGGGGCGTGTGCGTCGTAGGGCGCGGCGTTCCGTTAGGTTAGGCCTCAGGCTTCAGGCTGCGAGGGAGGCCTAGGGGTCAGGGTCAGGGATGGGGCTAGGGTTAGGGTTAGGCCCCCGGTGAGGCTGAGGGTCGAGATCGGGGTGCGGATGCGTGTTAGGGGGCGTGTGCGTCGTAGGGCACGGTGTGCCGTTAGGCTAGGCCACAGGCTTCAGGCTGTGGGGGAGGCATAGGGGTCAGGGTCATGGCTGGGGCTAGGGTTAGGGTTAGGCCCCCGGTGAGGCTGAGGGTCGAGATCGGGGTGCGGATGCGTGTTAGGGTGCGTGTGCGTCGTAGCGGGAGACGTGACGTTAGGCTAGGCCTCAGGCTTCAGGCTGCCGGGGAGGCCTAGGGGTCAGCTTCAAGCCTGGGGCTAGGGTTAGGGTAAGGCCCCCGGTGAGGCTCAGGGTCGAGATCGGGGTGCGGATGCGTGTTAGGGGGAGTGTGCGTCGTAGGGCACGGCGTTCCGTTAGGTTAGGCCTCAGGCTTCAGGCTGCGGGGGAGGCCTAGGAGTCAGGGTCAGGTCTGGCGCTAGGGTTAGGTTTACGCACACGGTGAGGCTGAGGGTCGAGATCGGGGTGCGGATGCGTGTTAGGAGGCGTGGGCGTCGTAGGGCGCGGCATGCCCTTAGGCTAGGCCTCAGGCTTCAGGATGTGGGGGAGGCCTAGGTGTCAGGGTGAAGCCTTGGGCTAGGGTTAGGGTTAGTCCCCCGGTGAGGCTGAGCGTCGAGATCGGGGTGCGGATGCGTGTTCGGGGGCGTGGGCGTCGTAGGGCGCGGCGTGCCGTTAGGTTAGGCTTCAGGCTTCAGGCAGCAGGGGTGGCCTAGGGGTCAGGGTCAAGCCTGGGGCTAGGGTTAGGGTTAGGCCCCCGGTGAGGCTGAGGGTCGAGATCGGTGTGCGGATGCGTGTTAGATGGCGTGTGCGTCGTAGGGCGCGGCGTGACGTTAGGCTAGGCCTCAGACTTCAGGCTGCGGGGGAGGCCTAGGTGTCAGGGTCAGGGCTGGGGCTAGGGTTAGGGTTAGGCCCCCGGTGAGGCTGAGGGTCGACATCGGGGTGCGGATGCCTGTTAGGGGGCGTGTGCGTCGTAGGGCGCTGCGTGCCGTTAGGCTAGGCCTCAGGCTTCAGGCTGCGGGGGTTTCCTAGGTGTCAGGTTCAGGGCTGGGGCTAGGGTTAGGGTTAGGCCCCCGGTGAGGCTGAGGGTCGAGATCGGGGTGCGGATGCGTGTTAGGGGGCGTGTGCGTCGAAGGGCGTGGCGTGCCGTTAGGCTAGGCCTCAGGCTTCAGGCTGCGGGTGAGGCCTAGGGTCAGGGTCAAGCGTGGGGCTGGGGTTAGTGTTAGGCCCCCGGTGAGGCTGAGGGTCGAGATCGGAGTGAGGATTTGTCTTAGCGTGCGTGGGCGTCGTAGGGCGCGGCGTGTCGTTAGGCTAGGCCTCAGGCTTCAGGCTGCGGGGGAGGCCTAGGGGTCAGGGTCAGGGATGGGGCTAGGGTTATGGTTAGGGCCCCGGTGAGGCTGAGGGTCGAGATCGGGGTGCGGATGCGTGTTAGGGGGCGTGTGCGTCGTAAGGCACGGTGTGCCGTTAGGCTAGGCCACAGGCTTCAGGCTGTGAGGGAGTCATAGAGGTCAGGGTCATGGCTGGGGCTAGGGTTAGGGTTAGGCCTCCGGTGAGGCTGAGGGTCGAGATCTGGGTGCGGATTCGTGTTAAGGGGCGTGTGCGTCGTAGGGCGCCGCGTGCCGTTAGGCTAGGCCTCAGTCTTTAGGCTGCGGGGGAGGCCTAGATGTCAGGGTCAGGGCTGGGGCTAGGGTTAGGTTTAGGCCCAGGGTGAGGCTGAGGGTCGAGATCGGGGTGCGGATGCGTGTTAGGGGGCGTGGGCGTCGTAGGGCGCGGCGTGCCCTTAGGCTAGGCCTCAGGCTTCAGGATGTGGGGGAGGCCTAGGTGTCAGGGTCAAGCCTGGGGCTAGGGTTAGGGTTAGTCCCCCGGTGAGGCTGAGCGTCGAGATCGGGTTGCGGATGCGTGTTCGGGGGCGTGGGCGTCGTAGGGCCTGGCATGCTGTTAGGCTAGGCCTCAGGCTTCAGGCTGCGGGGGAGGCCTAGGTGTCAGGGTCAGGGCTGGGGCTAGGGTTAGGGTTAGGCCCTCGGTGAGGCTGAGGGTCGAGATCGGGGAGCGGATGCGTGTTCGGGGGCGTGGGCGTCGTAGCGCGCGGTGTGCTGTTAGGCTACGCGTCAGGCTTCAGGCTGCGGGTGTGGCCTAGGTGTCAGTTTCAGGGCTGGGGCTAGGGTTAGGGTTAGGCCCCCGGTGAGGCTGAGGGTCGAGATCGGGGTGCGGATGCGTGTTCGGGGGCGTGGGTGTCATAGGGCGCGGCGTGCCGTTAGGCTAGGCCTCAGGCTTCAGGCTTCGGGGGAGGCCCAGTGTTCAGGGTCAGACCTGGGTCTAGAGATAGGCTTAGGCCCTCGGTGAGGCTGAGGGTGGAGATCGCGATGCGGATGCGTGTTAGGGGGCGTGGGCGTCGTAGGGCGCAGCGTGCCATTAGGTTAGGCCTCAGGCTTCAGGCTGTGGGGGAGGCCTAGGGGTCAGGGTCAGGGCTGGGGCTAGGATTAGGGTTAGGCCCCCGGTGAGGCTGAGGGTCGAGATCGGGGTGCGGATGCGTGTTCGGGGGCGTGGGCGTCGTAGGGCGCGGCGTGCCATTAGGTTAGGCCTCAGGCTTCAGGCTGTGGGGGAGGCCTAGGGGTCAGGTTCCGGGCTGGGGCTAGGGTTAGGGTTAGGCCCCCGGTGAGGCTGAGGGTCGAGATCGGGGTGCGGATGCGTGTTAGTGGGCTTGTGCGTCCTAGTGCGCGGCGTGCCATTAGGCTAGGCCTCAGGCTTCAGGCTACGGGGGAGGCCTAGGGGTCAGGGCCAGGGCTGCAGCTAGGGTTAGGGTTAGGCCCCCGGTGAGGCTGAGGATCGAGATCGGGGTGCGGATGCGTGTTAGGGGGCGTGTGCATCGTAGGGCGTGGCGTGCCGTTAGGCTAGGCCTCAGGCTTCAGGCTGCGGGGGAGGCCTAGGAGTCAGGGTCAGGGCTGGCGCTAGGGTTAGGGTAACGCACACGGTGAGGCTGAGTGTCAAGATCGGGGTGCAGATGCGTGTTTGGGGGTGTGGGTGTCGTAGGGCGCGGCGAGCCCTTAGGCTAGGCCTCAGGCTTCAGGCTGTGGGGGAGGCCTAGTGGTCAGAGTCAAGGCTGGGGCTAGGGTTAGGGTTAGGCCCCCGGTGAGGCTGAGGGTCGAGATCGGGGTGCGGATGCGTGTTAGGGGGCGTGGGCATCGTAGGGCGCGGCGTGCCGTTAGGCTAGGCCTCAGGCTTCAGGCTGCGGGGGAGGCCTAGGGGTCAGGGTCAGGGCTGGGGTAGGGTTAGGGTTAGGCCCCCTGTGAGGCTGAGGGTCGAGATCGGGGTGCGGATGCGTGTTAGGGGGCTTGTGCGTCGTAGGGCGCGGCGTGCCGTTAGGCTAGGCCTCAGGCTTCAGGCTGCGGGGGAGGCCTAGTGGTCAGGGTCAGGGCTGGGGTAGGGTTAGGGTTAGGCTCCCTGTGAGGCTGAGGGTCGAGATCGGGGTGCGGATGCGTGTTAGGGGGCGTGTGCGTCGTAGGGCGCTGCGTGCCGTTTGGCTAGGCCTCAGGCTTCAGGCTGCGGGGGTGGCCTAGGTGTCAGGTTCAGGGCTGGGGCTAGGGTTAGTGTTAGGCCCCCTGTGAGGCTGAGGGTCGAAATCGGGGTGCGGATGTGTGTTAGGGGGCGTGTGCGTCGAAGGGCGTGGCGTTCCGTTAGGCTAGGCCTCAGGCTTCAGGTTGCGGGGGAGGCCTAGGGTCAGGGTCAAGCGAGGGCTGGGGTTAGTGTTAGGCCCCCGGTGAGGCTGAGTGACGAGATCGGGGTGCGGATTTGTCTTATTGTGCGTGGGCGTCGTACAGCGCGGCGTGCCCTTAGGCTAGGCCTCAGGCTTCAGGCTGCGGGTGTGGCCTAGGTGTCAGTTTCAGGGCTGGGGCTAGGGTTAGGGTTAGGCCCCCGGTGAGGCTGAGGGTCGAGATCGGGTTGCGGATGCGTGTTCGGGGGCCTGGGCGTCATAGGGCGCGGCGTGCCGTTAGGCTAGGCCTCAGGCTTCAGGCTGCGGGGGAGGCCCAGATTTCAGGGTCAGACCTGGGGCTAGAGATAGGCTTAGGCCCTCGGTGAGGCTGAGGGTCGAGATCGCGATGCGGATGCGTGTTAGGGGGCGTGGGCGTCGTAGGGCGCAGCGTGCCGTTAGGTTAGGCTTCAGGCTTCAGGCAGCAGGGGAGGCCTAGGGGTCAGGGTCAGGGCCGGGGCTAGGGTTAGGATTAGGCCCCCGGTGAGGCTGAGGGTCGAGATCGGGGTGCGGATGCGTGTTAGGGGGCGTGGGCGTCGTAGGGCATGGCGTGCCCTTAGGCTACGCCTCAGGCTTCAGGCTGCTGGTGAGGCCTAGGTGTCAGGGTCTGGGCTGGGGCTAGGGTTAGGTTTAGGCCCCCGGTGAGGCTGAGGGTCGAGATCCGGGTGCGGATGCCTGTTAGCGGGCCTGTGCGTCAAAGAGTGCGCCGGGCCGATAGGCTACGCCTCAGGCTTCAGGCTGCGGGTGTGGCCTAGGTGTCAGCTTCAGGGCTGGGGCTAGGGTTAGGGTTAGGCCCCCGGTGAGGCTGAGGGTCGAGATCGGGGTGCAGATGCATGTTAGGGGGCGTGTGTGTCGTAGGGGGTGGCGTGCCGTTAGGCTAGGCCTCAGGCTTCAGGCTGCGGGGGAGGCCTAGGGGTCAGGGTCAGGGCTGGGGCTAGGATTAGGGTTAGGCCCCCGTTGAGGCTGAGGGTCGAGATAGGGGTGCGGATGCGTTTTCGGGGGCGTGGGCGTCGTAGGGCGCGGCGTGCCATTAGGTTAGGCCTCAGGCTTCAGGCTGTGTGGGAGGCCTAGGGGTCAGGGTCCGGGCTGGGGCTAGGGTTAGGGTTAGGCCCCCGGTGAGGCTGAGGGTCGAGATCGGGGTGCGGATGCGTGTTAGGGGGCGTGTGCATCGTAGGGCGTGGCGTGCCGTTAGGCTAGGCCTCAGGTTTCAGGCTGCGGGGGATGACTAGGTGTCAGGGTCAGGGCTGGGGATAGGGTTAGGGTTAGGCCCCCGGTGAGGCTGAGGGTCGAGATCGGGGTGCGGATGCGTGTTAGGGGGCATGAGCGTCGTAGGGCGTGGCGTGCCGTTAGGCTAGACCTCAGGCTTCAGGCTGCGGGGGAGGCCTAGGAGTCAGGGTCAGGTCTGGCGCTAGGGTTAGGGTTACGCACACGGTGAGGCTGAGGGTCAAGATCGGGGTGCGGATGCCTGTTCGGGGGCGTGGGTGTCGTAGGGCGCGGCGAGCCCTTAGGCTAGGCCTCAGGCTTCAGGCTGTGGGGGAGGCCTAGTGGTCAGGGTCAAGGCTGGGGCTAGGGTTAGGGTTAGGCCCCCGGTGAGGCTGAGGGTCGAGATCGGGGTGCGGATGCGTGTTAGGGGGCGTGGGCGTCGTAGGGCGCGGCGTGCCGTTATGCTAGGCCTCAGGCTTCAGGCTGCGGGGGAGGCCTAGGGGTCAGGGTCAGGGCTGGGGTAGGGTTAGGGTTCGGCCCCCTGTGAGGCTGAGGGTCGAGATCAGGGTGCGGATGCGTGTTAGGGCGCGTGTGCGTCGTACGGCGCTGCGTGCCGTTTGGCTAGGCCTCAGGCTTCAGGCTGCGGGGGTGGCCTAGGTGTCAGGTTCAGGGCTGGGGCTAGGGTTAGGGTTAGGCCCCCGGTGAGGCTGAGGGTCGAGATCGGGGTGCGGATGCGTGTTAGGGGGCGTGTGCGTCGAAGGGCGTGGCGTTCCGTTAGGCTAGGCCTCAGGCTTCAGGCTGCGGGGGAGGCCTAGGGTCAGGGTCAAGCGGGGGCTGGGGTTAGTGTTAGGCCCCCGGTGAGGCTGAGTGACGAGATCGGGGTGCGGATTCGTCTTATTGTGCGTGGGCGTCGTAGAGCGCGGCGTGCCCTTAGGCTAGGCCTCAGGCTTCAGGCTGCGGGGGAGGCCTAGGGTTCAGGGTCTGGGCTGGGGCTAGGGTTAGGATTAGGCCCCCGGTGAGGCTGAGGGTCGAGATAGCGGTGCGGATGCGTGTTAGGGGGCGTGGGCGTCGTAAGGCGCGGCGTGGCGTTAGGTTAGGCTTCAGGCTTCAGTCAGCGGGGGAGGCCTAGGGGTCAGGGTCAGGGCTGGGGCTAGGGTTAGGGTTAGGCCCCCGGTGAGGCTGAGGGTCGAGATCAGTGTGCGGATGCGTATTAGGGGGCCTGTGCGTCGTAGGGCGCGGCGTGCCCTTAGGCTAGGCCTCAGGCTTCAGGCTGCGGGGGAGGCCTAGGTGTCAGGTTCAGGGCTGGGGCTAGGGTTAGGGTTAGGCCCCCGGTGAGGCTGAGGGTCCTGATCGGGGTGCGGATGCGTGTTAGGGTGCGTGTGCGTCGTAGCGGGTGGCGTGCCGTTAGGCTAGGCCTCAGGCTTCAGGCTGCCGGGGAGGCCTAGGGGTCAGGTTCAAGCCTGGGGCTAGGGTTAGGGTAAGGCCCCCGGTGAGGCTCAGGGTCGAGATCGGGGTGCGGATGCGTGTTAGGGGGCGTGTGCGTCGTAGGGCGCGGCGTTCTGTTAGGTTAGGCCTCAGGCTTCAGGCTGCGGGGAGGCCAGGTGTCAGGGTCAGGGATGGGGCTAGGGTTATGGTTAGGCCCCCGGTGAGGCTGAGGGTCGAGATCGGGGTGCGGATGCGTGTTAGGGGGCGTGTGCGTCGTAGGGCACGGTGTGCCGTTAGGCTAGGCCTCAGGCTTTAGGCTGCGGGGGAGGCCTAGGGGTCAGGGTCAGGGCTGGGGCTAGGGTTAGGTTTAGGTCCAGGGTGAGGCTGAGGGTCGAGATCGGGGTGCGGATGCGTGTTAGGAGGCATGGGCGTCGTAGGGCGCGGCGTGCCCTTAGGCTAGGCCTCAGGCTTCAGGATGTGGGGGAGGCCTAGGTGTCAGGGTGAAGCCTGGGGCTAGGGTTAGGGTTAGTCCCCCGGTGAGGCTGAGGGTCGAGATCGGGGTTCGGATGCGTGTTAGGGGGCGTGTGTCGTAGGGGGTGGCGTGCCGTTAGGCTAGGCCTCAGGCTTCAGGCTGTGGGGGAGGCCTAGTGGTCAGGGTAAAGCCTGGTGCTAGGGTTAGGGTTATGCCCCCGGTGAGGATGAGGGTCGAGATCGGGGTGCGGATGCGTGTTCAGGGGCGTGGGCGTCGTATGGCGCTGCGTGCCATTAGGTTAGGCCTCAGGCTTCAGGCTGTGGTGGAGGCCTAGGGGTCAGGGTCAGGGCTGGTTCTAGGGTTAGGGTTAGGCCCCCGGTGAGGCTGAGGGTCGAGATCGGGGTGCGGATGCTTGTTAGGGGGCGTGTGCGTCGTAGGGCGCGGTGTGCTGTTAGGCTACGCGTCAGGCTTCAGGCTGCGGGTGTGGCCTAGGTGTCAGTTTCAGGACTGGGGCTAGGGTTAGGGTTAGGCCCCCGGTGAGGCTGAGGGTCGAGATCGGGTTGCGGATGCGTGTTCGGGGGCCTGGGCGTCATAGGGCGCGGCGTGCCGTTAGGCTAGGCCTCAGGCTTCAGGCTGCGGGGGAGGCCCAGATTTCAGGGTCAGACCTGGGGCTAGAGATAGGCTTAGGCCCTCGGTGAGGCTGAGGGTCGAGATCGCGATGCGGATGCGTGTTAGGGGGCGTGGGCGTCGTAGGGCGCAGCGTGCCGTTAGGTTAGGCTTCAGGCTTCAGGCAGCAGGGGAGGCCTAGGGGTCAGGGTCAGGGCCGGGGCTAGGGTTAGGATTAGGCCCCCGGTGAGGCTGAGGGTCGAGATCGGGGTGCGGATGCGTGTTAGGGGGCGTGGGCGTCGTAGGGCATGGCGTGCCCTTAGGCTACGCCTCAGGCTTCAGGCTGCTGGTGAGGCCTAGGTGTCAGGGTCTGGGCTGGGGCTAGGGTTAGGTTTAGGCCCCCGGTGAGGCTGAGGGTCGAGATCCGGGTGCGGATGCCTGTTAGCGGGCCTGTGCGTCGTAGACTGCGCCGGGCCGATAGGCTACGCCTCAGGCTTCAGGCTGCGGGTGTGGCCTAGGTGTCAGCTTCAGGGCTGGGGCTAGGGTTAGGGTTAGGCCCCCGGTGAGGCTGAGGGTCCTGATCGGGGTGCGGATGCGTGTTAGGGTGCGTGTGCGTCGTAGCGGGTGGCGTGCCGTTAGGCTAGGCCTCAGGCTTCAGGCTGCCGGGGAGGCCTAGGGGTCAGGTTCAAGCCTGGGGCTAGGGTTAGGGTAAGGCCCCCGGTGAGGCTCAGGGTCGAGATCGGGGTGCGGATGCGTGTTAGGGGGCGTGTGCGTCGTAGGGCGCGGCGTTCCGTTAGGTTAGGCCTCAGGCTTCAGGCTGCGGGGAGGCCAGGTGTCAGGGTCAGGGATGGGGCTAGGGTTATGGTTAGGCCCCCGGTGAGGCTGAGGGTCGAGATCGGGGTGCGGATGCGTGTTAGGGGGCGTGTGCGTCGTAGGGCACGGTGTGCCGTTAGGCTAGGCCTCAGGCTTTAGGCTGCGGGGGAGGCCTAGGGGTCAGGGTCAGGGCTGGGGCTAGGGTTAGGTTTAGGTCCAGGGTGAGGCTGAGGGTCGAGATCGGGGTGCGGATGCGTGTTAGGAGGCATGGGCGTCGTAGGGCGCGGCGTGCCCTTAGGCTAGGCCTCAGGCTTCAGGATGTGGGGGAGGCCTAGGTGTCAGGGTGAAGCCTGGGGCTAGGGTTAGGGTTAGTCCCCCGGTGAGGCTGAGGGTCGAGATCGGGGTGCGGATGCGTGTTAGGGGGCGTGTGTCGTAGGGGGTGGCGTGCCGTTAGGCTAGGCCTCAGGCTTCAGGCTGTGGGGGAGGCCTAGTGGTCAGGGTAAAGCCTGGTGCTAGGGTTAGGGTTATGCCCCCGGTGAGGCTGAGGGTCGAGATCGGGGTGCGGATGCGTGTTCAGGGGCGTGGGCGTCGTATGGCGCTGCGTGCCATTAGGTTAGGCCTCAGGCTTCAGGCTGTGGTGGAGGCCTAGGGGTCAGGGTCAGGGCTGGTTCTAGGGTTAGGGTTAGGCCCCCGGTGAGGCTGAGGGTCGAGATCGGGGTGCGGATGCTTGTTAGGGGGCGTGTGCGTCGTAGGGCGCGGTGTGCTGTTAGGCTAGGCCTCAGGCTTCAGGCTGCGGGGGAGGCCCAGATTTCAGGGTCAGACCTGGGGCTAGAGATAGGCTTAGGCCCTCGGTGAGGCTGAGGGTCGAGATCGCGATGCGGATGCGTGTTAGGGGGCGTGGGCGTCGTAGGGCGCAGCGTGCCGTTAGGTTAGGCTTCAGGCTTCAGGCAGCAGGGGAGGCCTAGGGGTCAGGGTCAGGGCCGGGGCTAGGGTTAGGATTAGGCCCCCGGTGAGGCTGAGGGTCGAGATCGGGGTGCGGATGCGTGTTAGGGGGCGTGGGCGTCGTAGGGCATGGCGTGCCCTTAGGCTACGCCTCAGGCTTCAGGCTGCTGGTGAGGCCTAGGTGTCAGGGTCTGGGCTGGGGCTAGGGTTAGGTTTAGGCCCCCGGTGAGGCTGAGGGTCGAGATCCGGGTGCGGATGCCTGTTAGCGGGCCTGTGCGTTGTAGAGTGCGCCGGGCCGATAGGCTACGCCTCAGGCTTCAGGCTGCGGGTGTGGCCTAGGTGTCAGCTTCAGGGCTGGGGCTAGGGTTAGGGTTAGGCCCCCGGTGAGGCTGAGGGTCGAGATCGGGGTGCAGATGCATGTTAGGGGGCGTGTGTGTCGTAGGGGGTGGCGTGCCGTTAGGCTAGGCCTCAGGCTTCAGGCTGCGGGGGAGGCCTAGGGGTCAGGGTCAGGGCTGGGGCTAGGATTAGGGTTAGGCCCCCGGTGAGGCTGAGGGTCGAGATCGGGGTGCGGATGCGTTTTCGGGGGCGTGGGCGTCGTAGGGCGCGGCGTGCCATTAGGTTAGGCCTCAGGCTTCAGGCTGTGGGGGAGGCCTAGGGGTCAGGGTCCGGGCTGGGGCTAGGGTTAGGGTTAGGCCCCCGGTGAGGCTGAGGGTCGAGATCGGGGTGCGGATGCGTGTTAGGGGGCGTGTGCATCGTAGGGCGTGGCGTGCCGTTAGGCTAGGCCTCAGGTTTCAGGCTGCGGGGGATGACTAGGTGTCAGGGTCAGGGCTGGGGATAGGGTTAGGGTTAGGCCCCCGGTGAGGCTGAGGGTCGAGATCGGGGTGCGGATGCGTGTTAGGGGGCATGAGCGTCGTAGGGCGTGGCGTGCCGTTAGGCTAGACCTCAGGCTTCAGGCTGCGGGGGAGGCCTAGGAGTCAGGGTCAGGTCTGGCGCTAGGGTTAGGGTTACGCACACGGTGAGGCTGAGGGTCAAGATCGGGGTGCGGATGCCTGTTCGGGGGCGTGGGTGTCGTACGGCGCGGCGAGCCCTTAGGCTAGGCCTCAGGCTTCAGGCTGTGGGGGAGGCCTAGTGGTCAGGGTCAAGGCTGGGGCTAGGGTTAGGGTTAGGCCCCCGGTGAGGCTGAGGGTCGAGATCGGGGTGCGGATGCGTGTTAGGGGGCGTGGGCGTCGTAGGGCGCGGCGTGCCGTTATGCTAGGCCTCAGGCTTCAGGCTGCGGGGGAGGCCTAGGGGTCAGGGTCAGGGCTGGGGTAGGGTTAGGGTTCGGCCCCCTGTGAGGCTGAGGGTCGAGATCAGGGTGCGGATGCGTGTTAGGGCGCGTGTGCGTCGTACGGCGCTGCGTGCCGTTTGGCTAGGCCTCAGGCTTCAGGCTGCGGGGGTGGCCTAGGTGTCAGGTTCAGGGCTGGGGCTAGGGTTAGGGTTAGGCCCCCGGTGAGGCTGAGGGTCGAGATCGGGGTGCGGATGCGTGTTAGGGGGCGTGTGCGTCGAAGGGCGTGGCGTTCCGTTAGGCTAGGCCTCAGGCTTCAGGCTGCGGGGGAGGCCTAGGGTCAGGGTCAAGCGGGGGCTGGGGTTAGTGTTAGGCCCCCGGTGAGGCTGAGTGACGAGATCGGGGTGCGGATTCGTCTTATTGTGCGTGGGCGTCGTAGAGCGCGGCGTGCCCTTAGGCTAGGCCTCAGGCTTCAGGCTGCCGGGGAGGCCTAGGGGTCAGGGTCAAGCTGGGGCTAGGGTTAGGGTTAGGCCCCTGGTGAGTGCGGATGCGTGTTTGGTGGCGTGTGCGTCATAGGGTGCGGCGTGACCTTAGGCTAGGCCTCAGGCTTCAGGCTGCGGGGGAGGCCTAGGTGTCAGAGTCTGGGCTGGGCCTAGGGTAAGGATTAGGCCCCCGGTGAGGCTGAGGGTCGAGATCGGGGTGCGGATGCGTGTTAGGGGACGTGTGCTTCGAAGGGCGTGGCGTGCCGTTAGGCTAGGCCTCAGGCTTCAGGCTGCCGGGGAGGCCTAGTGTCAGGGTCAAGCCTGGGGCTGGGGTTAGTGTTAGGCCCCCCCGGTGAGGCTGAGGGTCGAGATCGGGGTGCGGATTCGTCTTAGCGTGCGTGGGCTTCGTAGGGCGCGGCGTGCCCTTAGGCTAGGCCTCAGGCTTCAGGCTGCGGGGGAGGCCTAGGGGTCAGGGTCTGGGCTGGGGCTAGGGTTAGGATTAGGCCCCGGTGAGGCTGAGGGTCGAGATAGCGGTGCGGATGCGTGTTAGGGGGCGTGGGCGTCGTAAGGCGCGGCGTGGCGTTAGGTTAGGCTTCAGGCTTCAGTCAGCGGGGGAGGCCTAGGGGTCAGGGTCAGGGCTGGGGCTAGGGTTAGGGTTAGGCCCCCGGTGAGGCTGAGGGTCGAGATCAGTGTGCGGATGCGTATTAGGGGGCCTGTGCGTCGTAGGGCGCGGCGTGCCCTTAGGCTAGGCCTCAGGCTTCAGGCTGCGGGGGAGGCCTAGGTGTCAGGGTCAGGGCTGGGGCTAGGGTTAAGGTTAGGCCCCCGGTGAGGCTGAGGGTCGAGATCGGGATGCGGATGCGTGTTAGGGGGCGTGTTCGTCCTAGGGCACGGTGTGCCGTTAGGCTAGGCCTCAGGCTTCAGGCTGCCGGGGAGGCCTAGGGGTCAGGTTCAAGCCTGGGGCTAGGGTTAGGGTAAGGCCCCCGGTGAGGCTCAGGGTCGAGATCGGGGTGCGGATGCGTGTTAGGGGGCGTGTGCGTCGTAGGGCGCGGCGTTCTTTTAGGTTAGGCCTCAGGCTTCAGGCTGCGGGGAGGCCAGGTGTCAGGGTCAGGGATGGGGCTAGGGTTATGGTTAGGCCCCCGGTGAGGCTGAGGGTCGAGATCGGGGTGCGGATGCGTGTTAGGGGGCGTGTGCGTCGTAGGGCACGGTGTGCCGTTAGGCTAGGCCTCAGGCTTTAGGCTGCGGGGGAGGCCTAGGGGTCAGGGTCAGGGCTGGGGCTAGGGTTAGGTTTAGGTCCAGGGTGAGGCTGAGGGTCGAGATCGGGGTGCGGATGCGTGTTAGGAGGCATGGGCGTCGTAGGGCGCGGCGTGCCCTTAGGCTAGGCCTCAGGCTTCAGGATGTGGGGGAGGCCTAGGTGTCAGGGTGAAGCCTGGGGCTAGGGTTAGGGTTAGTCCCCCGGTGAGGCTGAGGGTCGAGATCGGGGTGCGGATGCGTGTTAGGGGGCGTGTGTCGTAGGGGGTGGCGTGCCGTTAGGCTAGGCCTCAGGCTTCAGGCTGTGGGGGAGGCCTAGTGGTCAGGGTAAAGCCTGGTGCTAGGGTTAGGGTTATGCCCCCGGTGAGGCTGAGGGTCGAGATCGGGGTGCGTATGCGTGTTCAGGGGCGTGGGCGTCGTATGGCGCTGCGTGCCATTAGGTTAGGCCTCAGGCTTCAGGCTGTGGTGGAGGCCTAGGGGTCAGGGTCACGGCTGGGTCTAGGGTTAGGGTTAGGCCCCCGGTGAGGCTGAGGGTCGAGATCGGGGTGCGGATGCGTGTTAGGGGGCGTGTGCGTCGTAGGACGCGGCGTGCCATTAGGCTAGGACTCATGCTTCAGGCTACGGGGGAGGCCAAGGGGTCAGGGCCAGGGCTGGGGCTAGGGTTAGGGTTAGGCCCAGGGTGAGGCTGAGGGTCGAGATCGGGGTGCGGATGCGTGTTAGGGGGCGTGGGCTTCGTAGGGCGCGGCGTGCCGTTAGGCTAGGCCTCAGGCTTCAGGCTGCGGGGGGTGCCTAGTGGTCAGGGTCAGGGCTGGGGATAGGGTTAGGGTTAGGCCTCCGGTGAGGCTGAGGGTCGAGATCGGGGTGCGGATGCTTGTTAGGGGGCGTGTGCGTCGTAGGGCGCGGTGTGCTGTTAGGCTACGCGTCAGGCTTCAGGCTGCGGGTGTGGCCTAGGTGTCAGTTTCAGGGCTGGGGCTAGGGTTAGGGTTAGGCCCCCGGTGAGGCTGAGGGTCGAGATCGGGGTGCGGATGCGTTTTCGGGGTCGTGGGTGTCATAGGGCGCGGCGTGCCGTTAGGCTAGGCCTCAGGCTTCAGGCTTCGGGGGAGGCCCAGTGTTCAGGGTCAGACCTGGGGCTAGAGATAGGCTTAGGCCCTCGGTGAGGCTGAGGGTCGAGATCGCGATGCGGATGCGTGTTAGGGGGCGTGGGCGTCGTAGGGCGCAGCGTGCCATTAGGTTAGGCCTCAGGCTTCAGGCTGTGGGGGAGGCCTAGGGGTCAGGGTCAGGGCTGGGGCTAGGATTAGGGTTAGGCCCCCGGTGAGGCTGAGGGTCGAGATCGGGGTGCGGATGCGTGTTCGGGGGCGTGGGCGTCGTAGGGCGCGGCGTGCCATTAGGTTAGGCCTCAGGCTTCAGGCTGTGGGGGAGGCCTAGGGGTCAGGGTCCGGGCTGGGGCTAGGGTTAGGGTTAGGCCCCCGGTGAGGCTGAGGGTCGAGATCGGGGTGCGGATGCGTGTTAGTGGGCTTGTGCGTCCTAGTGCGCGGCGTGCCATTAGGCTAGGCCTCAGGCTTCAGGCTACGGGGGAGGCCTAGGGGTCAGGGCCAGGGCTGGAGCTAGGGTTAGGGTTAGGCCCCCGGTGAGGCTGAGGATCGAGATCGGGGTGCGGATGCGTGTTAGGGGGCGTGTGCATCGTAGGGCGTGGCGTGCCGTTAGGCTAGGCCTCAGGCTTCAGGCTGCGGGGGATGACTAGGTGTCAGGGTCAGGGCTGGGGATAGGGTTAGGGTTAGGCCCCCGGTGAGGCTGAGGTTCGAGATCGGGGTGCGGATGCGTGTTAGGGGGCATGAGCGTCGTAGAGCGTGGCGTGCCGTTAGGCTAGACCTCAGGCTTCAGGCTGCGGGGGAGGCCTAGGAGTCAGGGTCAGGTCTGGCGCTAGGGTTAGGGTTACGCACACGGTGAGGCTGAGGGTCAAGATCGGGGTGCACATGCGTGTTCGGGGGTGTGGGTGTCGTAGGGCGCGGCGAGCCCTTAGGCTAGGCCTCAGGCTTCAGGCTGTGGGGGAGGCCTAGTGGTCAGGGTCAAGGCTGGGGCTAGGGTTAGGGTTAGGCCTCCGGTGAGGCTGAGTGACGAGATCGTGGTGCGGATTCGTCTTATTGTGCGTGGGCGTCGTAGAGCGCGGCGTGCCCTTAGGCTAGGCCTCAGGCTTCAGGCTGCGGGGGAGGCCTAGGTGTCAGAGTCTGGGCTGGGGCTAGGGTAAGGATTAGGCCCCCGGTGAGGCGGAGGGTCGAGATCGGGGTGCGGATGCGTGTTAGGGGGCGTGTGCTTCGAAGGTCGTGGCGTGCCGTTAGGCTAGGCCTCAGGCTTCAGGCTGCTGGGGAGGCCTAGGGGTCAGGGTCAGGGCTGCGGCTAGGGTTAGGGTAAGGCCCCCGGTGAGGCTGAGGGTCGATATCGGTGTGAGGATGCGTGTTAGAGGGCGTGTAAGTCGTAGGGCGCGGCGTGCCTTTAGGCTAGGCCTCAGGCTTCAGGCTGCGGGGGAGGCCTAGGGGTCAGGGTCAAGCTGGGGCTAGGGTTAGGGTTAGGCCCCTGGTGAGGCTGAGGATGGAGATCGGAGTGGGGATGCGTGTTTGGTGGCGTGTGCGTCATAGGGTGCGGCGTGCCCTTAGGCTAGGCCTCAGGCTTCAGGCTGCGGGGGAGGCCTAGGTGTCAGGGTCAGGGCTGGGGCTAGTGTTAGGGTTAGGCCCCCGGAGAGGCTGAGGGTCGAGATCGGGGTGCGGATGCGTGTTAGGGGGCGTGTGCGTCGTAGGGCGCTGCGTGCCGTTTGGCTAGGCCTCAGGCTTCAGGCTGCGGGGGTGGCCTAGGTGTCAGGTACAGGGCTGGGGCTAGGGTTAGGGTTAGGCTCCCGGTGAGGCTGAGCGTCGAGATCGGGGTGCGGATGCGTGTTAGGGGGCGTGTGCGTCGAAGGGCGTGGCGTGCCGTTAGGCTAGGCCTCAGGATTCAGGCTGCGGGAGAGGCCTAGGGTCAGGGTCAAGCGTGGGGCTGGGGTTAGTGTTAGGCCCCCGGTGAGGCTGAGTGACGAGATCGGGGTGCGGATTCGTCTTAGCGTGCGTGGGCGTCGTAGAGCGCGGCGTGCCGTTAGGCTAGGCCTCAGGCTTCAGGCTGCGGGGGAGGCCTAGGTGTCAGAGTCTGGGCTGGGGCTAGGGTAAGGATTAGGCCCCCGGTGAGGCTGAGGGTCGAGATCGGGATGCGTATGCGTGTTAGGGGGCGTGTGCTTCGAAGGGCGTGGCGTGCCTTTAGGCTAGGCCTCAGGCTTCAGGCTGCCTGGGAGGCCTAGTGTCAGGGTCAAGCCTGGGGCTGGGATTAGTGTTAGGCCCCCCCGGTGAGGCTGAGGGTCGAGATCGGGGTGCAGATTCGTCTTAGCGTGCGTGGGCTTCGTAGGGCGCGGCGTGCCCTTAGGCTAGGCCTCAGGCTTCAGGCTGCGGGGGAGGCCTAGGGGTCAGGGTCTGGGCTGGGGCTAGGGTTAGGATTAGGCCCCCGGTGAGGCTGACGGTCGAGATAGCGGTGCGGATGCGTGTTAGGGGGCGTGGGCGTCGTACGGCGCGGCGTGCCGTTAGGTTAGGCTTCAGGCTTCAGTCAGCGGGGGAGGCCTAGGGGTCAGGGTCAGGGCTGGGGCTAGGGTTAGGGTTAGGCCCCCGGTGAGGCTGAGTGTCGAGATCAGTGTGCGGATGCGTGTTAGGGGGCGTGTGCGTCGTAGGGCGCGGCGTGCCGTTAGGCTACGCCTCAGGCTTCAGGCTGCGGGTGTGGCCTAGGTGTCAGGTTCAGGGCTGGGGCTAGGGTTAGGGTTAGGCCCCCGGTGAGGCTGAGGGTCCTGATCGGGGTGCGGATGCGTGTTAGGGTGCGTGTGCGTCGTAGCGGGTGGCGTGCCGTTAGGCTAGGCCTCAGGCTTCAGGCTGCCGGGGAGGCCTAGGGGTCAGGTTCAAGCCTGGGGCTAGGGTTAGGGTAAGGCCCCCGGTGAGGCTCAGGGTCGAGATCGGGGTGCGGATGCGTGTTAGGGGGCGTGTGCGTCGTAGGGCGCGGCGTTCCGTTAGGTTAGGCCTCAGGCTTCAGGCTGCGGGGAGGCCTAGGGGTCAGGGTCAGGGATGGGGCTAGGGTTATGGTTAGGCCCCCGGTGAGGCTGAGGGTCGAGATCGGGGTGCAGATGCGTGTTAGGGGGCGTGGGTGTCGTAGGGCGCGGCGTGCCCTTAGGCTAGGCCACAGGCTTCAGGATGTGGGGGAGGCCTAGGTGTCAGGGTGAAGCCTGGGGCTAGGGTTAGGGTTAGTCCCCCGGTGAGGCTGAGGGTCGAGTTCGGGGTGCGGATGCGTGTTCGGGGGCGTGGGCGTCGTAGGGCGCGGCGTGACGTTAGGTTAGGCTTCAGGCTTCAGGCAGCAGGGGTGGCCTAGGGGTCAGGGTCATGGCTGGGGCTAGGGTTAGGTTCAGGCCTCCGGTGAGGCTGAGGGTCGAGATCTGGGTGCGGATTCGTGTTAGGGGGCGTGTGCTTCGTAGGGCGCCGCGTGCCGTTAGGCTAGGCCTCAGGCTTTAGGCTGCGGTGGAGGCCTACGGGTCAGGGTCAGGGCTGGGGCTAGGGTTAGGTTTAGGTCCAGGGTGAGGCTGAGGGTCGAGATCGGGGTGCGGATGCGTGTTAGGAGGCATGGGCGTCGTAGGGCGCGGCGTGCCCTTAGGCTAGGCCTCAGGCTTCAGGATGTGGGGGAGGCCTAGGTGTCAGGGTGAAGCCTGGGGCTAGGGTTAGGTTAGTCCCCCGGTGAGGCTGAGGGTCGAGATCGGGGTGCGGATGCGTGTTCGGGGGCGTGGGCGTCGTAGGGCGCGGCGTGCCGTTAGGTTAGGCTTCAGGCTTCAGGCAGCAGGGGTGGCCTAGGGGTCAGGGTCAAGCCTGGGGCTAGGGTTAGGGTTAGGCCCCCGGTGAGGCTGAGGGTCGAGATCGGGGTGCGGATGCGTGTTAGGGGGCGTGTGCGTCGTAGGGCGCGGCGTGCCGTTAGGCTAGGCCTCAGACTTCAGGCTGCGGGGGAGGCCAAGGGTCAGGGTCAAGCTGGGGCTAGGGTTAGGTTTAGGCCCCTGGTGAGGCTGAGGGTCGAGATCGGAGTGCGGATGCGTGTTCGGTGGCGTGTGCGTCGTAGGGGGTGGCGTGCCCTTAGGCTAGGCCTCAGGCTTCAGGCTGCGGGGGAGGCCTAGGTGTCAGGGTCAGGGCTGGGGCTAGGGTTAGGGTTAGGCCCCCGGTGAGGCTGAGGGTCGAGATCGGGGTGCGGATGCCTGTTAGGGGGCGTGTGCGTCGTAGGGCGCTGCGTACCGTTAGGCTAGGCCTCAGGCTTAGGGCTGCGGGGGTTTCCTAGGTGTCAGGATCAGGGCTGGGGATAGGGTTAGGGTTAGGCCCCCGGTGAGGCTGAGGGTCGAGATCGGGGTGCGGATGCGTGTTAGGGGGCGTGTGCGTCGAAGGGCGTGGCGTGCCATTAGGCTAGGCCTCAGGCTTCAGGCTGCGGGGGAGGCTTAAGGTCAGGGTCAAGCGTGGGGCTGGGGTTAGTGTTAGGTCTCCGGTGAGGCTGAGGGTCGAGATCGGGGTGCGGATTCGTCTTAGCGTGCGTGGGCGTCGTAGGGCGTGGCGTGCCGTTAGGCTAGGCCTCAGGCTTCAGGCTGCGGGGGAGGCCTAGGGGTCAGGGTCAGGGCTGGGGCTAGGGTTAGGGTTGGGCCCCCGGTGAGGCTGAGGGTCGAGATCGCGGTGCGGATGCGTGTTAGGGGGCGTGCGCGTCGTGGGGCGCGGCGTGGCATTAGGCTTGGCCTCAGGCTTCAGGCTGCGGGGGAGACCTAGGGGTCAGAGTCAGGGCTGGGGCTAGGGTTAGGGTTAGGCCCCCGGTGAGTCTGAGGGTCGAGATCGGGGTGCGGATGCGTGTTAGCGGGCCTGAGCGTCGTAGAGCGCGCCGTGCCGATAGGCTAGGCCTCAGGCTTCAGGGTGCGGGGGTGGCCTAGGTGTCAGGTTCAGGGCTGGGGCTAGGGTTATGGTTAGGCCCCCGGTGAGGCTGAGGGTCGAGATCGGGGTGCCCATGCATGTTAGGGGGCGTGTGTGTCGTAGGGGCTGGCGTGCCGTTAGGCTAGGCCTCAGGCTTCAGGCTGTGGGGGAGGCCTAGTGTTCAGGGTAAAGCCTGGTGCTAGGGTTAGGTTTATGCCCCCGGTGAGGCTGAGGGTCGAGATCGGGGTGCGGATGCGTGTTCGGGGGCGTGGGCGTCGTAGGGCGCGGCGTTCCGTTAGGTTAGGCCTCAGGCTTCAGGCTGCGGGGAGGCCTAGGGGTCAGGGTCAGGGATGGGGCTATGGTTATGGTTAGGCCCCCGGTGAGGCTGAGGGTCGAGATCGGGGTGCGGATGCGTGTTAGGGGGCGTGTGCGTCGTAGGGCACGGTGTGCAGTTAGGCTAGGCCTCAGGCTTTAGGCTGCGGGGGAGGCCTACGGGTCAGGGTCAGGGCTGGGGCTAGGGTTAGGTTTAGGCCCAGGGTGAGGCTGAGGGTCGAGATCGGGGTGCGGATGCGTGTTACGGGGCGTGGGCGTCGTAGGGCGCGGCGTGCCCTTAGGCTAGGCCTCAGGCTTCAGGATGAGGGGGAGGCCTAGGTGTCAGGGTCAAGCCTGGGGCTAGGGTTAGGGTTAGTCCCCCGGTGAGGCTGAGGGTCGAGATCGGGGTGCGGATGCGTGTTCGGGGGCGTTGGCGTCGTAGGGACAGGCATGCTGTTAGGCTAGGCCTCAGGCTTCAGGCTGCGGGGGAGGCCCAGGGGTCAGCGTCAGGGCTGGGGCTAGAGTTAGGGTTAGGCCCGCGGTGAGCTGAGGGTCGAGATCAGTGTGCGGATGCGTGTTAGGGGGCCTGTGCGTCGTAGGGCGCGGCGTGCGCTTAGGCTAGACCTCAGGCTTCAGGCTGCGGAGGAGGCCTAGGTGTCAGGGTCAGGGCTGGGGCTAGGGTTAGGGTTAGGCCCCCGGTGAGGCTGAGGGTCCTGATCGGGGTGCGGATGCGTGTTAGGGTGCGTATGCGTCGTAGCGGGAGGCGTGACGTTAGGCTAGGCCTCAGGCTTCAGGCTGCCGGGGAGGCCTAGCGGTCAGGTTCAAGCCTGGGGCTAGGGTTAGGGTAAGGCCCCCGGTGAGGCTCAGGGTCGAGATCGGGGTGCGGATGCGTGTTAGGGGGCGTGTGCGTCGTAGGGCACGGCGTTCCGTTAGGTTAGGCCTCAGGATTCAGGCTGCGGGGGAGGCCTAGGGGTCAGGGTCAGGGATGGGGCTAGGGTTATGGTTAGGCCCCCGGTGAGGCTGAGGGTCGAGATCGGGGTGCGGATGCGTGTTAGGTGGAGTGTGTGTCGTAGGGCACGGTGTGCCGTTAGGCTAGGCCACAGGCTTCAGGATGTGGGGGAGGCCTAGGTGTCAGGGTGAAGCCTGGGGCTAGGGTTAGGGTTAGTCCCCCGGTGAGGCTGAGGGTCGAGTTCGGGGTGCGGATGCGTGTTCGGGGGCGTGGGCGTCGTAGGGCGCGGCGTGACGTTAGGTTAGGCTTCAGGCAGCAGGGGTGGCCTAGGGGTCAGGGTCATGGCTGGGGCTAGGGTTAGGTTCAGGCCTCCGGTGAGGCTGAGGGTCGAGATCTGGGTGCGGATTCGTGTTAGGGGGCGTGTGCTTCGTAGGGCGCCGCGTGCCGTTAGGCTAGGCCTCAGGCTTTAGGCTGCGGTGGAGGCCTACGGGTCAGGGTCAGGGCTGGGGCTAGGGTTAGGTTTAGGTCCAGGGTGAGGCTGAGGGTCGAGATCGGGGTGCGGATGCGTGTTAGGAGGCATGGGCGTCGTAGGGCGCGGCGTGACCTTAGGCTAGGCCTCAGGCTTCAGGATGTGGGGGAGGCCTAGGTGTCAGGGTGAAGCCTGGGGCTAGGGTTAGGGTTAGTCCCCCGGTGAGGCTGAGGGTCGAGATCGGGGTGCGGATGCGTGTTCGGGGGCGTGGGCGTCGTAGGGCGCGGCGTGCCGTTAGTTTAGGCTTCAGGCTTCAGGCAGCAGGGGTGGCCTAAGGGTCAGGGTCAAGCCTGGGGCTAGGGTTAGGGTTAGGCCCCCGGTGAGGCTGAGGGTCGAGATCGGGGTGCGGATGCGTGTTAGGGGGCGTGTGCGTCGTAGGGCGCGGCGTGCCGTTAGGCTAGGCCTCAGACTTCAGGCTGCGGGGGAGGCCAAGGGTCAGGGTCAAGCTGGGGCTAGGGTTAGGGTTAGGCCCCTGGTGAGGCTGAGGGTCGAGATCGGAGTGCGGATGCGTGTTCGGTGGCGTGTGCGTCGTAGGGGGCGGCGTGCCCTTAGGCTAGGCCTCAGGCTTCAGGCTGCGGGGGAGGCCTAGGTGTCAGGGTCAGGGCTGGGGCTAGGGTTAGGGTTAGGCCCCCGGTGAGGCTGAGGGTCGAGATCGGGGTGCGGATGCCTGTTAGGGGGCGTGTGCGTCGTAGGGCGCTGCGTGCCGTTAGGCTAGGCCTCAGGCTTCAGGCTGCGGGGGTTTCCTAGGTGTCAGGTTCAGAGCTGGGGCTAGGGTTAGGGTTAGGCCCCCGGTGAGGCTGAGGGTCGAGATCGGGGTGCGGATGCGTGTTAGGGGGCGTGTGCGTCGAAGGGCGTGGCGTGCCATTAGGCTAGGCCTCAGGCTTCAGGCTGCGGGGGAGGCCTAGGGTCAGGGTCAAGCGTGGGGCTGGGGTTAGTGTTAGGCCCCCGGTGAGGCTGAGGGTCGAGATCGGGGTGCGGATTCCTCTTAGCGTGCGTGGGCGTCGTAGGGCGTGGCGTGCCATTAGGCTAGGCCTCAGGCTTCAGGCTGCGGGGGAGGCCTAGGGGTCAGGGTCAGGGCTGGGGCTAGGGTTAGGGTTGGGCCCCCGGTGAGGCTGAGGGTCGAGATCGCGGTGCGGATGCGTGTTAGGGGGCGTGCGCGTCGTGGGGCGCGGCGTGGCATTAGGCTAGGCCTCAGGCTTCAGGCTGCGGGGGAGGCCTAGGGGTCAGAGTCAGGGCTGGGGCTAGGGTTAGGGTTAGGCCCCCGGTGAGTCTGAGGATCGAGATCGGGGTGCGGATGCGTGTTAGCGGGCCTGAGCGTCGTAGAGCGCGCCGTGCCGATAGGCTAGGCCTCAGGCTTCAGGGTGCGGGGGTGGCCTAGGTGTCGGGTTCAGGGCTGGGGCTAGGGTTATGGTTAGGCCCCCGGTGAGGTTGAGGGTCGAGATCGGGGTGCCCATGCATGTTAGGGGGCGTGTGTGTCGTAGGGGGTGGCGTGCCGTTAGGCTAGGCCTCAGGCTTCAGGCTGTGGGGGAGGCCTAGTGGTCAGGGTAAAGCCTGGTGCTAGGGTTAGGGTTATGCCCCCGGTGAGGCTGAGGGTCGAGATCGGGGTGCGGATGCGTGTTCGGGGGCGTGGGCGTCGTAGGGCGCTGCGTGCCATTAGGTTAGGCTTCAGGCTTCAGGCTGTGGTGGAGGCCTAGGGGTCAGGTTCAGGGCTGGGTCTAGGGTTAGGATTAGGCCCCCGGTGAGGCTGAGGGTCGAGATCGGGGTGCGGATGCGTGTTAGGGGGAGTGTGCGTCGTAGGACGCGGCGTGCCATTAGGCTAGGACTCAGGCTTCAGGCTACGGGGGAGGCCTAGGGGTCAGGGCCAGGGCTGGGGCTAGGGTTAGGGTTAGGTCCCCGGTGAGGCTGAGGGTCGAGATCGGGGTGCGGATGCGTGTTAGGGGGCGTGTGCATCGTAGGGCGCGGCGTGCCGTTAGGCTAGGCCTCAGGCTTCAGGCTGCGGGGGGTGCCTAGGGGTCAGGGTCAGGGCTGAGGATAGGGTTAGGGTTAGGCCCCCGGTGAGGCTGAGGGTCGAGATCGGGGTGCGGATGCGTGTTAGGGGGCTTGTGCGTCGTAGGGCGCGGCGTGCCCTTAGGCTAGGCCTCAGGCTTCAGGCTGCGGGGGAGGCCTAGGTCTCAGAGTCTGGGCTGGGGCTAGGGTAAGGATTAGGCCCCCGGTGAGGCTGAGTGACGAGATCGGGGTGCGGATTCGTCTTAGCGTGCGTGGGCGTCGTAGAGCGCGACGTGCCCTTAGGCTAGGCCTCAGGCTTCAGGCTGCGGGGGAGGCCTAGGTGTCAGAGTCTGGGCTGGGGCTAGGGTAAGGATTAGGCCCCCGGTGAGGCTGAGGGTCGAGATCGGGATGCGTATGCGTGTTAGGGGGCGTGTGCTTCGAAGGGCGTGGCGTGCCTTTAGGCTAGGCCTCAGGCTTCAGGCTGCCGGGGAGGCCTAGTGTCAGGGTCAAGCCTGGGGCTGGGATTAGTGTTAGGCCCCCCCGGTGAGGCTGAGCGTCGAGATCGGGGTGCAGATTCGTCTTAGCATGCATGGGCTTCGTAGGGCGCGGCGTGCCCTTAGGCTAGGCCTCAGGCTTCAGGCTGCGGGGGAGGCCTAGGGGTCAGGGTCTGGGCTGGGGCTAGGGTTAGGATTAGGCCCCCGGTGAGGCTGACGGTCGAGATAGCGGTGCGGATGCGTGTTAGGGGGCGTGGGCGTCGTACGGCGCGGCGTGCCGTTAGGTTAGGCTTCAGGCTTCAGTCAGCGGGGGAGGCCTAGGGGTCAGGGTCAGGGCTGGGGCTAGGGTTAGGGTTAGGCCCCCGGTGAGGCTGAGTGTCGAGATCAGTGTGCGGATGCGTGTTAGGGGGCGTGTGCGTCGTAGGGCGCGGCGTGCCTTTAGGCTACGCCTCAGGCTTCAGGCTGCGGGTGTGGCCTAGGTGTCAGGTTCAGGGCTGGGGCTAGGGTTAGGGTTAGGCCCCCGGTGAGGCTGAGGGTCCTGATCGGGGTGCGGATGCGTGTTAGGGTGCGTGTGCGTCGTAGCGGGTGGCGTGCCGTTAGGCTAGGCCTCAGGCTTCAGGCTGCCGGGGAGGCCTAGGGGTCAGGTTCAAGCCTGGGGCTAGGGTTAGGGTAAGGTCCCCGGTGAGGCTCAGGGTCGAGATCGGGGTGCGGATGCGTGTTAGGGGGCGTGTGCGTCGTAGCACGCGGCGTTCCGTTAGGTTAGGCCTCAGGCTTCAGGCTGCGGGGAGGCCTAGGGGTCAGGGTCAGGGATGGGGCTAGGGTTATGGTTAGGCCCCCGGTGAGGCTGAGGGTCGAGATCGGGGTGCGGATGCGTGTTAGGGGGCGTGGGTGTCGTAGGGCGCGGCGTGCCCTTAGGCTAGGCCACAGGCTTCAGGATGTGGGGGAGGCCTAGGTGTCAGGGTGAAGCCTGGGGCTAGGGTTAGGGTTAGTCCCCCGGTGAGGCTGAGGGTCGAGTTCGGGGTGCGGATGCGTGTTCGGGGGCGTGGGCGTCGTAGGGCGCGGCGTGACGTTAGGTTAGGCTTCAGGCTTCAGGTAGCAGGGGTGGCCTAGGGGTCAGGGTCATGGCTGGGGCTAGGGTTAGGTTCAGGCCTCCGGTGAGGCTGAGGGTCGAGATCTGGGTGCGGATTCGTGTTAGGGGGCGTGTGCTTCGTAGGGCGCCGCGTGCCGTTAGGCTAGGCCTCAGGCTTTAGGCTGCGGTGGAGGCCTACGGGTCAGGGTCAGGGCTGGGGCTAGGGTTAGGTTTAGGTCCAGGGTGAGGCTGAGGGTCGAGATCGGGGTGCGGATGCGTGTTAGGAGGCATGGGCGTCGTAGGGCGCGGCGTGCCCTTAGGCTAGGCCTCAGGCTTCAGGATGTGGGGGAGGCCTAGGTGTCAGGGTGAAGCCTGGGGCTAGGGTTAGGTTAGTCCCCCGGTGAGGCTGAGGGTCGAGATCGGGGTGCGGATGCCTGTTAGGGGGCGTGTGCGTCGTAGGGCGCTGCGTGCCGTTAGGCTAGGCCTCAGGCTTCAGGCTGCGGGGGTTTCCTAGGTGTCAGGTTCAGGGCTGGGGCTACGGTTAGGGTTAGGCCCCCGGTGAGGCTGAGGGTCGAGATCGGGGTGCGGATGCGTGTTAGGGGGCGTGTGCGTCGAAGGGCGTGGCGTGCCATTAGGCTAGGCCTCAGGCTTCAGGCTGCGGGGGAGGCTTAGGGTCAGGGTCAAGCGTGGGGCTTGGGTTAGTGTTAGGCCCCCGGTGAGGCTGAGGGTCGAGATCGGGGTGCGGATTCGTCTTAGCGTGCGTGGGCGTCGTAGGGCGTGGCGTGCCGTTAGGCTAGGCCTCAGGCTTCAGGCTGCGGGGGAGGCCTAGGGGTCAGGGTCAGGGCTGGGGCTAGGGTTAGGGTTGGGCCCCCGGTGAGGCTGAGGGTCGAGATCGCGGTGCGGATGCGTGTTAGGGGGCGTGCGCGTCGTGGGGCGCGGCGTGGCATTAGGCTTGGCCTCAGGCTTCAGGCTGCGGGGGAGACCTAGGGGTCAGAGTCAGGGCTGGGGCTAGGGTTAGGGTTAGGCCCCCGGTGAGTCTGAGGGTCGAGATCGGGGTGCGGATGCGTGTTAGCGGGCCTGAGCGTCGTAGAGCGCGCCGTGCCGATAGGCTAGGCCTCAGGCTTCAGGGTGCGGGGGTGGCCTAGGTGTCAGGTTCAGGGCTGGGGCTAGGGTTATGGTTAGGCCCCCGGTGAGGCTGAGGGTCGAGATCGGGGTGCCCATGCATGTTAGGGGGCGTGTGTGTCGTAGGGGGTGGCGTGCCGTTAGGCTAGGCCTCAGGCTTCAGGCTGTGGGGGAGGCCTAGTGTTCAGGGTAAAGCCTGGTGCTAGGGTTAGGGTTATGCCCCCGGTGAGGCTGAGGGTCGAGATCGGGGTGCGGATGCGTGTTCGGGGGCGTGGGCGTCGTAGGGCGCGGCCTTCCGTTAGGTTAGGCCTCAGGCTTCAGGCTGCGGGGAGGCCTAGGGGTCAGGGTCAGGGATGGGGCTATGGTTATGGTTAGGCCCCCGGTGAGGCTGAGGGTCGAGATCGGGGTGCGGATGCGTGTTAGGGGGCGTGTGCGTCGTAGGGCACGGTGTGCCGTTAGGCTAGGCCTCAGGCTTTAGGCTGCGGGGGAGGCCTAGGGGTCAGGGTCAGGGCTGGGGCTAGGGTTAGGTTTAGGCCCAGGGTGAGGCTGAGGGTCGAGATCGGGGTGCGGATGCGTGTTACGGGGCGTGGGCGTCGTAGGGCGCGGCGTGCCCTTAGGCTAGGCCTCAGGCTTCAGGATGAGGGGGAGGCCTAGGTGTCAGGGTCAAGCCTGGGGCTAGGGTTAGGGTTAGTCCCCCGGTGAGGCTGAGGGTCGAGATCGGGGTGCGGATGCGTGTTCGGGGGCGTTGGCGTCGTAGGGACAGGCATGCTGTTAGGCTAGGCCTCAGGCTTCAGGCTGCGGGGGAGGCCCAGGGGTCAGCGTCAGGGCTGGGGCTAGAGTTAGGGTTAGGCCCGCGGTGAGCTGAGGGTCGAGATCAGTGTGCGGATGCGTGTTAGGGGGCCTGTGCGTCGTAGGGCGCGGCGTGCGCTTAGGCTAGACCTCAGGCTTCAGGCTGCGGAGGAGGCCTAGGTGTCAGGGTCAGGGCTGGGGCTAGGGTTAGGGTTAGGCCCCCGGTGAGGCTGAGGGTCGAGATCGGGGTGCGGATGCGTGTTAGGGTGCGTATGCGTCGTAGCGGGAGGCGTGACGTTAGGCTAGGCCTCAGGCTTCAGGCTGCCGGGGAGGCCTAGCGGTCAGGTTCAAGCCTGGGGCTAGGGTTAGGGTAAGGCCCCCGGTGAGGCTCAGGGTCGAGATCGGGGTGCGGATGCGTGTTAGGGGGCGTGTGCGTCGTAGGGCACGGCGTTCCGTTAGGTTAGGCCTCAGGATTCAGGCTGCGGGGGAGGCCTAGGGGTCAGGGTCAGGGATGGGGCTAGGGTTATGGTTAGGCCCCCGGTGAGGCTGAGGGTCGAGATCGGGGTGCGGATGCGTGTTAGGTGGAGTGTGCGTCGTAGGGCACGGTGTGCCGTTAGGCTAGGCCACAGGCTTCAGGATGTGGGGGAGGCCTAGGTGTCAGGGTGAAGCCTGGGGCTAGGGTTAGGGTTAGTCCCCCGGTGAGGCTGAGGGTCGAGTTCGGGGTGCGGATGCGTGTTCGGGGGCGTGGGCGTCGTAGGGCGCGGCGTGACGTTAGGTTAGGCTTCAGGCTTCAGGCAGCAGGGGTGGCCTAGGGGTCAGGGTCATGGCTGGGGCTAGGGTTAGGTTCAGGCCTCCGGTGAGGCTGAGGGTCGAGATCTGGGTGTGGATTCGTGTTAGGGGGCGTGTGCTTCGTAGGGCGCCGCGTGCCGTTAGGCTAGGCCTCAGGCTTTAGGCTGCGGTGGAGGCCTACGGGTCAGGGTCAGGGCTGGGGCTAGGGTTAGGTTTAGGTCCAGGGTGAGGCTGAGGGTCGAGATCGGGGTGCGGATGCGTGTTAGGAGGCATGGGCGTCGTAGGGCGCGGCGTGCCCTTAGGCTAGGCCTCAGGCTTCAGGATGTGGGGGAGGCCTAGGTGTCAGGGTGAAGCCTGGGGCTAGGGTTAGGGTTAGTCCCCCGGTGAGGCTGAGGGTCGAGATCGGGGTGCGGATGCGTGTTCGGGGGCGTGGGCGTCGTAGGGCGCGGCGTGCCGTTAGGTTAGGCTTCAGGCTTCAGGCAGCAGGGGTGGCCTAGGGGTCAGGGTCAAGCCTGGGGCTAGGGTTAGGGTTAGGCCCCCGGTGAGGCTGAGGGTCGAGATCGGGGTGCGGATGCGTGTTAGGGGGCGTGTGCGTCGTAGGGCGCGGCGTGCCGTTAGGCTAGGCCTCAGACTTCAGGCTGCGGGGGAGGCCAAGGGTCAGGGTCAAGCTGGGGCTAGGGTTAGGTTTAGGCCCCTGGTGAGGCTGAGGGTCGAGATCGGAGTGCGGATGCGTGTTCGGTGGCGTGTGCGTCGTAGGGGGCGGCGTGCCCTTAGGCTAGGCCTCAGGCTTCAGGCTGCGGGGGAGGCCTAGGTGTCAGGGTCAGGGCTGGGGCTAGGGTTAGGGTTAGGCCCCCGGTGAGGCTGAGGGTCGAGATCGGGGTGCGGATGCCTGTTAGGGGGCGTGTGCGTCGTAGGGCGCTGCGTGCCGTTAGGCTAGGCCTCAGGCTTCAGGCTGCGGGGGTTTCCTAGGTGTCAGGTTCAGGGCTGGGGCTAGGGTTAGGGTTAGGCCCCCGGTGAGGCTGAGGGTCGAGATCGGGGTGCGGATGCGTGTTAGGGGGCGTGTGCGTCGAAGGGCGTGGCGTGCCATTAGGCTAGGCCTCAGGCTTCAGGCTGCGGGGGAGGCCTAGGGTCAGGGTCAAGCGTGGGGCTGGGGTTAGTGTTAGGCCCCCGGTGAGGCTGAGGGTCGAGATCGGGGTGCGGATTCCTCTTAGCGTGCGTGGGCGTCGTAGGGCGTGGCGTGCCATTAGGCTAGGCCTCAGGCTTCAGGCTGCGGGGGAGGCCTAGGGGTCAGGGTCAGGGCTGGGGCTAGGGTTAGGGTTGGGCCCCCGGTGAGGCTGAGGGTCGAGATCGCGGTGCGGATGCGTGTTAGGGGGCGTGCGCGTCGTGGGGCGCGGCGTGGCATTAGGCTAGGCCTCAGGCTTCAGGCTGCGGGGGAGGCCTAGGGGTCAGAGTCAGGGCTGGGGCTAGGGTTAGGGTTAGGCCCCCGGTGAGTCTGAGGGTCGAGATCGGGGTGCGGATGCGTGTTAGCGGGCGTGAGCGTCGTAGAGCGCGCCGTGCCGATAGGCTAGGCCTCAGGCTTCAGGGTGCGGGGGTGGCCTAGGTGTCAGGTTCAGGGCTGGGGCTAGGGTTATGGTTAGGCCCCCGGTGAGGTTGAGGGTCGAGATCGGGGTGCCCATGCATGTTAGGGGGCGTGTGTGTCGTAGGGGGTGGCGTGCCGTTAGGCTAGGCCTCAGGCTTCAGGCTGTGGGGGAGGCCTAGTGGTCAGGGTAAAGCCTGGTGCTAGGGTTAGGGTTATGCCCCCGGTGAGGCTGAGGGTCGAGATCGGGGTGCGGATGCGTGTTCGGGGGCGTGGGCGTCGTAGGGCGCTGCGTGCCATTAGGTTAGGCTTCAGGCTTCAGGCTGTGGTGGAGGCCTAGGGGTCAGGGTCAGGGCTGGGTCTAGGGTTAGGTTTAGGCCCCCGGTGAGGCTGAGGGTCGAGATCGGGGTGCGGATGCGTGTTAGGGGGCGTGTGCGTCGTAGGACGCGGCGTGCCATTAGGCTAGGACTCAGGCTTCAGGCTACGGGGGAGGCCTAGGGGTCAGGGCCAGGGCTGGGGCTAGGGTTAGGGTTAGGTCCCCGGTGAGGCTGAGGGTCGAGATCGGGGTGCGGATGCGTGTTAGGGGGCGTGTGCATCGTAGGGCGCGGCGTGCCGTTAGGCTAGGCCTCAGGCTTCAGGCTGCGGGGGGTGCCTAGGGGTCAGGGTCAGGGCTGAGGATAGGGTTAGGGTTAGGCCCCCGGTGAGGCTGAGGGTCGAGATCGGGGTGCGGATGCGTGTTAGGGGGCTTGTGCGTCGTAGGGCGCGGCGTGCCCTTAGGCTAGGCCTCAGGCTTCAGGCTGCGGGGGAGGCCTAGGTGTCAGGGTCATGGCTGGGGCTAGGGTTAGGGTTAGGCCCCCGGTGAGGCTGAGGGTCGAGATCGGGGTGCGGATGCGTGTTAGGGGGCGTGTGCGTCGTAGGGCGCGGTGTGCTGTTAGGCTACGCCTCAGGCTTCAGGCTGCGGGTGTGCCCTAGGTGTCAGTTTCAGGGCTGAGGCTAGGGTTAGGGTTAGGCCCCCGGTGAGGCTGAGGGTCGAGATCGGGGTGCCGATGCGTGTTAGGGGGCGTGTGCGTCGTAGGGCACGGCGTGCCGTTAGGCTAGGCCACAGGCTTCAGGCTGCGGGGGAGGCCTAGGGGTCAAGGTCAGGGCTGGGGCTAGGGTTAGGGTTAGGCCCCCGGTGAGGCTGAGGGTCGAGATCGGGGTGCGGATGCGTGTTAGGGGGCGTGGGCGTCGTAGGGCGTGGCGTGCCCTTAGGCTACGCCTCAGGCTTCAGGCTGCAGGTGAGGCCTAGGTGTCAGGGTCTGGGCTGGGGCTAGGCTTAGGTTTAGGCTCCCGGTGAGGCTGAGGGTCGAGATCGGGGTGCGGATGCCTGTTAGCGGGCCTGTGCGTCGTAGAGTGCGCCGTGCCGATAGGCTACGCCTCAGGCTTCAGGCTGCGGGTGTGGCCTAGGTGTCAGGTTCAGGGCTGGGGCTAGGGTTAGGGTTAGGCCCCCGGTGAGGCTGAGGGTCGAGATCGGGGTGCGGATGCATGTTAGGGGGCGTGTGTGTCGTAGGGGGTGGCCTGCCGTTAGGCTAGTCCTCAGGCTTCAGGCTGCGGGGGAGGCCTAGGGGTCAGGGTCAGGGCTGGGGCTAGGGTTAGGGTTAGGCCCCCGGTGATGCTGAGGGTCGTGATCGGGGTGCGGATGCGTGTTCGGGGGCGTTGGCGTCGTAGGGCGCGGCGTGCCATTAGGTTAGGCCTCAGGCTTCAGGCTGTGGGGGAGGCCTAGGGGTCAGGGTCCGGGCTGGGGCTAGGGTTAGGGTTAGGCCCCCGGTGAGGCTGAGGGTCGAGATTGGGGTGCGGATGCGTGTTAGTGGGCGTGTGCGTCCTAGTGCGCGGCGTGCCATTAGTCTAGGCCTCAGGCTTCAGGCTACGGGGGAGGCCTAGTGGTCAGGGCCAGGGCTGGGGCTAGGTTTAGGGTTAGGCCCCCGGTGAGGCTGAGGATCGAGATCGGGGTGCGGATGCGTGTTAGGGGGCGTGTGCATCGTAGGGCGTGGCGTGCCGTTAGGCTAGGCCTCAGGCTTCAGGCTGCGGGGGATGACTAGGTGTCAGGGTCAGGGCTGGGGATAGGGTTAGGGTTAGGCCCCCGGTGAGGCTGAGGGTCGAGATCGGGGTGAGGATGCGTGTTAGGGGGCATGAGCGTCGTAGGGCGTGGCGTGCCGTTAGGCTAGGCCTCAGGCTTCAGGCTGCGGGGGAGGCCTAGGATTCAGGGTCAGGTCTGGCGCTAGGGTTAGGGTTACGCACACGGTGAGGCTGAGGGTCAAGATCGGGGTGTGGATGCGTGTTCGGGGGCGTGGGTGTCGTAGGGCGCGGCGAGCCCTTAGGCTAGGCCTCAGGCTTCAGGCTGTGGTGGAGGCCTAGTGGTCAGGGTCAAGGCTGGGGCTAGGGTTAGGGTTAGGCCCCTGGTGAGGCTGAGGGTCGAGATCGGGGTGCGGATGCGTGTTAGGGGGCGTGGGCGTCGTAGGGCGCGGCGTGCCATTAGGCTAGGCCTCAGGCTTCAGGCTGCGGGGGAGGCCTAGGTGTCAGGGTCAGGGCTGGGGTAGGGTTAGGGTTAGGCCCCCTGTGAGGCTGAGGGTCGAGATCGGGGTGCGGATGCGTGTTAGGGGGCGTGTGCGTCGTAGGGCGCTGCGTGCCGTTTGGCTAGGCCTCAGGCTTCAGGCTGCGGGGGTGGCCTAGGTGTCAGGTTCAGGGCTGGGGCTAGGGTTCGGGTTAGGCCCCCGGTGAGGCTGAGGGTCGAGATCGGCATGCGGATGCGTGTTAGGGGGCGTGTGCGTCGTAGGGCCTGGCGTGCCGTTAGGCTAGGTCTCAGGCTTCAGGCTGCGGGTGAGACCTAGGTGTCAGGGTCAGGGCTGGGGCTAGGGTTAGGGTTAGGCCCCCGATGAGGCTGAGGGTGGAGATCGGGGTGCGGATGCGTGTTAGGGGGCGTGTGCGTCGTAGGGCGCCGCGTGCCATTAGGCTAGGCCTCAGGCTTCAGGCTGCGGGGGAGTCCTATGGGTCAGGGTCAGGGCTGGGGCTAGGGTTAGTGTTAGGCCCCCGGTGACGCTGAGGGTCGAGATCGGGGTGCGGATGCGTGTTAGCGGGCACTTGCGTCGTAGCGCGCGGCGTGCCGTTAGGCTAGGCCTCAGGCTTCAGGCTGCGGGGGAGGCCTATGTTTCAGGGTCAGGGCTGGGGATAGGGTTAGGGTTAGGGTTAGGCCCCCGATGAGGCTGAGGGTCGAGATCGGGGTGCGGATGGGTGTTAGGGGTCGTGGGCGTCGTAGGGCGCAGCGTGCCATTAGGCTAGGCCTCAGGCTTCAGGCTGCGGGGGAGGCCTAGTGGTCAGGGTCAGTGCTGGGGCTAAGGTTAGGGTTAGGCCCCCGTTGAGGCTGAGGGTCGAAATCGGGATGCGCATGCGTGTTCGCGGGCGTGGGCGTCGTAGGTCGTGGTGTGCCGTTAGGGTAGGCCTCAGGCTTCAGGCTGCGGGGGAGGCCTAGGAGTCAGGGTCAAGCCTGGGGCTAGGATTAGGGTTAGGCCCTCGGTGAGGCTGAGTGTCGAGATCGGGGTGCGGATGCGTGTTCGGGGACTTGGGCGTCGTAGGTTGCGGTGTGCCGTTAGGCAAGGCCTCAGGCTTCAGGCTGCGGGGGAGGCCTAGGGGTCAGGGTCAGGGCTGAGTCTAGGGTTAGGATTAGGCCCCCGGTGAGGCTGAGGGTCGAGATCGGGGTGCGGATGTGTGTTAGGGGGCGTGGGCGTCGTAGGGCGCAGCGTGCCGTTAGGCTAGGCCTCAGGCTTTAGGCTGCAGGGGAGGCCTATGGGTCAGTGTCAGGGCTGGGGCTAGGGTTAGGGTTAGGGCCCCGGTAAGGCTGAGGGTGGAGATCGGGGTGCGGATGCGTGTTAGGGGTCGTGTGCGTGGTAGCGCGTGGCGTGCCGTTAGGCTAAGCCTCAGGCTTCAGCCTGCGTGGGAGGCCTAGGGGTCAGAGTCAGGACTGGGGCTAGGGTTAGGTTTAGGCCCCCGGTGAGGCTGAGCGTCGAGATCGCGGTGCGGATGCGTTTTAGGGGGCGTGTGCGTCGTAGAGCGTGGCGTGCCCTTAGCCTAGGCCTCAGGCTTCCGGCTGCGGGTGAGTCCTAGGGGTCAGGGTCAAGCTGGGGTATGGTTAGGTTTAGGCCCCTGGTGAGGTTGAGGGTCGATATCGGGGTGCGGATGCGTGTTCGGGGGCGTGGGCGTCGTAGGGTGCGTCGTGCCGTTAGGCTAGGCCTCAGGCTTCAGGCTGCGGGGGAGGCCTAGGGGTCAGGGTCAGGGCTGGGGCTAGGGTTAGGGTTAGGCCCCCGGTGAGGCGTTTCTGTCGACTGGATTTGCATGGCTTTATTAATTCCTGATGTTGAGCATTTTTCCATGCCCTTTTATTTATCACAAGATAAAGAAAGAAAGAGAAGACAAAATGTGCATAGATCATGCTTCTTGAAATTGTTGTTTTGAAATGTGCACGTCTTTTGAGTTTTTTTCCTCGATTGACGACCCAAGAATCGTTTTTGAGGGCAGGTGTCATTTATAGGCCTGCAATGATTTTGAATATCAAGTGACCATTAGCACTGGGTTTAAAGCTGCTGTTTTGAGAAATAGCCACAAGGCGGCAGCAGGTCTCCTTTACCAAACCTGGTTAGTCGGGCAACAGAGCCTCTGTGGAAGTCGTATTCTAGGTTGTCAATTAGAATGGACTGTGCCAGGAAAAAGCCCATTATGTTTGTGTCTCACGACTGACTTGTTCGTTTTTTAATTCAATGTTTATTTTTTCTCACAGCAAGTTTGATTACAATGTTTTGCTTGTTGTAGGTGTGAAAGATGTGGCTCTTTTACACATAAACATGTATCTAGTCTTCTTTGGATCCTTTTCCCATGTAGCTTATGACACAATGTTGAGTACTCTTCTCTTGGTATTCCGTAGGCCTTTGGTGATTTTGTATTTCACCTGTGTTTGTATCTCTCTCTTAAACCCAATTTCCTAATGTACACAATTCTCACACCTGTCCATGGGTGAACCATAAATCTGTTTATTGCATCTGTGATTGCCTTTCTCTGTGGAAATATCTTCAGTGATATCAATTTTTAGGGAACACCTATAAGTGATATCGTAGGCTATGTATCTTTCGCTCTGTGACTTACTGCAAGGTGCGTGATGAACTCTAGCCTCACTGATGGTGCTGTTGATGGCATTGTTTCCTTTTGTTCCTTGGCTAACATTCCATCTGTACAGGTCCCTGTTCTTCTTTGTCCACTCATCTGTTGATGGACTTTCTGCTTGCTTCCATGTCCTGGCTGTTGTAATACTCCTGCAATGCAGATTTGCCTGCCTGTGTCTTTCCACTTCTGTCTTCTTTCTTAGGTTATAGGCCCACGAGTGGGCCTGCTGGATCATATCGTAACTCAGTGTTTACATTGTAAAGGCACCTCCATTCTGTTCCCATTAGTGCCTCTTACCAGGTGAAGTCCTGTGGCGAGCATTGCCCTCTGAGGAAGGCGCCACTAAGACCCTCATAAGCCTCAGGGCCCGACTGTACTCTCCTTGGTATGCATCCTGGACCTTTATGGTATGAACATACAAAAGGAGATGGTCTTTGGCCAAATCGCTCCAGGGACCTGCTCAGTTACTGGGAGTCCCTGGTTGTTCCCTAAAGCTAGGAAAAGCAACCCTGGAGGGGAAATTGGTGCCTTTGAGGGAGAAGCCGAGCAGCCAACCAACCAGCTGATGCTGATAAGGTGTGACTAAGCCGAGAAGCCAACCAACCAGCTGATGCCTATAAGGCGTGACGAAGCAAATTCCCTGCTTTAGGGGTCTATATACGGCTAGGCTTTGTTATTAAACTTGCCTTGCAAGCGTCAGTTGCTTGTGCCCTTCTGATCCCATACCTTGGTGCGTTCAGTTCCCTACCCCCTCTCGTCGGTTGTTGCTACACTTTGAGGACCCGCCGCGGCTGGCGGCAAAGTCCCACTTAACCTAGAGGGTATGCACTTCTCCACAACCCCTTCAGCATGAATTGTTGGTAGTTTTGTTGCTGATGGTTCTTCTGACTGGTGTGAGCCGATACCTCTGTGGTTGGATTTGCATGCGTCTCATAAAGCCTTGAAATTGAGCTTTCAGGGATGTCCTTTTTTTCTTCAAACTGTGTGTGTAGCTTACCTCATCACATTCTTTTCTTGAACTATGTGCCGCCTTTTGAAATATTTTGGCCACTACCTCCCTCAAGACATTTTGAGGGCAGGTTTCATTGACAGCCCTCCAGGACTTGTGCACACGAAGTGACCATTAGCACGGGTTTTCAAGCTGCCGTTGCAGGTAACGGCCAGAGGGCTGCAGCATTTCTGCGTTTCCCACTCTGGTAACTAGTGAAACAGTCCTTCCTGCCAGTGGTGTTCCTCGGTTATCAATGACGGTGGGATGTGTCTGGAGAAACCCCCCAAAGCTGATGTCTCCTTACTTATATCTGTTTTTAAAATGGAATTTCTACTTTTTCACTGGAGTACTCTTCCATTGTGTCCATGGACCACTGCTCCTTTCTGCATTCCTCTGTGGCTGGGCATTTTCATTGCTTCCAAGTGTTGGCTACGGTAAACATTGCTGGATTGCAGGATTGCCAGCCCGTGTCTTTTTGATTCTCATCCTCTCAGGTGATAGACCCAGCAGTGGCTGTGCTTGATTGAACGGTCGCTCAATGTTGACCCTTTCCAGGCAACTCCACTGTGTTTTCCTTAGGGGCTCTTACCACGTCCCACTTAGAACCGAGGGTACGCATTTCTTCACCACCCCGTCAGCATTTCTTGTTTGCAGAAGTTTTGCTGCTGGCCATGCTGAGTCGTGTGACATGATAGGTTTTTGTAACGTGTATTTTCGTGTCTAATAATTCCTAAGGTTCAGCATTTTTCCACGCCTTTTTTTATTCTGTTAAACAAAAACAGAAAAAAAAAAACCGTGAGTACAATAAACCTCTCAAAATTGTCTTCTTGGAAGGTTGCCCTCTTTAGACTTTTTTGGTCGATTTTCGACCCCAGGATTTTGTTTTGGAGGGCAGGTGTCATTTACAAGCCTGCAATGGCTGTGAATATTGAGTGACCATTAGCACTGACTTTAAAGCTGCTGCTGTGGGAAACGGCCACAAGGCGTCAGCATTGCTACATTCCCACATCTGGTTACTAGGGCAGCAGAGCCTTCTGGAAGTCCTGTTCCCAGGTTGTCAATTAGAATGGAATGTGCCAGGAAAAAACCCCAGAAGTTTATGTCACATTACTTCTTGTTCGCTCTTTTAATTTTTTTAAATCGGGGTAATGATTAGAATATTCTTGGTCCTAGATGTACAGAATCTGGTTGATTTGTATGTTTTATATATATATATATATATTCTTGTACAGATCCTCTTCCCATGTAAATTATTGCAGACTGTTCTGGTGACCTCCCTTGCTATATGGTCGTTCTGTTTGATATATGTATTTAATATGTATTTGTACACATATGGTGACACTAATCTTAATTTATCCATTCCCCCCACCTTTCATTTCACATAAGCTTAGTTTGTTTTCTAAGTCTGTGAGTGTCTTTCTTTGTGGAAATATGTTCATTTGTGTCAGCTGTTAGATAACGCCTATAGGTGATGTCATACGGTATGCCTTTTGCTTTCCGACTTAACTCATGTTCTGTGATGATCTCTAGGCTCATCTCGGGCGCCTCAAAGAGCAGTGTTTCCTTGTTTTCCATGGCTAATAGTCCACTGTGTCCACGGACCAGCTCTTCTTATCCATTCATCTGTTGATGGACATTTGGGTTGCTTCGGTGTCTTGGCTACTGTGAAAACTCGTGGAGTGCAGCTCTTGCAGCCTGTCTTCTCAGGTGAGAGGCTCAGCTGTGGGTGTTCTGGATGGAAGGGTGGCTCAATTTTTAATTGAAAACGCAGCTCCTTTCTGTTCTCATTATTGGCTGTTACAACTAGACATGTCCTCCGCAGACAGAGGGAACAGAGTTCTCTAAAACCCCTTCAGCATCTATTGTTTGTAGTCTTTTGGCTGACGGTAGTTAACTTGGGTGAGCTGAAAGCTTTTTGTAGGTTAGAGGAGTCTGATGATTCCTGATGTTGAGCTTTTCTCCATTTTCCTTTTTTTGATAAAGAGTGAGTAAAACTTACCTCTATCATACTATCTCTTTGACACATTTGCCTGCTTTGAATTTTTTTGGCCACGGCCGAGCTCAGGACATTTTTTTTGTTGAGGGCAGGTGTCTTTTAGAGGCCTGAGTCCTTGTGAATGTTAAGTGACCCATAGCTATGCGTTTGAAGCCGCTCTTGCGGGAAACGGCCACAAGGCGGCAGCATTTCTCCATTTCCAACTCTGGGTTTTCCTGCAACAGAGGCTTCCTGGAAATTGTGTTAGTAGGCTGCAAATGAGAGTGCAGTGTGCCAGGGCAAACCCCCAGGAGCCTATATCTCCTTACTTCTCGTGTGTTTTTTAAAATTTAATTGTTATCTAGTATCACAGCCAATTGGATAAAAATGTGGTGTGTGTTCTAGGTGTACTGCATCTGGTTCATCATATGTATGTATCAATCTATTCATCTTTGGATCCTTTCCCGTGTAGGTTATTACAGAGTGTTGAGTCGACCTCTCTTGGTATTCCTTAGGTATTTTGTGATTATATATTTCATATGTATCAGTACATGTCTGTAAACCCCCATATCCAAATTCATACATTCCTTACACCTTTCCACTTGGTTAAGCATAGTTGGTTTTCTGCATCTATGCACGGCCTTCTCTTGGAAATGACTTCATGGGTATCAATGTTGAAGTAACAGCTATAAGTGATGTCATAGGATATTTATATTTCGGTTTCTTTCGTACTTCCTTTTGGGTGGGTATCTCTAGATCCTTCTACGGTGGTGCCAGCGGCACTGTTGCATGCTTTTCCGTGGCTCATGTTCCATTGTGCACATGGGCCCCTTCTTCTTGGTGCATTGCTCTGTTGATGGACATTTGGGTTTCTTCCAAGTCTTGGCGATGGTACATGTTGCTGCAGTGCAGGATGGCCAGCCTGTGTCTTTTTGATTTTGGTCTACTCGGGAGATAGGCCCATCAGTTAGCTCAATTTTTTCCTTTCAACGCACCTCCACGGTGTTCTCACTACTAGCTGTTCCCAGGTTACGTCCCAGCGGCCGCTAGAGGGCACAGAGTTCTCTAAAACACCTTGAGCATTTATTCTTTGTAGACTCTGTGGCTGATGATCATTCTGACGACGGTGGGTGAACGTTTTTGTCGACTGGATTTGCATGGCTTTAATTAATTCCTGATGTTGAGCATTTTTTCCATGCCCTTTTATTTATCACAAGAGAAAGAAAGCAAGAGAAGACAAACTGTGCGCAAACTATGCCTCTTGAAATTGTCGTTTTGAAATGTGCACGTCTTTTGAGTTTTTTTCCTCGATGTACGACCCAAGAATTGTTTTTGAGGGCAGGTGTCATTTATAGGCCTGCAATGATTTTGAATATCAAGTGACCATTAGCACTGGGTTTAAAGCTGCTGTTTTGAGAAACGGCCACAAGGCGGCAGCAGGTCTCCTTTACCAAACCTGGTTACTCGGGCAACAGAGCCTCCGTGGAAGTCGTATTCTCGGTTGTCAATTAGAATGGACTGTGCCAGGAAAAAGCCCCTTAAGTTTGTGTCTCACGACTGACTTGTTCGTTTTTTAATTCAATGTTTATTTTTTCTCACAGCAAGTTTGATTACAATGTTTTGCTTGTTGTAGGTGTGAAAGATGTGGCTCTTTTACACATAAACATGTATCTAGTCTTCTTTGGATCCTTTTCCCATGTAGCTTATGACACAATGTTGAGTACTCTTCTCTTGGTATTCCGTAGGCCTTTGGTGATTTTGTATTTCACCTGTGTTTGTATCTCTCTCTTAAACCCAATTTCCTAATGTACACAATTCTCACACCTGTCCATGGGTGAACCATAAATCTGTTTATTGCATCTGTGATTGCCTTTCTCTGTGGAAATATCTTCAGTGATATCAATTTTTAGGGAACACCTATAAGTGATATCGTAGGCTATGTATCTTTCGCTCTGTGACTTACTGCAAGGTGCGTGATGAACTCTAGCCTCACCGATGGTGCTGTTGATGGCATTGTTTCCTTTTGTTCCTTGGCTAACATTCCATCTGTACAGGTCCCTGTTCTTCTTTGTCCACTCATCTGTTGATGGACTTTCTGCTTGCTTCCATGTCCTGGCTGTTGTAATACTCCTGCAATGCAGATTTGCCTGCCTGTGTCTTTCCACTTCTGTCTTCTTTCTTAGGTTATAGGCCCACGAGTGGGCCTGCTGGATCATATCGTAACTCAGTGTTTACCTTGTAAAGGCACCTCCATTCTGTTCCCATTAGTGCCTCTTACCAGGTGAAGTCCTGTGGCGAGCATTGCCCTCTGAGGAAGGCGCCACTAAGACCCTCATAAGCCTCAGGGCCCGACTGTACTCTCCTTGGTATGCATCCTGGACCTTTATGGTATGAACATACAAAAGGAGATGGTCTTTGGCCAAATCGCTCCAGGGACCTGCTCAGTTACTGGGAGTCCCTGGTTGTTCCCTAAAGCTAGGAAAAGCAACCCTGGAGGGGAAATTGGTGCCTTTGAGGGAGAAGCCGAGCAGCCAACCAACCAGCTGATGCTGATAAGGTGTGACTAAGCCGAGAAGCCAACCAACCAGCTGATGCCTATAAGGCGTGACGAAGCAAATTCCCTGCTTTAGGGGTCTATATACGGCTAGGCTTTGTTATTAAACTTGCCTTGCAAGCGTCAGTTGCTTGTGCCCTTCTGATCCCATACCTTGGTGCGTTCAGTTCCCTACCCCCTCTCGTCGGTTGTTGCTACACTTTGAGGACCCGCCGCGGCTGGCGGCAAAGTCCCACTTAACCTAGAGGGTATGCACTTCTCCACAACCCCTTCAGCATGAATTGTTGGTAGTTTTGTTGCTGATGGTTCTTCTGACTGGTGTGAGCCGATACCTCTGTGGTTGGATTTGCATGCGTCTCATAAAGCCTTGAAATTGAGCTTTCAGGGATGTCCTTTTTTTCTTCAAACTGTGTGTGTAGCTTACCTCATCACATTCTTTTCTTGATCTATGTGCCGCCTTTTGAAATATTTTGGCCACTACCTCCCTCAAGACATTTTGAGGGCAGGTTTCATTGACAGCCCTCCAGGACTTGTGCACACGAAGTGACCATTAGCACGGGTTTTCAAGCTGCCGTTGCAGGTAACGGCCAGAGGGCTGCAGCATTTCTGTGTTTCCCACTCTGGTAACTAGTGAAACAGTCCTTCCTGCCAGTGGTGTTCCTCGGTTATCAATGACGGTGGGATGTGTCTGGAGAAACCCCCCAAAGCTGATGTCTCCTTACTTATATCTGTTTTTAAAATGGAATTTCTACTTTTTCACTGGAGTACTCTTCCATTGTGTCCATGGACCACTGCTCCTTTCTGCATTCCTCTGTGGCTGGGCATTTTCATTGCTTCCAAGTGTTGGCTACGGTAAACATTGCTGGATTGCAGGATTGCCAGCCCGTGTCTTTTTGATTCTCATCCTCTCAGGTGATAGACCCAGCAGTGGCTGTGCTTGATTGAACGGTCGCTCAATGTTGACCCTTTCCAGGCAACTCCACTGTGTTTTCCTTAGGGGCTCTTACCACGTCCCACTTAGAACCGAGGGTACGCATTTCTTCACCACCCCGTCAGCATTTCTTGTTTGCAGAAGTTTTGCTGCTGGCCATGCTGAGTCGTGTGACATGATAGGTTTTTGTAACGTGTATTTTCGTGTCTAATAATTCCTAAGGTTCAGCATTTTTCCACGCCTTTTTTTATTCTGTTAAACAAAAACAGAAAAAAAAAAACCGTGAGTACAATAAACCTCTCAAAATTGTCTTCTTGGAAGGTTGCCCTCTTTAGACTTTTTTGGTCGATTTTCGACCCCAGGATTTTGTTTTGGAGGGCAGGTGTCATTTACAAGCCTGCAATGGCTGTGAATATTGAGTGACCATTAGCACTGACTTTAAAGCTGCTGCTGTGGGAAACGGCCACAAGGCGTCAGCATTGCTACATTCCCACATCTGGTTACTAGGGCAGCAGAGCCTTCTGGAAGTCCTGTTCCCAGGTTGTCAATTAGAATGGAATGTGCCAGGAAAAAACCCCAGAAGTTTATGTCACATTACTTCTTGTTCGCTCTTTTAATTTTTTTAAATCGGGGTAATGATTAGAATATTCTTGGTCCTAGATGTACAGAATCTGGTTGATTTGTATGTTTTATATATATATATATATTCTTGTACAGATCCTCTTCCCATGTAAATTATTGCAGACTGTTCTGGTGACCTCCCTTGCTATATGGTCGTTCTGTTTGATATATGTATTTAATATGTATTTGTACACATATGGTGACACTAATCTTAATTTATCCATTCCCCCCACCTTTCATTTCACATAAGCTTAGTTTGTTTTCTAAGTCTGTGAGTGTCTTTCTTTGTGGAAATATGTTCATTTGTGTCAGCTGTTAGATAACGCCTATAGGTGATGTCATACGGTATGCCTTTTGCTTTCCGACTTAACTCATGTTCTGTGATGATCTCTAGGCTCATCTCGGGTGCCTCAAAGAGCAGTGTTTCCTTGTTTTCCATGGCTAATAGTCCACTGTGTCCACGGACCAGCTCTTCTTATCCATTCATCTGTTGATGGACATTTGGGTTGCTTCGGTGTCTTGGCTACTGTGAAAACTCGTGGAGTGCAGCTCTTGCAGCCTGTCTTCTCAGGTGAGAGGCTCAGCTGTGGGTGTTCTGGATGGAAGGGTGGCTCAATTTTTAATTGAAAACGCAGCTCCTTTCTGTTCTCATTATTGGCTGTTACAACTAGACATGTCCTCCGCAGACAGAGGGAACAGAGTTCTCTAAAACCCCTTCAGCATTTATTGTTTGTAGTCTTTTGGCTGACGGTAGTTAACTTGGGTGAGCTGAAAGCTTTTTGTAGGTTAGAGGAGTCTGATGATTCCTGATGTTGAGCTTTTCTCCATTTTCCTTTTTTTGATAAAGAGTGAGTAAAACTTACCTCTATCATACTATCTCTTTGACACATTTGCCTGCTTTGAATTTTTTTGGCCACGGCCGAGCTCAGGACATTTTTTTTGTTGAGGGCAGGTGTCTTTTAGAGGCCTGAGTCCTTGTGAATGTTAAGTGACCCATAGCTATGCGTTTGAAGCCGCTCTTGCGGGAAACGGCCACAAGGCGGCAGCATTTCTCCATTTCCAACTCTGGGTTTTCCTGCAACAGAGGCTTCCTGGAAATTGTGTTAGTAGGCTGCAAATGAGAGTGCAGTGTGCCAGGGCAAACCCCCAGGAGCCTATATCTCCTTACTTCTCGTGTGTTTTTTAAAATTTAATTGTTATCTAGTATCACAGCCAATTGGATAAAAATGTGGTGTGTGTTCTAGGTGTACTGCATCTGGTTCATCATATGTATGTATCAATCTATTCATCTTTGGATCCTTTCCCGTGTAGGTTATTATAGAGTGTTGAGTCGACCTCTCTTGGTATTCCTTAGGTATTTTGTGATTATATATTTCATATGTATCAGTACATGTCTGTAAACCCCCATATCCAAATTCATACATTCCTTACACCTTTCCACTTGGTTAAGCATAGTTGGTTTTCTGCATCTATGCACGGCCTTCTCTTGGAAATGACTTCATGGGTATCAATGTTGAAGTAACAGCTATAAGTGATGTCATAGGATATTTATATTTCGGTTTCTTTCGTACTTCCTTTTGGGTGGGTATCTCTAGATCCTTCTACGGTGGTGCCAGCGGCACTGTTGCATGCTTTTCCGTGGCTCATGTTCCATTGTGCACATGGGCCCCTTCTTCTTGGTGCATTGCTCTGTTGATGGACATTTGGGTTTCTTCCAAGTCTTGGCTATGGTACATGTTGCTGCAGTGCAGGATGGCCAGCCTGTGTCTTTTTGATTTTGGTCTACTCGGGAGATAGGCCCATCAGTTAGCTCAATTTTTTCCTTTCAACGCACCTCCACGGTGTTCTCACTACTAGCTGTTCCCAGGTTACGTCCCAGCGGCCGCTAGAGGGCACAGAGTTCTCTAAAACACCTTGAGCATTTATTCTTTGTAGACTCTGTGGCTGATGATCATTCTGACGACGGTGGGTGAACGTTTTTGTCGACTGGATTTGCATGGCTTTAATTAATTCCTGATGTTGAGCATTTTTTCCATGCCCTTTTATTTATCACAAGAGAAAGAAAGCAAGAGAAGACAAACTGTGCGCAAACTATGCCTCTTGAAATTGTCGTTTTGAAATGTGCACGTCTTTTGAGTTTTTTTCCTCGATGTACGACCCAAGAATTGTTTTTGAGGGCAGGTGTCATTTATAGGCCTGCAATGATTTTGAATATCAAGTGACCATTAGCACTGGGTTTAAAGCTGCTGTTTTGAGAAACGGCCACAAGGCGGCAGCAGGTCTCCTTTACCAAACCTGGTTACTCGGGCAACAGAGCCTCCGTGGAAGTCGTATTCTCGGTTGTCAATTAGAATGGACTGTGCCAGGAAAAAGCCCCTTAAGTTTGTGTCTCACGACTGACTTGTTCGTTTTTTAATTCAATGTTTATTTTTTCTCACAGCAAGTTTGATTACAATGTTTTGCTTGTTGTAGGTGTGAAAGATGTGGCTCTTTTACACATAAACATGTATCTAGTCTTCTTTGGATCCTTTTCCCATGTAGCTTATGACACAATGTTGAGTACTCTTCTCTTGGTATTCCGTAGGCCTTTGGTGATTTTGTATTTCACCTGTGTTTGTATCTCTCTCTTAAACCCAATTTCCTAATGTACACAATTCTCACACCTGTCCATGGGTGAACCATAAATCTGTTTATTGCATCTGTGATTGCCTTTCTCTGTGGAAATATCTTCAGTGATATCAATTTTTAGGGAACACCTATAAGTGATATCGTAGGCTATGTATCTTTCGCTCTGTGACTTACTGCAAGGTGCGTGATGAACTCTAGCCTCACCGATGGTGCTGTTGATGGCATTGTTTCCTTTTGTTCCTTGGCTAACATTCCATCTGTACAGGTCCCTGTTCTTCTTTGTCCACTCATCTGTTGATGGACTTTCTGCTTGCTTCCATGTCCTGGCTGTTGTAATACTCCTGCAATGCAGATTTGCCTGCCTGTGTCTTTCCACTTCTGTCTTCTTTCTTAGGTTATAGGCCCACGAGTGGGCCTGCTGAATCATATCGTAACTCAGTGTTTACCTTGTAAAGGCACCTCCATTCTGTTCCCATTAGTGCCTCTTACCAGGTGAAGTCCTGTGGCGAGCATTGCCCTCTGAGGAAGGCGCCACTAAGACCCTCATAAGCCTCAGGGCCCGACTGTACTCTCCTTGGTATGCATCCTGGACCTTTATGGTATGAACATACAAAAGGAGATGGTCTTTGGCCAAATCGCTCCAGGGACCTGCTCAGTTACTGGGAGTCCCTGGTTGTTCCCTAAAGCTAGGAAAAGCAACCCTGGAGGGGAAATTGGTGCCTTTGAGGGAGAAGCCGAGCAGCCAATCAACCAGCTGATGCCGATAAGGCGTGACGAAGCAAATTCCCTGCTTTAGGGGTCTATATACGGCTAGGCTTTGTTATTAAACTTGCCTTGCAAGCGTCAGTTGCTTGTGCCCTTCTGATCCCACACCTTGGTGCGTTCAGTTCCCTACCCCCTCTCGTCGGTTGTTGCTACACTTTGAGGACCCGCCGCGGCTGGCGGCAAAGTCCCACTTAACCTAGAGGGTATGCACTTCTCCACAACCCCTTCAGCATGAATTGTTGGTAGTTTTGTTGCTGATGGTTCTTCTGACTGGTGTGAGCCGATACCTCTGTGGTTGGATTTGCATGCGTCTCATAAAGCCTTGAAATTGAGCTTTCAGGGATGTCCTTTTTTCTTCAAACTGTGTGTGTAGCTTACCTCATCACATTCTTTTCTTGATCTATGTGCCGCCTTTTGAAATATTTTGGCCACTACCTCCCTCAAGACATTTTGAGGGCAGGTTTCATTGACAGCCCTCCAGGACTTGTGCACACGAAGTGACCATTAGCACGGGTTTTCAAGCTGCCGTTGCAGGTAACGGCCAGAGGGCTGCAGCATTTCTGTGTTTCCCACTCTGGTAACTAGTGAAACAGTCCTTCCTGCCAGTGGTGTTCCTCGGTTATCAATGACGGTGGGATGTGTCTGGAGAAACCCCCCAAAGCTGATGTCTCCTTACTTATATCTGTTTTTAAAATGGAATTTCTACTTTTTCACTGGAGTACTCTTCCATTGTGTCCATGGACCACTGCTCCTTTCTGCATTCCTCTGTGGCTGGGCATTTTCATTGCTTCCAAGTGTTGGCTACGGTAAACATTGCTGGATTGCAGGATTGCCAGCCCGTGTCTTTTTGATTCTCATCCTCTCAGGTGATAGACCCAGCAGTGGCTGTGCTTGATTGAACGGTCGCTCAATGTTGACCCTTTCCAGGCAACTCCACTGTGTTTTCCTTAGGGGATCTTACCACGTCCCACTTAGAACCGAGGGTACGCATTTCTTCACCACCCCGTCAGCATTTCTTGTTTGCAGAAGTTTTGCTGCTGGCCATGCTGAGTCGTGTGACATGATAGGTTTTTGTAACGTGTATTTTCGTGTCTAATAATTCCTAAGGTTCAGCATTTTTCCACGCCTTTTTTTATTCTGTTAAACAAAAACAGAAAAAAAAAAAAAACCGTGAGTACAATAAACCTCTCAAAATTGTCTTCTTGGAAGGTTGCCCTCTTTAGACTTTTTTGGTCGATTTTCGACCCCAGGATTTTGTTTTGGAGGGCAGGTGTCATTTACAAGCCTGCAATGGCTGTGAATATTGAGTGACCATTAGCACTGACTTTAAAGCTGCTGCTGTGGGAAACGGCCACAAGGCGTCAGCATTGCTACATTCCCACATCTGGTTACTAGGGCAGCAGAGCCTTCTGGAAGTCCTGTTCCCAGGTTGTCAATTAGAATGGAATGTGCCAGGAAAAAACCCCAGAAGTTTATGTCACATTACTTCTTGTTCGCTCTTTTAATTTTTTTAAATCGGGGTAATGATTAGAATATTCTTGGTCCTAGATGTACAGAATCTGGTTCATTTGTATGTTTTATATATATATATATATTCTTGTACAGATCCTCTTCCCATGTAAATTATTGCAGACTGTTCTGGTGACCTCCCTTGCTATATGGTCGTTCTGTTTGATATATGTATTTAATATGTATTTGTACACATATGGTGACACTAATCTTAATTTATCCATTCCCCCCACCTTTCATTTCACATAAGCTTAGTTTGTTTTCTAAGTCTGTGAGTGTCTTTCTTTGTGGAAATATGTTCATTTGTGTCAGCTGTTAGATAACGCCTATAGGTGATGTCATACGGTATGCCTTTTGCTTTCCGACTTAACTCATGTTCTGTGATGATCTCTAGGCTCATCTCGGGTGCCTCAAAGAGCAGTGTTTCCTTGTTTTCCATGGCTAATAGTCCACTGTGTCCACGGACCAGCTCTTCTTATCCATTCATCTGTTGATGGACATTTGGGTTGCTTCGGTGTCTTGGCTACTGTGAAAACTCGTGGAGTGCAGCTCTTGCAGCCTGTCTTCTCAGGTGAGAGGCTCAGCTGTGGGTGTTCTGGATGGAAGGGTGGCTCAATTTTTAATTGAAAACGCAGCTCCTTTCTGTTCTCATTATTGGCTGTTACAACTAGACATGTCCTCCGCAGACAGAGGGAACAGAGTTCTCTAAAACCCCTTCAGCATCTATTGTTTGTAGTCTTTTGGCTGACGGTAGTTAACTTGGGTGAGCTGAAAGCTTTTTGTAGGTTAGAGGAGTCTGATGATTCCTGATGTTGAGCTTTTCTCCATTTTCCTTTTTTTGATAAAGAGTGAGTAAAACTTACCTCTATCATACTATCTCTTTGACACATTTGCCTGCTTTGAATTTTTTTGGCCACGGCCGAGCTCAGGACATTTTTTTTGTTGAGGGCAGGTGTCTTTTAGAGGCCTGAGTCCTTGTGAATGTTAAGTGACCCATAGCTATGCGTTTGAAGCCGCTCTTGCGGGAAACGGCCACAAGGCGGCAGCATTTCTCCATTTCCAACTCTGGGTTTTCCTGCAACAGAGGCTTCCTGGAAATTGTGTTAGTAGGCTGCAAATGAGAGTGCAGTGTGCCAGGGCAAACCCCCAGGAGCCTATATCTCCTTACTTCTCGTGTGTTTTTTAAAATTTAATTGTTATCTAGTATCACAGCCAATTGGATAAAAATGTGGTGTGTGTTCTAGGTGTACTGCATCTGGTTCATCATATGTATGTATCAATCTATTCATCTTTGGATCCTTTCCCGTGTAGGTTATTACAGAGTGTTGAGTCGACCTCTCTTGGTATTCCTTAGGTATTTTGTGATTATATATTTCATATGTATCAGTACATGTCTGTAAACCCCCATATCCAAATTCATACATTCCTTACACCTTTCCACTTGGTTAAGCATAGTTGGTTTTCTGCATCTATGCACGGCCTTCTCTTGGAAATGACTTCATGGGTATCAATGTTGAAGTAACAGCTATAAGTGATGTCATAGGATATATATATTTCGGTTTCTTTCGTACTTCCTTTTGGGTGGGTATCTCTAGATCCTTCTACGGTGGTGCCAGCGGCACTGTTGCATGCTTTTCCGTGGCTCATGTTCCATTGTGCACATGGGCCCCTTCTTCTTGGTGCATTGCTCTGTTGATGGACATTTGGGTTTCTTCCAAGTCTTGGCGATGGTACATGTTGCTGCAGTGCAGGATGGCCAGCCTGTGTCTTTTTGATTTTGGTCTACTCGGGAGATAGGCCCATCAGTTAGCTCAATTTTTTCCTTTCAACGCACCTCCACGGTGTTCTCACTACTAGCTGTTCCCAGGTTACGTCCCAGCGGCCGCTAGAGGGCACAGAGTTCTCTAAAACACCTTGAGCATTTATTCTTTGTAGACTCTGTGGCTGATGATCATTCTGACGACGGTGGGTGAACGTTTTTGTCGACTGGATTTGCATGGCTTTAATTAATTCCTGATGTTGAGCACTTTTTCCATGCCCTTTTATTTATCACAAGAGAAAGAAAGCAAGAGAAGACAAACTGTGCGCAAACTATGCCTCTTGAAATTGTCGTTTTGAAATGTGCACGTCTTTTGAGTTTTTTTCCTCGATGTACGACCCAAGAATTGTTTTTGAGGGCAGGTGTCATTTATAGGCCTGCAATGATTTTGAATATCAAGTGACCATTAGCACTGGGTTTAAAGCTGCTGTTTTGAGAAACGGCCACAAGGCGGCAGCAGGTCTCCTTTACCAAACCTGGTTACTCGGGCAACAGAGCCTCCGTGGAAGTCGTATTCTCGGTTGTCAATTAGAATGGACTGTGCCAGGAAAAAGCCCCTTAAGTTTGTGTCTCACGACTGACTTGTTCGTTTTTTAATTCAATGTTTATTTTTTCTCACAGCAAGTTTGATTACAATGTTTTGCTTGTTGTAGGTGTGAAAGATGTGGCTCTTTTACACATAAACATGTATCTAGTCTTCTTTGGATCCTTTTCCCATGTAGCTTATGACACAATGTTGAGTACTCTTCTCTTGGTATTCCGTAGGCCTTTGGTGATTTTGTATTTCACCTGTGTTTGTATCTCTCTCTTAAACCCAATTTCCTAATGTACACAATTCTCACACCTGTCCATGGGTGAACCATAAATCTGTTTATTGCATCTGTGATTGCCTTTCTCTGTGGAAATATCTTCAGTGATATCAATTTTTAGGGAACACCTATAAGTGATATCGTAGGCTATGTATCTTTCGCTCTGTGACTTACTGCAAGGTGCGTGATGAACTCTAGCCTCACCGATGGTGCTGTTGATGGCATTGTTTCCTTTTGTTCCTTGGCTAACATTCCATCTGTACAGGTCCCTGTTCTTCTTTGTCCACTCATCTGTTGATGGACTTTCTGCTTGCTTCCATGTCCTGGCTGTTGTAATACTCCTGCAATGCAGATTTGCCTGCCTGTGTCTTTCCACTTCTGTCTTCTTTCTTAGGTTATAGGCCCACGAGTGGGCCTGCTGGATCATATCGTAACTCAGTGTTTACCTTGTAAAGACACCTCCATTCTGTTCCCATTAGTGCCTCTTACCAGGTGAAGTCCTGTGGCGAGCATTGCCCTCTGAGGAAGGCGCCACTAAGACCCTCATAAGCCTCAGGGCCCGACTGTACTCTCCTTGGTATGCATCCTGGACCTTTATGGTATGAACATACAAAAGGAGATGGTCTTTGGCCAAATCGCTCCAGGGACCTGCTCAGTTACTGGGAGTCCCTGGTTGTTCCCTAAAGCTAGGAAAAGCAACCCTGGAGGGGAAATTGGTGCCTTTGAGGGAGAAGCCGAGCAGCCAATCAACCAGCTGATGCCGATAAGGCGTGACGAAGCAAATTCCCTGCTTTAGGGGTCTATATACGGCTAGGCTTTGTTATTAAACTTGCCTTGCAAGCGTCAGTTGCTTGTGCCCTTCTGATCCCATACCTTGGTGCGTTCAGTTCCCTACCCCCTCTCGTCGGTTGTTGCTACACTTTGAGGACCCGCCGCGGCTGGCGGCAAAGTCCCACTTAACCTAGAGGGTATGCACTTCTCCACAACCCCTTCAGCATGAATTGTTGGTAGTTTTGTTGCTGATGGTTCTTCTGACTGGTGTGAGCCGATACCTCTGTGGTTGGATTTGCATGCGTCTCATAAAGCCTTGAAATTGAGCTTTCAGGGATGTCCTTTTTTCTTCAAACTGTGTGTGTAGCTTACCTCATCACATTCTTTTCTTGAAGTATGTGCCACCTTTTGAAATATTTTGGCCACTACCTCCCTCAAGACATTTTGAGGGCAGGTTTCATTGACAGCCCTCCAGGACTTGTGCACATGAAGTGACCATTAGCACGGGTTTTCAAGCTGCCGTTGCAGGTAACGGCCAGAGGGCTGCAGCATTTCTGTGTTTCCCACTCTGACAACTAGTGAAGCAGACCTTCCTGCCAGTGGTGTTCCTCGGTTATCAATGACGGTGGGATGTGTCTGGAGAAACCCCCCAAAGCTGATGTCTCCTTACTTATATCTGTTTTTAAAATGGAATTTCTACTTTTTCACTGGAGTACTCTTCCATTGTGTCCATGGACCACTGCTCCTTTCTGCATTCCTCTGTGGCTGGGCATTTTCATTGCTTCCAAGTGTTGGCTACGGTAAACATTGCTGGATTGCAGGATTGCCAGCCCGTGTCTTTTTGATTCTCATCCTCTCAGGTGATAGACCCAGCAGTGGCTGTGCTTGATTGAACGGTCGCTCAATGTTGACCCTTTCCAGGCAACTCCACTGTGTTTTCCTTAGGGGCTCTTACCACGTCCCACTTAGAACCGAGGGTACGCATTTCTTCACCACCCCGTCAGCATTTCTTGTTTGCAGAAGTTTTGCTGCTGGCCATGCTGAGTCGTGTGACATGATAGGTTTTTGTAACGTGTATTTTCGTGTCTAATAATTCCTAAGGTTCAGCATTTTTCCACGCCTTTTTTTATTCTGTTAAACAAAAACAGAAAAAAAAAACCGTGAGTACAATAAACCTCTCAAAATTGTCTTCTTGGAAGGTTGCCCTCTTTAGACTTTTTTGGTCGATTTTCGACCCCAGGATTTTGTTTTGGAGGGCAGGTGTCATTTACAAGCCTGCAATGGCTGTGAATATTGAGTGACCATTAGCACTGACTTTAAAGCTGCTGCTGTGGGAAACGGCCACAAGGCGTCAGCATTGCTACATTCCCACATCTGGTTACTAGGGCAGCAGAGCCTTCTGGAAGTCCTGTTCCCAGGTTGTCAATTAGAATGGAATGTGCCAGGAAAAAACCCCAGAAGTTTATGTCACATTACTTCTTGTTCGCTCTTTTAATTTTTTTAAATCGGGGTAATGATTAGAATATTCTTGGTCCTAGATGTACAGAATCTGGTTGATTTGTATGTTTTATATATATATATATATTCTTGTACAGATCCTCTTCCCATGTAAATTATTGCAGACTGTTCTGGTGACCTCCCTTGCTATATGGTCGTTCTGTTTGATATATGTATTTAATATGTATTTGTACACATATGGTGACACTAATCTTAATTTATCCATTCCCCCCACCTTTCATTTCACATAAGCTTAGTTTGTTTTCTAAGTCTGTGAGTGTCTTTCTTTGTGGAAATATGTTCATTTGTGTCAGCTGTTAGATAACGCCTATAGGTGATGTCATACGGTATGCCTTTTGCTTTCCGACTTAACTCATGTTCTGTGATGATCTCTAGGCTCATCTCGGGTGCCTCAAAGAGCAGTGTTTCCTTGTTTTCCATGGCTAATAGTCCACTGTGTCCACGGACCAGCTCTTCTTATCCATTCATCTGTTGATGGACATTTGGGTTGCTTCGGTGTCTTGGCTACTGTGAAAACTCGTGGAGTGCAGCTCTTGCAGCCTGTCTTCTCAGGTGAGAGGCTCAGCTGTGGGTGTTCTGGATGGAAGGGTGGCTCAATTTTTAATTGAAAACGCAGCTCCTTTCTGTTCTCATTATTGGCTGTTACAACTAGACATGTCCTCCGCAGACAGAGGGAACAGAGTTCTCTAAAACCCCTTCAGCATCTATTGTTTGTAGTCTTTTGGCTGACGGTAGTTAACTTGGGTGAGCTGAAAGCTTTTTGTAGGTTAGAGGAGTCTGATGATTCCTGATGTTGAGCTTTTCTCCATTTTCCTTTTTTTGATAAAGAGTGAGTAAAACTTACCTCTATCATACTATCTCTTTGACACATTTGCCTGCTTTGAATTTTTTTGGCCACGGCCGAGCTCAGGACATTTTTTTTGTTGAGGGCAGGTGTCTTTTAGAGGCCTGAGTCCTTGTGAATGTTAAGTGACCCATAGCTATGCGTTTGAAGCCGCTCTTGCGGGAAACGGCCACAAGGCGGCAGCATTTCTCCATTTCCAACTCTGGGTTTTCCTGCAACAGAGGCTTCCTGGAAATTGTGTTAGTAGGCTGCAAATGAGAGTGCAGTGTGCCAGGGCAAACCCCCAGGAGCCTATATCTCCTTACTTCTCGTGTGTTTTTTAAAATTTGTTATCTAGTATCACAGCCAATTGGATAAAAATGTGGTGTGTGTTCTAGGTGTACTGCATCTGGTTCATCATATGTATGTATCAATCTATTCATCTTTGGATCCTTTCCCGTGTAGGTTATTACAGAGTGTTGAGTCGACCTCTCTTGGTATTCCTTAGGTATTTTGTGATTATATATTTCATATGTATCAGTACATGTCTGTAAACCCCCATATCCAAATTCATACATTCCTTACACCTTTCCACTTGGTTAAGCATAGTTGGTTTTCTGCATCTATGCACGGCCTTCTCTTGGAAATGACTTCATGGGTATCAATGTTGAAGTAACAGCTATAAGTGATGTCATAGGATATTTATATTTCGGTTTCTTTCGTACTTCCTTTTGGGTGGGTATCTCTAGATCCTTCTACGGTGGTGCCAGCGGCACTGTTGCATGCTTTTCCGTGGCTCATGTTCCATTGTGCACATGGGCCCCTTCTTCTTGGTGCATTGCTCTGTTGATGGACATTTGGGTTTCTTCCAAGTCTTGGCGATGGTACATGTTGCTGCAGTGCAGGATGGCCAGCCTGTGTCTTTTTGATTTTGGTCTACTCGGGAGATAGGCCCATCAGTTAGCTCAATTTTTTCCTTTCAACGCACCTCCACGGTGTTCTCACTACTAGCTGTTCCCAGGTTACGTCCCAGCGGCCGCTAGAGGGCACAGAGTTCTCTAAAACACCTTGAGCATTTATTCTTTGTAGACTCTGTGGCTGATGATCATTCTGACGACGGTGGGTGAACGTTTTTGTCGACTGGATTTGCATGGCTTTAATTAATTCCTGATGTTGAGCATTTTTTCCATGCCCTTTTATTTATCACAAGAGAAAGAAAGCAAGAGAAGACAAACTGTGCGCAAACTATGCCTCTTGAAATTGTCGTTTTGAAATGTGCACGTCTTTTGAGTTTTTTTCCTCGATGTACGACCCAAGAATTGTTTTTGAGGGCAGGTGTCATTTATAGGCCTGCAATGATTTTGAATATCAAGTGACCATTAGCACTGGGTTTAAAGCTGCTGTTTTGAGAAACGGCCACAAGGCGGCAGCAGGTCTCCTTTACCAAACCTGGTTACTCGGGCAACAGAGCCTCCGTGGAAGTCGTATTCTCGGTTGTCAATTAGAATGGACTGTGCCAGGAAAAAGCCCCTTAAGTTTGTGTCTCACGACTGACTTGTTCGTTTTTTAATTCAATGTTTATTTTTTCTCACAGCAAGTTTGATTACAATGTTTTGCTTGTTGTAGGTGTGAAAGATGTGGCTCTTTTACACATAAACATGTATCTAGTCTTCTTTGGATCCTTTTCCCATGTAGCTTATGACACAATGTTGAGTACTCTTCTCTTGGTATTCCGTAGGCCTTTGGTGATTTTGTATTTCACCTGTGTTTGTATCTCTCTCTTAAACCCAATTTCCTAATGTACACAATTCTCACACCTGTCCATGGGTGAACCATAAATCTGTTTATTGCATCTGTGATTGCCTTTCTCTGTGGAAATATCTTCAGTGATATCAATTTTTAGGGAACACCTATAAGTGATATCGTAGGCTATGTATCTTTCGCTCTGTGACTTACTGCAAGGTGCGTGATGAACTCTAGCCTCACCGATGGTGCTGTTGATGGCATTGTTTCCTTTTGTTCCTTGGCTAACATTCCATCTGTACAGGTCCCTGTTCTTCTTTGTCCACTCATCTGTTGATGGACTTTCTGCTTGCTTCCATGTCCTGGCTGTTGTAATACTCCTGCAATGCAGATTTGCCTGCCTGTGTCTTTCCACTTCTGTCTTCTTTCTTAGGTTATAGGCCCACGAGTGGGCCTGCTGGATCATATCGTAACTCAGTGTTTACCTTGTAAAGGCACCTCCATTCTGTTCCCATTAGTGCCTCTTACCAGGTGAAGTCCTGTGGCGAGCATTGCCCTCTGAGGAAGGCGCCACTAAGACCCTCATAAGCCTCAGGGCCCGACTGTACTCTCCTTGGTATGCATCCTGGACCTTTATGGTATGAACATACAAAAGGAGATGGTCTTTGGCCAAATCGCTCCAGGGACCTGCTCAGTTACTGGGAGTCCCTGGTTGTTCCCTAAAGCTAGGAAAAGCAACCCTGGAGGGGAAATTGGTGCCTTTGAGGGAGAAGCCGAGCAGCCAACCAACCAGCTGATGCTGATAAGGTGTGACTAAGCCGAGAAGCCAACCAACCAGCTGATGCCTATAAGGCGTGACGAAGCAAATTCCCTGCTTTAGGGGTCTATATACGGCTAGGCTTTGTTATTAAACTTGCCTTGCAAGCGTCAGTTGCTTGTGCCCTTCTGATCCCACACCTTGGTGCGTTCAGTTCCCTACCCCCTCTCGTCGGTTGTTGCTACACTTTGAGGACCCGCCGCGGCTGGCGGCAAAGTCCCACTTAACCTAGAGGGTATGCACTTCTCCACAACCCCTTCAGCATGAATTGTTGGTAGTTTTGTTGCTGATGGTTCTTCTGACTGGTGTGAGCCGATACCTCTGTGGTTGGATTTGCATGCGTCTCATAAAGCCTTGAAATTGAGCTTTCAGGGATGTCCTTTTTTTCTTCAAACTGTGTGTGTAGCTTACCTCATCACATTCTTTTCTTGAACTATGTGCCGCCTTTTGAAATATTTTGGCCACTACCTCCCTCAAGACATTTTGAGGGCAGGTTTCATTGACAGCCCTCCAGGACTTGTGCACACGAAGTGACCATTAGCACGGGTTTTCAAGCTGCCGTTGCAGGTAACGGCCAGAGGGCTGCAGCATTTCTGCGTTTCCCACTCTGGTAACTAGTGAAACAGTCCTTCCTGCCAGTGGTGTTCCTCGGTTATCAATGACGGTGGGATGTGTCTGGAGAAACCCCCCAAAGCTGATGTCTCCTTACTTATATCTGTTTTTAAAATGGAATTTCTACTTTTTCACTGGAGTACTCTTCCATTGTGTCCATGGACCACTGCTCCTTTCTGCATTCCTCTGTGGCTGGGCATTTTCATTGCTTCCAAGTGTTGGCTACGGTAAACATTGCTGGATTGCAGGATTGCCAGCCCGTGTCTTTTTGATTCTCATCCTCTCAGGTGATAGACCCAGCAGTGGCTGTGCTTGATTGAACGGTCGCTCAATGTTGACCCTTTCCAGGCAACTCCACTGTGTTTTCCTTAGGGGCTCTTACCACGTCCCACTTAGAACCGAGGGTACGCATTTCTTCACCACCCCGTCAGCATTTCTTGTTTGCAGAAGTTTTGCTGCTGGCCATGCTGAGTCGTGTGACATGATAGGTTTTTGTAACGTGTATTTTCGTGTCTAATAATTCCTAAGGTTCAGCATTTTTCCACGCCTTTTTTTATTCTGTTAAACAAAAACAGAAAAAAAAAAACCGTGAGTACAATAAACCTCTCAAAATTGTCTTCTTGGAAGGTTGCCCTCTTTAGACTTTTTTGGTCGATTTTCGACCCCAGGATTTTGTTTTGGAGGGCAGGTGTCATTTACAAGCCTGCAATGGCTGTGAATATTGAGTGACCATTAGCACTGACTTTAAAGCTGCTGCTGTGGGAAACGGCCACAAGGCGTCAGCATTGCTACATTCCCACATCTGGTTACTAGGGCAGCAGAGCCTTCTGGAAGTCCTGTTCCCAGGTTGTCAATTAGAATGGAATGTGCCAGGAAAAAACCCCAGAAGTTTATGTCACATTACTTCTTGTTCGCTCTTTTAATTTTTTTAAATCGGGGTAATGATTAGAATATTCTTGGTCCTAGATGTACAGAATCTGGTTGATTTGTATGTTTTATATATATATATATATATTCTTGTACAGATCCTCTTCCCATGTAAATTATTGCAGACTGTTCTGGTGACCTCCCTTGCTATATGGTCGTTCTGTTTGATATATGTATTTAATATGTATTTGTACACATATGGTGACACTAATCTTAATTTATCCATTCCCCCCACCTTTCATTTCACATAAGCTTAGTTTGTTTTCTAAGTCTGTGAGTGTCTTTCTTTGTGGAAATATGTTCATTTGTGTCAGCTGTTAGATAACGCCTATAGGTGATGTCATACGGTATGCCTTTTGCTTTCCGACTTAACTCATGTTCTGTGATGATCTCTAGGCTCATCTCGGGCGCCTCAAAGAGCAGTGTTTCCTTGTTTTCCATGGCTAATAGTCCACTGTGTCCACGGACCAGCTCTTCTTATCCATTCATCTGTTGATGGACATTTGGGTTGCTTCGGTGTCTTGGCTACTGTGAAAACTCGTGGAGTGCAGCTCTTGCAGCCTGTCTTCTCAGGTGAGAGGCTCAGCTGTGGGTGTTCTGGATGGAAGGGTGGCTCAATTTTTAATTGAAAACGCAGCTCCTTTCTGTTCTCATTATTGGCTGTTACAACTAGACATGTCCTCCGCAGACAGAGGGAACAGAGTTCTCTAAAACCCCTTCAGCATCTATTGTTTGTAGTCTTTTGGCTGACGGTAGTTAACTTGGGTGAGCTGAAAGCTTTTTGTAGGTTAGAGGAGTCTGATGATTCCTGATGTTGAGCTTTTCTCCATTTTCCTTTTTTTGATAAAGAGTGAGTAAAACTTACCTCTATCATACTATCTCTTTGACACATTTGCCTGCTTTGAATTTTTTTGGCCACGGCCGAGCTCAGGACATTTTTTTTGTTGAGGGCAGGTGTCTTTTAGAGGCCTGAGTCCTTGTGAATGTTAAGTGACCCATAGCTATGCGTTTGAAGCCGCTCTTGCGGGAAACGGCCACAAGGCGGCAGCATTTCTCCATTTCCAACTCTGGGTTTTCCTGCAACAGAGGCTTCCTGGAAATTGTGTTAGTAGGCTGCAAATGAGAGTGCAGTGTGCCAGGGCAAACCCCCAGGAGCCTATATCTCCTTACTTCTCGTGTGTTTTTTAAAATTTAATTGTTATCTAGTATCACAGCCAATTGGATAAAAATGTGGTGTGTGTTCTAGGTGTACTGCATCTGGTTCATCATATGTATGTATCAATCTATTCATCTTTGGATCCTTTCCCGTGTAGGTTATTACAGAGTGTTGAGTCGACCTCTCTTGGTATTCCTTAGGTATTTTGTGATTATATATTTCATATGTATCAGTACATGTCTGTAAACCCCCATATCCAAATTCATACATTCCTTACACCTTTCCACTTGGTTAAGCATAGTTGGTTTTCTGCATCTATGCACGGCCTTCTCTTGGAAATGACTTCATGGGTATCAATGTTGAAGTAACAGCTATAAGTGATGTCATAGGATATTTATATTTCGGTTTCTTTCGTACTTCCTTTTGGGTGGGTATCTCTAGATCCTTCTACGGTGGTGCCAGCGGCACTGTTGCATGCTTTTCCGTGGCTCATGTTCCATTGTGCACATGGGCCCCTTCTTCTTGGTGCATTGCTCTGTTGATGGACATTTGGGTTTCTTCCAAGTCTTGGCGATGGTACATGTTGCTGCAGTGCAGGATGGCCAGCCTGTGTCTTTTTGATTTTGGTCTACTCGGGAGATAGGCCCATCAGTTAGCTCAATTTTTTCCTTTCAACGCACCTCCACGGTGTTCTCACTACTAGCTGTTCCCAGGTTACGTCCCAGCGGCCGCTAGAGGGCACAGAGTTCTCTAAAACACCTTGAGCATTTATTCTTTGTAGACTCTGTGGCTGATGATCATTCTGACGACGGTGGGTGAACGTTTTTGTCGACTGGATTTGCATGGCTTTAATTAATTCCTGATGTTGAGCATTTTTTCCATGCCCTTTTATTTATCACAAGAGAAAGAAAGCAAGAGAAGACAAACTGTGCGCAAACTATGCCTCTTGAAATTGTCGTTTTGAAATGTGCACGTCTTTTGAGTTTTTTTCCTCGATGTACGACCCAAGAATTGTTTTTGAGGGCAGGTGTCATTTATAGGCCTGCAATGATTTTGAATATCAAGTGACCATTAGCACTGGGTTTAAAGCTGCTGTTTTGAGAAACGGCCACAAGGCGGCAGCAGGTCTCCTTTACCAAACCTGGTTACTCGGGCAACAGAGCCTCCGTGGAAGTCGTATTCTCGGTTGTCAATTAGAATGGACTGTGCCAGGAAAAAGCCCCTTAAGTTTGTGTCTCACGACTGACTTGTTCGTTTTTTAATTCAATGTTTATTTTTTCTCACAGCAAGTTTGATTACAATGTTTTGCTTGTTGTAGGTGTGAAAGATGTGGCTCTTTTACACATAAACATGTATCTAGTCTTCTTTGGATCCTTTTCCCATGTAGCTTATGACACAATGTTGAGTACTCTTCTCTTGGTATTCCGTAGGCCTTTGGTGATTTTGTATTTCACCTGTGTTTGTATCTCTCTCTTAAACCCAATTTCCTAATGTACACAATTCTCACACCTGTCCATGGGTGAACCATAAATCTGTTTATTGCATCTGTGATTGCCTTTCTCTGTGGAAATATCTTCAGTGATATCAATTTTTAGGGAACACCTATAAGTGATATCGTAGGCTATGTATCTTTCGCTCTGTGACTTACTGCAAGGTGCGTGATGAACTCTAGCCTCACCGATGGTGCTGTTGATGGCATTGTTTCCTTTTGTTCCTTGGCTAACATTCCATCTGTACAGGTCCCTGTTCTTCTTTGTCCACTCATCTGTTGATGGACTTTCTGCTTGCTTCCATGTCCTGGCTGTTGTAATACTCCTGCAATGCAGATTTGCCTGCCTGTGTCTTTCCACTTCTGTCTTCTTTCTTAGGTTATAGGCCCACGAGTGGGCCTGCTGGATCATATCGTAACTCAGTGTTTACCTTGTAAAGGCACCTCCATTCTGTTCCCATTAGTGCCTCTTACCAGGTGAAGTCCTGTGGCGAGCATTGCCCTCTGAGGAAGGCGCCACTAAGACCCTCATAAGCCTCAGGGCCCGACTGTACTCTCCTTGGTATGCATCCTGGACCTTTATGGTATGAACATACAAAAGGAGATGGTCTTTGGCCAAATCGCTCCAGGGACCTGCTCAGTTACTGGGAGTCCCTGGTTGTTCCCTAAAGCTAGGAAAAGCAACCCTGGAGGGGAAATTGGTGCCTTTGAGGGAGAAGCCGAGCAGCCAACCAACCAGCTGATGCTGATAAGGTGTGACTAAGCCGAGAAGCCAACCAACCAGCTGATGCCTATAAGGCGTGACGAAGCAAATTCCCTGCTTTAGGGGTCTATATACGGCTAGGCTTTGTTATTAAACTTGCCTTGCAAGCGTCAGTTGCTTGTGCCCTTCTGATCCCATACCTTGGTGCGTTCAGTTCCCTACCCCCTCTCGTCGGTTGTTGCTACACTTTGAGGACCCGCCGCGGCTGGCGGCAAAGTCCCACTTAACCTAGAGGGTATGCACTTCTCCACAACCCCTTCAGCATGAATTGTTGGTAGTTTTGTTGCTGATGGTTCTTCTGACTGGTGTGAGCCGATACCTCTGTGGTTGGATTTGCATGCGTCTCATAAAGCCTTGAAATTGAGCTTTCAGGGATGTCCTTTTTTTCTTCAAACTGTGTGTGTAGCTTACCTCATCACATTCTTTTCTTGATCTATGTGCCGCCTTTTGAAATATTTTGGCCACTACCTCCCTCAAGACATTTTGAGGGCAGGTTTCATTGACAGCCCTCCAGGACTTGTGCACACGAAGTGACCATTAGCACGGGTTTTCAAGCTGCCGTTGCAGGTAACGGCCAGAGGGCTGCAGCATTTCTGTGTTTCCCACTCTGGTAACTAGTGAAACAGTCCTTCCTGCCAGTGGTGTTCCTCGGTTATCAATGACGGTGGGATGTGTCTGGAGAAACCCCCCAAAGCTGATGTCTCCTTACTTATATCTGTTTTTAAAATGGAATTTCTACTTTTTCACTGGAGTACTCTTCCATTGTGTCCATGGACCACTGCTCCTTTCTGCATTCCTCTGTGGCTGGGCATTTTCATTGCTTCCAAGTGTTGGCTACGGTAAACATTGCTGGATTGCAGGATTGCCAGCCCGTGTCTTTTTGATTCTCATCCTCTCAGGTGATAGACCCAGCAGTGGCTGTGCTTGATTGAACGGTCGCTCAATGTTGACCCTTTCCAGGCAACTCCACTGTGTTTTCCTTAGGGGCTCTTACCACGTCCCACTTAGAACCGAGGGTACGCATTTCTTCACCACCCCGTCAGCATTTCTTGTTTGCAGAAGTTTTGCTGCTGGCCATGCTGAGTCGTGTGACATGATAGGTTTTTGTAACGTGTATTTTCGTGTCTAATAATTCCTAAGGTTCAGCATTTTTCCACGCCTTTTTTTATTCTGTTAAACAAAAACAGAAAAAAAAAAACCGTGAGTACAATAAACCTCTCAAAATTGTCTTCTTGGAAGGTTGCCCTCTTTAGACTTTTTTGGTCGATTTTCGACCCCAGGATTTTGTTTTGGAGGGCAGGTGTCATTTACAAGCCTGCAATGGCTGTGAATATTGAGTGACCATTAGCACTGACTTTAAAGCTGCTGCTGTGGGAAACGGCCACAAGGCGTCAGCATTGCTACATTCCCACATCTGGTTACTAGGGCAGCAGAGCCTTCTGGAAGTCCTGTTCCCAGGTTGTCAATTAGAATGGAATGTGCCAGGAAAAAACCCCAGAAGTTTATGTCACATTACTTCTTGTTCGCTCTTTTAATTTTTTTAAATCGGGGTAATGATTAGAATATTCTTGGTCCTAGATGTACAGAATCTGGTTGATTTGTATGTTTTATATATATATATATATTCTTGTACAGATCCTCTTCCCATGTAAATTATTGCAGACTGTTCTGGTGACCTCCCTTGCTATATGGTCGTTCTGTTTGATATATGTATTTAATATGTATTTGTACACATATGGTGACACTAATCTTAATTTATCCATTCCCCCCACCTTTCATTTCACATAAGCTTAGTTTGTTTTCTAAGTCTGTGAGTGTCTTTCTTTGTGGAAATATGTTCATTTGTGTCAGCTGTTAGATAACGCCTATAGGTGATGTCATACGGTATGCCTTTTGCTTTCCGACTTAACTCATGTTCTGTGATGATCTCTAGGCTCATCTCGGGTGCCTCAAAGAGCAGTGTTTCCTTGTTTTCCATGGCTAATAGTCCACTGTGTCCACGGACCAGCTCTTCTTATCCATTCATCTGTTGATGGACATTTGGGTTGCTTCGGTGTCTTGGCTACTGTGAAAACTCGTGGAGTGCAGCTCTTGCAGCCTGTCTTCTCAGGTGAGAGGCTCAGCTGTGGGTGTTCTGGATGGAAGGGTGGCTCAATTTTTAATTGAAAACGCAGCTCCTTTCTGTTCTCATTATTGGCTGTTACAACTAGACATGTCCTCCGCAGACAGAGGGAACAGAGTTCTCTAAAACCCCTTCAGCATTTATTGTTTGTAGTCTTTTGGCTGACGGTAGTTAACTTGGGTGAGCTGAAAGCTTTTTGTAGGTTAGAGGAGTCTGATGATTCCTGATGTTGAGCTTTTCTCCATTTTCCTTTTTTTGATAAAGAGTGAGTAAAACTTACCTCTATCATACTATCTCTTTGACACATTTGCCTGCTTTGAATTTTTTTGGCCACGGCCGAGCTCAGGACATTTTTTTTGTTGAGGGCAGGTGTCTTTTAGAGGCCTGAGTCCTTGTGAATGTTAAGTGACCCATAGCTATGCGTTTGAAGCCGCTCTTGCGGGAAACGGCCACAAGGCGGCAGCATTTCTCCATTTCCAACTCTGGGTTTTCCTGCAACAGAGGCTTCCTGGAAATTGTGTTAGTAGGCTGCAAATGAGAGTGCAGTGTGCCAGGGCAAACCCCCAGGAGCCTATATCTCCTTACTTCTCGTGTGTTTTTTAAAATTTAATTGTTATCTAGTATCACAGCCAATTGGATAAAAATGTGGTGTGTGTTCTAGGTGTACTGCATCTGGTTCATCATATGTATGTATCAATCTATTCATCTTTGGATCCTTTCCCGTGTAGGTTATTATAGAGTGTTGAGTCGACCTCTCTTGGTATTCCTTAGGTATTTTGTGATTATATATTTCATATGTATCAGTACATGTCTGTAAACCCCCATATCCAAATTCATACATTCCTTACACCTTTCCACTTGGTTAAGCATAGTTGGTTTTCTGCATCTATGCACGGCCTTCTCTTGGAAATGACTTCATGGGTATCAATGTTGAAGTAACAGCTATAAGTGATGTCATAGGATATTTATATTTCGGTTTCTTTCGTACTTCCTTTTGGGTGGGTATCTCTAGATCCTTCTACGGTGGTGCCAGCGGCACTGTTGCATGCTTTTCCGTGGCTCATGTTCCATTGTGCACATGGGCCCCTTCTTCTTGGTGCATTGCTCTGTTGATGGACATTTGGGTTTCTTCCAAGTCTTGGCTATGGTACATGTTGCTGCAGTGCAGGATGGCCAGCCTGTGTCTTTTTGATTTTGGTCTACTCGGGAGATAGGCCCATCAGTTAGCTCAATTTTTTCCTTTCAACGCACCTCCACGGTGTTCTCACTACTAGCTGTTCCCAGGTTACGTCCCAGCGGCCGCTAGAGGGCACAGAGTTCTCTAAAACACCTTGAGCATTTATTCTTTGTAGACTCTGTGGCTGATGATCATTCTGACGACGGTGGGTGAACGTTTTTGTCGACTGGATTTGCATGGCTTTAATTAATTCCTGATGTTGAGCATTTTTTCCATGCCCTTTTATTTATCACAAGAGAAAGAAAGCAAGAGAAGACAAACTGTGCGCAAACTATGCCTCTTGAAATTGTCGTTTTGAAATGTGCACGTCTTTTGAGTTTTTTTCCTCGATGTACGACCCAAGAATTGTTTTTGAGGGCAGGTGTCATTTATAGGCCTGCAATGATTTTGAATATCAAGTGACCATTAGCACTGGGTTTAAAGCTGCTGTTTTGAGAAACGGCCACAAGGCGGCAGCAGGTCTCCTTTACCAAACCTGGTTACTCGGGCAACAGAGCCTCCGTGGAAGTCGTATTCTCGGTTGTCAATTAGAATGGACTGTGCCAGGAAAAAGCCCCTTAAGTTTGTGTCTCACGACTGACTTGTTCGTTTTTTAATTCAATGTTTATTTTTTCTCACAGCAAGTTTGATTACAATGTTTTGCTTGTTGTAGGTGTGAAAGATGTGGCTCTTTTACACATAAACATGTATCTAGTCTTCTTTGGATCCTTTTCCCATGTAGCTTATGACACAATGTTGAGTACTCTTCTCTTGGTATTCCGTAGGCCTTTGGTGATTTTGTATTTCACCTGTGTTTGTATCTCTCTCTTAAACCCAATTTCCTAATGTACACAATTCTCACACCTGTCCATGGGTGAACCATAAATCTGTTTATTGCATCTGTGATTGCCTTTCTCTGTGGAAATATCTTCAGTGATATCAATTTTTAGGGAACACCTATAAGTGATATCGTAGGCTATGTATCTTTCGCTCTGTGACTTACTGCAAGGTGCGTGATGAACTCTAGCCTCACCGATGGTGCTGTTGATGGCATTGTTTCCTTTTGTTCCTTGGCTAACATTCCATCTGTACAGGTCCCTGTTCTTCTTTGTCCACTCATCTGTTGATGGACTTTCTGCTTGCTTCCATGTCCTGGCTGTTGTAATACTCCTGCAATGCAGATTTGCCTGCCTGTGTCTTTCCACTTCTGTCTTCTTTCTTAGGTTATAGGCCCACGAGTGGGCCTGCTGAATCATATCGTAACTCAGTGTTTACCTTGTAAAGGCACCTCCATTCTGTTCCCATTAGTGCCTCTTACCAGGTGAAGTCCTGTGGCGAGCATTGCCCTCTGAGGAAGGCGCCACTAAGACCCTCATAAGCCTCAGGGCCCGACTGTACTCTCCTTGGTATGCATCCTGGACCTTTATGGTATGAACATACAAAAGGAGATGGTCTTTGGCCAAATCGCTCCAGGGACCTGCTCAGTTACTGGGAGTCCCTGGTTGTTCCCTAAAGCTAGGAAAAGCAACCCTGGAGGGGAAATTGGTGCCTTTGAGGGAGAAGCCGAGCAGCCAATCAACCAGCTGATGCCGATAAGGCGTGACGAAGCAAATTCCCTGCTTTAGGGGTCTATATACGGCTAGGCTTTGTTATTAAACTTGCCTTGCAAGCGTCAGTTGCTTGTGCCCTTCTGATCCCACACCTTGGTGCGTTCAGTTCCCTACCCCCTCTCGTCGGTTGTTGCTACACTTTGAGGACCCGCCGCGGCTGGCGGCAAAGTCCCACTTAACCTAGAGGGTATGCACTTCTCCACAACCCCTTCAGCATGAATTGTTGGTAGTTTTGTTGCTGATGGTTCTTCTGACTGGTGTGAGCCGATACCTCTGTGGTTGGATTTGCATGCGTCTCATAAAGCCTTGAAATTGAGCTTTCAGGGATGTCCTTTTTTCTTCAAACTGTGTGTGTAGCTTACCTCATCACATTCTTTTCTTGATCTATGTGCCGCCTTTTGAAATATTTTGGCCACTACCTCCCTCAAGACATTTTGAGGGCAGGTTTCATTGACAGCCCTCCAGGACTTGTGCACACGAAGTGACCATTAGCACGGGTTTTCAAGCTGCCGTTGCAGGTAACGGCCAGAGGGCTGCAGCATTTCTGTGTTTCCCACTCTGGTAACTAGTGAAACAGTCCTTCCTGCCAGTGGTGTTCCTCGGTTATCAATGACGGTGGGATGTGTCTGGAGAAACCCCCCAAAGCTGATGTCTCCTTACTTATATCTGTTTTTAAAATGGAATTTCTACTTTTTCACTGGAGTACTCTTCCATTGTGTCCATGGACCACTGCTCCTTTCTGCATTCCTCTGTGGCTGGGCATTTTCATTGCTTCCAAGTGTTGGCTACGGTAAACATTGCTGGATTGCAGGATTGCCAGCCCGTGTCTTTTTGATTCTCATCCTCTCAGGTGATAGACCCAGCAGTGGCTGTGCTTGATTGAACGGTCGCTCAATGTTGACCCTTTCCAGGCAACTCCACTGTGTTTTCCTTAGGGGATCTTACCACGTCCCACTTAGAACCGAGGGTACGCATTTCTTCACCACCCCGTCAGCATTTCTTGTTTGCAGAAGTTTTGCTGCTGGCCATGCTGAGTCGTGTGACATGATAGGTTTTTGTAACGTGTATTTTCGTGTCTAATAATTCCTAAGGTTCAGCATTTTTCCACGCCTTTTTTTATTCTGTTAAACAAAAACAGAAAAAAAAAAAAAACCGTGAGTACAATAAACCTCTCAAAATTGTCTTCTTGGAAGGTTGCCCTCTTTAGACTTTTTTGGTCGATTTTCGACCCCAGGATTTTGTTTTGGAGGGCAGGTGTCATTTACAAGCCTGCAATGGCTGTGAATATTGAGTGACCATTAGCACTGACTTTAAAGCTGCTGCTGTGGGAAACGGCCACAAGGCGTCAGCATTGCTACATTCCCACATCTGGTTACTAGGGCAGCAGAGCCTTCTGGAAGTCCTGTTCCCAGGTTGTCAATTAGAATGGAATGTGCCAGGAAAAAACCCCAGAAGTTTATGTCACATTACTTCTTGTTCGCTCTTTTAATTTTTTTAAATCGGGGTAATGATTAGAATATTCTTGGTCCTAGATGTACAGAATCTGGTTCATTTGTATGTTTTATATATATATATATATTCTTGTACAGATCCTCTTCCCATGTAAATTATTGCAGACTGTTCTGGTGACCTCCCTTGCTATATGGTCGTTCTGTTTGATATATGTATTTAATATGTATTTGTACACATATGGTGACACTAATCTTAATTTATCCATTCCCCCCACCTTTCATTTCACATAAGCTTAGTTTGTTTTCTAAGTCTGTGAGTGTCTTTCTTTGTGGAAATATGTTCATTTGTGTCAGCTGTTAGATAACGCCTATAGGTGATGTCATACGGTATGCCTTTTGCTTTCCGACTTAACTCATGTTCTGTGATGATCTCTAGGCTCATCTCGGGTGCCTCAAAGAGCAGTGTTTCCTTGTTTTCCATGGCTAATAGTCCACTGTGTCCACGGACCAGCTCTTCTTATCCATTCATCTGTTGATGGACATTTGGGTTGCTTCGGTGTCTTGGCTACTGTGAAAACTCGTGGAGTGCAGCTCTTGCAGCCTGTCTTCTCAGGTGAGAGGCTCAGCTGTGGGTGTTCTGGATGGAAGGGTGGCTCAATTTTTAATTGAAAACGCAGCTCCTTTCTGTTCTCATTATTGGCTGTTACAACTAGACATGTCCTCCGCAGACAGAGGGAACAGAGTTCTCTAAAACCCCTTCAGCATCTATTGTTTGTAGTCTTTTGGCTGACGGTAGTTAACTTGGGTGAGCTGAAAGCTTTTTGTAGGTTAGAGGAGTCTGATGATTCCTGATGTTGAGCTTTTCTCCATTTTCCTTTTTTTGATAAAGAGTGAGTAAAACTTACCTCTATCATACTATCTCTTTGACACATTTGCCTGCTTTGAATTTTTTTGGCCACGGCCGAGCTCAGGACATTTTTTTTGTTGAGGGCAGGTGTCTTTTAGAGGCCTGAGTCCTTGTGAATGTTAAGTGACCCATAGCTATGCGTTTGAAGCCGCTCTTGCGGGAAACGGCCACAAGGCGGCAGCATTTCTCCATTTCCAACTCTGGGTTTTCCTGCAACAGAGGCTTCCTGGAAATTGTGTTAGTAGGCTGCAAATGAGAGTGCAGTGTGCCAGGGCAAACCCCCAGGAGCCTATATCTCCTTACTTCTCGTGTGTTTTTTAAAATTTAATTGTTATCTAGTATCACAGCCAATTGGATAAAAATGTGGTGTGTGTTCTAGGTGTACTGCATCTGGTTCATCATATGTATGTATCAATCTATTCATCTTTGGATCCTTTCCCGTGTAGGTTATTACAGAGTGTTGAGTCGACCTCTCTTGGTATTCCTTAGGTATTTTGTGATTATATATTTCATATGTATCAGTACATGTCTGTAAACCCCCATATCCAAATTCATACATTCCTTACACCTTTCCACTTGGTTAAGCATAGTTGGTTTTCTGCATCTATGCACGGCCTTCTCTTGGAAATGACTTCATGGGTATCAATGTTGAAGTAACAGCTATAAGTGATGTCATAGGATATATATATTTCGGTTTCTTTCGTACTTCCTTTTGGGTGGGTATCTCTAGATCCTTCTACGGTGGTGCCAGCGGCACTGTTGCATGCTTTTCCGTGGCTCATGTTCCATTGTGCACATGGGCCCCTTCTTCTTGGTGCATTGCTCTGTTGATGGACATTTGGGTTTCTTCCAAGTCTTGGCGATGGTACATGTTGCTGCAGTGCAGGATGGCCAGCCTGTGTCTTTTTGATTTTGGTCTACTCGGGAGATAGGCCCATCAGTTAGCTCAATTTTTTCCTTTCAACGCACCTCCACGGTGTTCTCACTACTAGCTGTTCCCAGGTTACGTCCCAGCGGCCGCTAGAGGGCACAGAGTTCTCTAAAACACCTTGAGCATTTATTCTTTGTAGACTCTGTGGCTGATGATCATTCTGACGACGGTGGGTGAACGTTTTTGTCGACTGGATTTGCATGGCTTTAATTAATTCCTGATGTTGAGCACTTTTTCCATGCCCTTTTATTTATCACAAGAGAAAGAAAGCAAGAGAAGACAAACTGTGCGCAAACTATGCCTCTTGAAATTGTCGTTTTGAAATGTGCACGTCTTTTGAGTTTTTTTCCTCGATGTACGACCCAAGAATTGTTTTTGAGGGCAGGTGTCATTTATAGGCCTGCAATGATTTTGAATATCAAGTGACCATTAGCACTGGGTTTAAAGCTGCTGTTTTGAGAAACGGCCACAAGGCGGCAGCAGGTCTCCTTTACCAAACCTGGTTACTCGGGCAACAGAGCCTCCGTGGAAGTCGTATTCTCGGTTGTCAATTAGAATGGACTGTGCCAGGAAAAAGCCCCTTAAGTTTGTGTCTCACGACTGACTTGTTCGTTTTTTAATTCAATGTTTATTTTTTCTCACAGCAAGTTTGATTACAATGTTTTGCTTGTTGTAGGTGTGAAAGATGTGGCTCTTTTACACATAAACATGTATCTAGTCTTCTTTGGATCCTTTTCCCATGTAGCTTATGACACAATGTTGAGTACTCTTCTCTTGGTATTCCGTAGGCCTTTGGTGATTTTGTATTTCACCTGTGTTTGTATCTCTCTCTTAAACCCAATTTCCTAATGTACACAATTCTCACACCTGTCCATGGGTGAACCATAAATCTGTTTATTGCATCTGTGATTGCCTTTCTCTGTGGAAATATCTTCAGTGATATCAATTTTTAGGGAACACCTATAAGTGATATCGTAGGCTATGTATCTTTCGCTCTGTGACTTACTGCAAGGTGCGTGATGAACTCTAGCCTCACCGATGGTGCTGTTGATGGCATTGTTTCCTTTTGTTCCTTGGCTAACATTCCATCTGTACAGGTCCCTGTTCTTCTTTGTCCACTCATCTGTTGATGGACTTTCTGCTTGCTTCCATGTCCTGGCTGTTGTAATACTCCTGCAATGCAGATTTGCCTGCCTGTGTCTTTCCACTTCTGTCTTCTTTCTTAGGTTATAGGCCCACGAGTGGGCCTGCTGGATCATATCGTAACTCAGTGTTTACCTTGTAAAGACACCTCCATTCTGTTCCCATTAGTGCCTCTTACCAGGTGAAGTCCTGTGGCGAGCATTGCCCTCTGAGGAAGGCGCCACTAAGACCCTCATAAGCCTCAGGGCCCGACTGTACTCTCCTTGGTATGCATCCTGGACCTTTATGGTATGAACATACAAAAGGAGATGGTCTTTGGCCAAATCGCTCCAGGGACCTGCTCAGTTACTGGGAGTCCCTGGTTGTTCCCTAAAGCTAGGAAAAGCAACCCTGGAGGGGAAATTGGTGCCTTTGAGGGAGAAGCCGAGCAGCCAATCAACCAGCTGATGCCGATAAGGCGTGACGAAGCAAATTCCCTGCTTTAGGGGTCTATATACGGCTAGGCTTTGTTATTAAACTTGCCTTGCAAGCGTCAGTTGCTTGTGCCCTTCTGATCCCATACCTTGGTGCGTTCAGTTCCCTACCCCCTCTCGTCGGTTGTTGCTACACTTTGAGGACCCGCCGCGGCTGGCGGCAAAGTCCCACTTAACCTAGAGGGTATGCACTTCTCCACAACCCCTTCAGCATGAATTGTTGGTAGTTTTGTTGCTGATGGTTCTTCTGACTGGTGTGAGCCGATACCTCTGTGGTTGGATTTGCATGCGTCTCATAAAGCCTTGAAATTGAGCTTTCAGGGATGTCCTTTTTTCTTCAAACTGTGTGTGTAGCTTACCTCATCACATTCTTTTCTTGAAGTATGTGCCACCTTTTGAAATATTTTGGCCACTACCTCCCTCAAGACATTTTGAGGGCAGGTTTCATTGACAGCCCTCCAGGACTTGTGCACATGAAGTGACCATTAGCACGGGTTTTCAAGCTGCCGTTGCAGGTAACGGCCAGAGGGCTGCAGCATTTCTGTGTTTCCCACTCTGACAACTAGTGAAGCAGACCTTCCTGCCAGTGGTGTTCCTCGGTTATCAATGACGGTGGGATGTGTCTGGAGAAACCCCCCAAAGCTGATGTCTCCTTACTTATATCTGTTTTTAAAATGGAATTTCTACTTTTTCACTGGAGTACTCTTCCATTGTGTCCATGGACCACTGCTCCTTTCTGCATTCCTCTGTGGCTGGGCATTTTCATTGCTTCCAAGTGTTGGCTACGGTAAACATTGCTGGATTGCAGGATTGCCAGCCCGTGTCTTTTTGATTCTCATCCTCTCAGGTGATAGACCCAGCAGTGGCTGTGCTTGATTGAACGGTCGCTCAATGTTGACCCTTTCCAGGCAACTCCACTGTGTTTTCCTTAGGGGCTCTTACCACGTCCCACTTAGAACCGAGGGTACGCATTTCTTCACCACCCCGTCAGCATTTCTTGTTTGCAGAAGTTTTGCTGCTGGCCATGCTGAGTCGTGTGACATGATAGGTTTTTGTAACGTGTATTTTCGTGTCTAATAATTCCTAAGGTTCAGCATTTTTCCACGCCTTTTTTTATTCTGTTAAACAAAAACAGAAAAAAAAAACCGTGAGTACAATAAACCTCTCAAAATTGTCTTCTTGGAAGGTTGCCCTCTTTAGACTTTTTTGGTCGATTTTCGACCCCAGGATTTTGTTTTGGAGGGCAGGTGTCATTTACAAGCCTGCAATGGCTGTGAATATTGAGTGACCATTAGCACTGACTTTAAAGCTGCTGCTGTGGGAAACGGCCACAAGGCGTCAGCATTGCTACATTCCCACATCTGGTTACTAGGGCAGCAGAGCCTTCTGGAAGTCCTGTTCCCAGGTTGTCAATTAGAATGGAATGTGCCAGGAAAAAACCCCAGAAGTTTATGTCACATTACTTCTTGTTCGCTCTTTTAATTTTTTTAAATCGGGGTAATGATTAGAATATTCTTGGTCCTAGATGTACAGAATCTGGTTGATTTGTATGTTTTATATATATATATATATTCTTGTACAGATCCTCTTCCCATGTAAATTATTGCAGACTGTTCTGGTGACCTCCCTTGCTATATGGTCGTTCTGTTTGATATATGTATTTAATATGTATTTGTACACATATGGTGACACTAATCTTAATTTATCCATTCCCCCCACCTTTCATTTCACATAAGCTTAGTTTGTTTTCTAAGTCTGTGAGTGTCTTTCTTTGTGGAAATATGTTCATTTGTGTCAGCTGTTAGATAACGCCTATAGGTGATGTCATACGGTATGCCTTTTGCTTTCCGACTTAACTCATGTTCTGTGATGATCTCTAGGCTCATCTCGGGTGCCTCAAAGAGCAGTGTTTCCTTGTTTTCCATGGCTAATAGTCCACTGTGTCCACGGACCAGCTCTTCTTATCCATTCATCTGTTGATGGACATTTGGGTTGCTTCGGTGTCTTGGCTACTGTGAAAACTCGTGGAGTGCAGCTCTTGCAGCCTGTCTTCTCAGGTGAGAGGCTCAGCTGTGGGTGTTCTGGATGGAAGGGTGGCTCAATTTTTAATTGAAAACGCAGCTCCTTTCTGTTCTCATTATTGGCTGTTACAACTAGACATGTCCTCCGCAGACAGAGGGAACAGAGTTCTCTAAAACCCCTTCAGCATCTATTGTTTGTAGTCTTTTGGCTGACGGTAGTTAACTTGGGTGAGCTGAAAGCTTTTTGTAGGTTAGAGGAGTCTGATGATTCCTGATGTTGAGCTTTTCTCCATTTTCCTTTTTTTGATAAAGAGTGAGTAAAACTTACCTCTATCATACTATCTCTTTGACACATTTGCCTGCTTTGAATTTTTTTGGCCACGGCCGAGCTCAGGACATTTTTTTTGTTGAGGGCAGGTGTCTTTTAGAGGCCTGAGTCCTTGTGAATGTTAAGTGACCCATAGCTATGCGTTTGAAGCCGCTCTTGCGGGAAACGGCCACAAGGCGGCAGCATTTCTCCATTTCCAACTCTGGGTTTTCCTGCAACAGAGGCTTCCTGGAAATTGTGTTAGTAGGCTGCAAATGAGAGTGCAGTGTGCCAGGGCAAACCCCCAGGAGCCTATATCTCCTTACTTCTCGTGTGTTTTTTAAAATTTGTTATCTAGTATCACAGCCAATTGGATAAAAATGTGGTGTGTGTTCTAGGTGTACTGCATCTGGTTCATCATATGTATGTATCAATCTATTCATCTTTGGATCCTTTCCCGTGTAGGTTATTACAGAGTGTTGAGTCGACCTCTCTTGGTATTCCTTAGGTATTTTGTGATTATATATTTCATATGTATCAGTACATGTCTGTAAACCCCCATATCCAAATTCATACATTCCTTACACCTTTCCACTTGGTTAAGCATAGTTGGTTTTCTGCATCTATGCACGGCCTTCTCTTGGAAATGACTTCATGGGTATCAATGTTGAAGTAACAGCTATAAGTGATGTCATAGGATATTTATATTTCGGTTTCTTTCGTACTTCCTTTTGGGTGGGTATCTCTAGATCCTTCTACGGTGGTGCCAGCGGCACTGTTGCATGCTTTTCCGTGGCTCATGTTCCATTGTGCACATGGGCCCCTTCTTCTTGGTGCATTGCTCTGTTGATGGACATTTGGGTTTCTTCCAAGTCTTGGCGATGGTACATGTTGCTGCAGTGCAGGATGGCCAGCCTGTGTCTTTTTGATTTTGGTCTACTCGGGAGATAGGCCCATCAGTTAGCTCAATTTTTTCCTTTCAACGCACCTCCACGGTGTTCTCACTACTAGCTGTTCCCAGGTTACGTCCCAGCGGCCGCTAGAGGGCACAGAGTTCTCTAAAACACCTTGAGCATTTATTCTTTGTAGACTCTGTGGCTGATGATCATTCTGACGACGGTGGGTGAACGTTTTTGTCGACTGGATTTGCATGGCTTTAATTAATTCCTGATGTTGAGCATTTTTTCCATGCCCTTTTATTTATCACAAGAGAAAGAAAGCAAGAGAAGACAAACTGTGCGCAAACTATGCCTCTTGAAATTGTCGTTTTGAAATGTGCACGTCTTTTGAGTTTTTTTCCTCGATGTACGACCCAAGAATTGTTTTTGAGGGCAGGTGTCATTTATAGGCCTGCAATGATTTTGAATATCAAGTGACCATTAGCACTGGGTTTAAAGCTGCTGTTTTGAGAAACGGCCACAAGGCGGCAGCAGGTCTCCTTTACCAAACCTGGTTACTCGGGCAACAGAGCCTCCGTGGAAGTCGTATTCTCGGTTGTCAATTAGAATGGACTGTGCCAGGAAAAAGCCCCTTAAGTTTGTGTCTCACGACTGACTTGTTCGTTTTTTAATTCAATGTTTATTTTTTCTCACAGCAAGTTTGATTACAATGTTTTGCTTGTTGTAGGTGTGAAAGATGTGGCTCTTTTACACATAAACATGTATCTAGTCTTCTTTGGATCCTTTTCCCATGTAGCTTATGACACAATGTTGAGTACTCTTCTCTTGGTATTCCGTAGGCCTTTGGTGATTTTGTATTTCACCTGTGTTTGTATCTCTCTCTTAAACCCAATTTCCTAATGTACACAATTCTCACACCTGTCCATGGGTGAACCATAAATCTGTTTATTGCATCTGTGATTGCCTTTCTCTGTGGAAATATCTTCAGTGATATCAATTTTTAGGGAACACCTATAAGTGATATCGTAGGCTATGTATCTTTCGCTCTGTGACTTACTGCAAGGTGCGTGATGAACTCTAGCCTCACCGATGGTGCTGTTGATGGCATTGTTTCCTTTTGTTCCTTGGCTAACATTCCATCTGTACAGGTCCCTGTTCTTCTTTGTCCACTCATCTGTTGATGGACTTTCTGCTTGCTTCCATGTCCTGGCTGTTGTAATACTCCTGCAATGCAGATTTGCCTGCCTGTGTCTTTCCACTTCTGTCTTCTTTCTTAGGTTATAGGCCCACGAGTGGGCCTGCTGGATCATATCGTAACTCAGTGTTTACCTTGTAAAGGCACCTCCATTCTGTTCCCATTAGTGCCTCTTACCAGGTGAAGTCCTGTGGCGAGCATTGCCCTCTGAGGAAGGCGCCACTAAGACCCTCATAAGCCTCAGGGCCCGACTGTACTCTCCTTGGTATGCATCCTGGACCTTTATGGTATGAACATACAAAAGGAGATGGTCTTTGGCCAAATCGCTCCAGGGACCTGCTCAGTTACTGGGAGTCCCTGGTTGTTCCCTAAAGCTAGGAAAAGCAACCCTGGAGGGGAAATTGGTGCCTTTGAGGGAGAAGCCGAGCAGCCAACCAACCAGCTGATGCTGATAAGGTGTGACTAAGCCGAGAAGCCAACCAACCAGCTGATGCCTATAAGGCGTGACGAAGCAAATTCCCTGCTTTAGGGGTCTATATACGGCTAGGCTTTGTTATTAAACTTGCCTTGCAAGCGTCAGTTGCTTGTGCCCTTCTGATCCCACACCTTGGTGCGTTCAGTTCCCTACCCCCTCTCGTCGGTTGTTGCTACACTTTGAGGACCCGCCGCGGCTGGCGGCAAAGTCCCACTTAACCTAGAGGGTATGCACTTCTCCACAACCCCTTCAGCATGAATTGTTGGTAGTTTTGTTGCTGATGGTTCTTCTGACTGGTGTGAGCCGATACCTCTGTGGTTGGATTTGCATGCGTCTCATAAAGCCTTGAAATTGAGCTTTCAGGGATGTCCTTTTTTTCTTCAAACTGTGTGTGTAGCTTACCTCATCACATTCTTTTCTTGAACTATGTGCCGCCTTTTGAAATATTTTGGCCACTACCTCCCTCAAGACATTTTGAGGGCAGGTTTCATTGACAGCCCTCCAGGACTTGTGCACACGAAGTGACCATTAGCACGGGTTTTCAAGCTGCCGTTGCAGGTAACGGCCAGAGGGCTGCAGCATTTCTGTGTTTCCCACTCTGGTAACTAGTGAAACAGTCCTTCCTGCCAGTGGTGTTCCTCGGTTATCAATGACGGTGGGATGTGTCTGGAGAAACCCCCCAAAGCTGATGTCTCCTTACTTATATCTGTTTTTAAAATGGAATTTCTACTTTTTCACTGGAGTACTCTTCCATTGTGTCCATGGACCACTGCTCCTTTCTGCATTCCTCTGTGGCTGGGCATTTTCATTGCTTCCAAGTGTTGGCTACGGTAAACATTGCTGGATTGCAGGATTGCCAGCCCGTGTCTTTTTGATTCTCATCCTCTCAGGTGATAGACCCAGCAGTGGCTGTGCTTGATTGAACGGTCGCTCAATGTTGACCCTTTCCAGGCAACTCCACTGTGTTTTCCTTAGGGGCTCTTACCACGTCCCACTTAGAACCGAGGGTACGCATTTCTTCACCACCCCGTCAGCATTTCTTGTTTGCAGAAGTTTTGCTGCTGGCCATGCTGAGTCGTGTGACATGATAGGTTTTTGTAACGTGTATTTTCGTGTCTAATAATTCCTAAGGTTCAGCATTTTTCCACGCCTTTTTTTATTCTGTTAAACAAAAACAGAAAAAAAAAAACCGTGAGTACAATAAACCTCTCAAAATTGTCTTCTTGGAAGGTTGCCCTCTTTAGACTTTTTTGGTCGATTTTCGACCCCAGGATTTTGTTTTGGAGGGCAGGTGTCATTTACAAGCCTGCAATGGCTGTGAATATTGAGTGACCATTAGCACTGACTTTAAAGCTGCTGCTGTGGGAAACGGCCACAAGGCGTCAGCATTGCTACATTCCCACATCTGGTTACTAGGGCAGCAGAGCCTTCTGGAAGTCCTGTTCCCAGGTTGTCAATTAGAATGGAATGTGCCAGGAAAAAACCCCAGAAGTTTATGTCACATTACTTCTTGTTCGCTCTTTTAATTTTTTTAAATCGGGGTAATGATTAGAATATTCTTGGTCCTAGATGTACAGAATCTGGTTGATTTGTATGTTTTATATATATATATATATTCTTGTACAGATCCTCTTCCCATGTAAATTATTGCAGACTGTTCTGGTGACCTCCCTTGCTATATGGTCGTTCTGTTTGATATATGTATTTAATATGTATTTGTACACATATGGTGACACTAATCTTAATTTATCCATTCCCCCCACCTTTCATTTCACATAAGCTTAGTTTGTTTTCTAAGTCTGTGAGTGTCTTTCTTTGTGGAAATATGTTCATTTGTGTCAGCTGTTAGATAACGCCTATAGGTGATGTCATACGGTATGCCTTTTGCTTTCCGACTTAACTCATGTTCTGTGATGATCTCTAGGCTCATCTCGGGTGCCTCAAAGAGCAGTGTTTCCTTGTTTTCCATGGCTAATAGTCCACTGTGTCCACGGACCAGCTCTTCTTATCCATTCATCTGTTGATGGACATTTGGGTTGCTTCGGTGTCTTGGCTACTGTGAAAACTCGTGGAGTGCAGCTCTTGCAGCCTGTCTTCTCAGGTGAGAGGCTCAGCTGTGGGTGTTCTGGATGGAAGGGTGGCTCAATTTTTAATTGAAAACGCAGCTCCTTTCTGTTCTCATTATTGGCTGTTACAACTAGACATGTCCTCCGCAGACAGAGGGAACAGAGTTCTCTAAAACCCCTTCAGCATCTATTGTTTGTAGTCTTTTGGCTGACGGTAGTTAACTTGGGTGAGCTGAAAGCTTTTTGTAGGTTAGAGGAGTCTGATGATTCCTGATGTTGAGCTTTTCTCCATTTTCCTTTTTTTGATAAAGAGTGAGTAAAACTTACCTCTATCATACTATCTCTTTGACACATTTGCCTGCTTTGAATTTTTTTGGCCACGGCCGAGCTCAGGACATTTTTTTTGTTGAGGGCAGGTGTCTTTTAGAGGCCTGAGTCCTTGTGAATGTTAAGTGACCCATAGCTATGCGTTTGAAGCCGCTCTTGCGGGAAACGGCCACAAGGCGGCAGCATTTCTCCATTTCCAACTCTGGGTTTTCCTGCAACAGAGGCTTCCTGGAAATTGTGTTAGTAGGCTGCAAATGAGAGTGCAGTGTGCCAGGGCAAACCCCCAGGAGCCTATATCTCCTTACTTCTCGTGTGTTTTTTAAAATTTAATTGTTATCTAGTATCACAGCCAATTGGATAAAAATGTGGTGTGTGTTCTAGGTGTACTGCATCTGGTTCATCATATGTATGTATCAATCTATTCATCTTTGGATCCTTTCCCGTGTAGGTTATTACAGAGTGTTGAGTCGACCTCTCTTGGTATTCCTTAGGTATTTTGTGATTATATATTTCATATGTATCAGTACATGTCTGTAAACCCCCATATCCAAATTCATACATTCCTTACACCTTTCCACTTGGTTAAGCATAGTTGGTTTTCTGCATCTATGCACGGCCTTCTCTTGGAAATGACTTCATGGGTATCAATGTTGAAGTAACAGCTATAAGTGATGTCATAGGATATTTATATTTCGGTTTCTTTCGTACTTCCTTTTGGGTGGGTATCTCTAGATCCTTCTACGGTGGTGCCAGCGGCACTGTTGCATGCTTTTCCGTGGCTCATGTTCCATTGTGCACATGGGCCCCTTCTTCTTGGTGCATTGCTCTGTTGATGGACATTTGGGTTTCTTCCAAGTCTTGGCGATGGTACATGTTGCTGCAGTGCAGGATGGCCAGCCTGTGTCTTTTTGATTTTGGTCTACTCGGGAGATAGGCCCATCAGTTAGCTCAATTTTTTCCTTTCAACGCACCTCCACGGTGTTCTCACTACTAGCTGTTCCCAGGTTACGTCCCAGCGGCCGCTAGAGGGCACAGAGTTCTCTAAAACACCTTGAGCATTTATTCTTTGTAGACTCTGTGGCTGATGATCATTCTGACGACGGTGGGTGAACGTTTTTGTCGACTGGATTTGCATGGCTTTAATTAATTCCTGATGTTGAGCATTTTTTCCATGCCCTTTTATTTATCACAAGAGAAAGAAAGCAAGAGAAGACAAACTGTGCGCAAACTATGCCTCTTGAAATTGTCGTTTTGAAATGTGCACGTCTTTTGAGTTTTTTTCCTCGATGTACGACCCAAGAATTGTTTTTGAGGGCAGGTGTCATTTATAGGCCTGCAATGATTTTGAATATCAAGTGACCATTAGCACTGGGTTTAAAGCTGCTGTTTTGAGAAACGGCCACAAGGCGGCAGCAGGTCTCCTTTACCAAACCTGGTTACTCGGGCAACAGAGCCTCCGTGGAAGTCGTATTCTCGGTTGTCAATTAGAATGGACTGTGCCAGGAAAAAGCCCCTTAAGTTTGTGTCTCACGACTGACTTGTTCGTTTTTTAATTCAATGTTTATTTTTTCTCACAGCAAGTTTGATTACAATGTTTTGCTTGTTGTAGGTGTGAAAGATGTGGCTCTTTTACACATAAACATGTATCTAGTCTTCTTTGGATCCTTTTCCCATGTAGCTTATGACACAATGTTGAGTACTCTTCTCTTGGTATTCCGTAGGCCTTTGGTGATTTTGTATTTCACCTGTGTTTGTATCTCTCTCTTAAACCCAATTTCCTAATGTACACAATTCTCACACCTGTCCATGGGTGAACCATAAATCTGTTTATTGCATCTGTGATTGCCTTTCTCTGTGGAAATATCTTCAGTGATATCAATTTTTAGGGAACACCTATAAGTGATATCGTAGGCTATGTATCTTTCGCTCTGTGACTTACTGCAAGGTGCGTGATGAACTCTAGCCTCACCGATGGTGCTGTTGATGGCATTGTTTCCTTTTGTTCCTTGGCTAACATTCCATCTGTACAGGTCCCTGTTCTTCTTTGTCCACTCATCTGTTGATGGACTTTCTGCTTGCTTCCATGTCCTGGCTGTTGTAATACTCCTGCAATGCAGATTTGCCTGCCTGTGTCTTTCCACTTCTGTCTTCTTTCTTAGGTTATAGGCCCACGAGTGGGCCTGCTGGATCATATCGTAACTCAGTGTTTACCTTGTAAAGGCACCTCCATTCTGTTCCCATTAGTGCCTCTTACCAGGTGAAGTCCTGTGGCGAGCATTGCCCTCTGAGGAAGGCGCCACTAAGACCCTCATAAGCCTCAGGGCCCGACTGTACTCTCCTTGGTATGCATCCTGGACCTTTATGGTATGAACATACAAAAGGAGATGGTCTTTGGCCAAATCGCTCCAGGGACCTGCTCAGTTACTGGGAGTCCCTGGTTGTTCCCTAAAGCTAGGAAAAGCAACCCTGGAGGGGAAATTGGTGCCTTTGAGGGAGAAGCCGAGCAGCCAATCAACCAGCTGATGCCGATAAGGCGTGACGAAGCAAATTCCCTGCTTTAGGGGTCTATATACGGCTAGGCTTTGTTATTAAACTTGCCTTGCAAGCGTCAGTTGCTTGTGCCCTTCTGATCCCATACCTTGGTGCGTTCAGTTCCCTACCCCCTCTCGTCGGTTGTTGCTACACTTTGAGGACCCGCCGCGGCTGGCGGCAAAGTCCCACTTAACCTAGAGGGTATGCACTTCTCCACAACCCCTTCAGCATGAATTGTTGGTAGTTTTGTTGCTGATGGTTCTTCTGACTGGTGTGAGCCGATACCTCTGTGGTTGGATTTGCATGCGTCTCATAAAGCCTTGAAATTGAGCTTTCAGGGATGTCCTTTTTTCTTCAAACTGTGTGTGTAGCTTACCTCATCACATTCTTTTCTTGAAGTATGTGCCACCTTTTGAAATATTTTGGCCACTACCTCCCTCAAGACATTTTGAGGGCAGGTTTCATTGACAGCCCTCCAGGACTTGTGCACATGAAGTGACCATTAGCACGGGTTTTCAAGCTGCCGTTGCAGGTAACGGCCAGAGGGCTGCAGCATTTCTGTGTTTCCCACTCTGACAACTAGTGAAGCAGACCTTCCTGCCAGTGGTGTTCCTCGGTTATCAATGACGGTGGGATGTGTCTGGAGAAACCCCCCAAAGCTGATGTCTCCTTACTTATATCTGTTTTTAAAATGGAATTTCTACTTTTTCACTGGAGTACTCTTCCATTGTGTCCATGGACCACTGCTCCTTTCTGCATTCCTCTGTGGCTGGGCATTTTCATTGCTTCCAAGTGTTGGCTACGGTAAACATTGCTGGATTGCAGGATTGCCAGCCCGTGTCTTTTTGATTCTCATCCTCTCAGGTGATAGACCCAGCAGTGGCTGTGCTTGATTGAACGGTCGCTCAATGTTGACCCTTTCCAGGCAACTCCACTGTGTTTTCCTTAGGGGATCTTACCACGTCCCACTTAGAACCGAGGGTACGCATTTCTTCACCACCCCGTCAGCATTTCTTGTTTGCAGAAGTTTTGCTGCTGGCCATGCTGAGTCGTGTGACATGATAGGTTTTTGTAACGTGTATTTTCGTGTCTAATAATTCCTAAGGTTCAGCATTTTTCCACGCCTTTTTTTATTCTGTTAAACAAAAACAGAAAAAAAAAACCGTGAGTACAATAAACCTCTCAAAATTGTCTTCTTGGAAGGTTGCCCTCTTTAGACTTTTTTGGTCGATTTTTGACCCCAGGATTTTGTTTTGGAGGGCAGGTGTCATTTACAAGCCTGCAATGGCTGTGAATATTGAGTGACCATTAGCACTGACTTTAAAGCTGCTGCTGTGGGAAACGGCCACAAGGCGTCAGCATTGCTACATTCCCACATCTGGTTACTAGGGCAGCAGAGCCTTCTGGAAGTCCTGTTCCCAGGTTGTCAATTAGAATGGAATGTGCCAGGAAAAAACCCCAGAAGTTTATGTCACATTACTTCTTGTTCGCTCTTTTAATTTTTTTAAATCGGGGTAATGATTAGAATATTCTTGGTCCTAGATGTACAGAATCTGGTTGATTTGTATGTTTTATATATATATATATATATTCTTGTACAGATCCTCTTCCCATGTAAATTATTGCAGACTGTTCTGGTGACCTCCCTTGCTATATGGTCGTTCTGTTTGATATATGTATTTAATATGTATTTGTACACATATGGTGACACTAATCTTAATTTATCCATTCCCCCCACCTTTCATTTCACATAAGCTTAGTTTGTTTTCTAAGTCTGTGAGTGTCTTTCTTTGTGGAAATATGTTCATTTGTGTCAGCTGTTAGATAACGCCTATAGGTGATGTCATACGGTATGCCTTTTGCTTTCCGACTTAACTCATGTTCTGTGATGATCTCTAGGCTCATCTCGGGTGCCTCAAAGAGCAGTGTTTCCTTGTTTTCCATGGCTAATAGTCCACTGTGTCCACGGACCAGCTCTTCTTATCCATTCATCTGTTGATGGACATTTGGGTTGCTTCGGTGTCTTGGCTACTGTGAAAACTCGTGGAGTGCAGCTCTTGCAGCCTGTCTTCTCAGGTGAGAGGCTCAGCTGTGGGTGTTCTGGATGGAAGGGTGGCTCAATTTTTAATTGAAAACGCAGCTCCTTTCTGTTCTCATTATTGGCTGTTACAACTAGACATGTCCTCCGCAGACAGAGGGAACAGAGTTCTCTAAAACCCCTTCAGCATCTATTGTTTGTAGTCTTTTGGCTGACGGTAGTTAACTTGGGTGAGCTGAAAGCTTTTTGTAGGTTAGAGGAGTCTGATGATTCCTGATGTTGAGCTTTTCTCCATTTTCCTTTTTTTGATAAAGAGTGAGTAAAACTTACCTCTATCATACTATCTCTTTGACACATTTGCCTGCTTTGAATTTTTTTGGCCACGGCCGAGCTCAGGACATTTTTTTTGTTGAGGGCAGGTGTCTTTTAGAGGCCTGAGTCCTTGTGAATGTTAAGTGACCCATAGCTATGCGTTTGAAGCCGCTCTTGCGGGAAACGGCCACAAGGCGGCAGCATTTCTCCATTTCCAACTCTGGGTTTTCCTGCAACAGAGGCTTCCTGGAAATTGTGTTAGTAGGCTGCAAATGAGAGTGCAGTGTGCCAGGGCAAACCCCCAGGAGCCTATATCTCCTTACTTCTCGTGTGTTTTTTAAAATTTAATTGTTATCTAGTATCACAGCCAATTGGATAAAAATGTGGTGTGTGTTCTAGGTGTACTGCATCTGGTTCATCATATGTATGTATCGATCTATTCATCTTTGGATCCTTTCCCGTGTAGGTTATTACAGAGTGTTGAGTAGACCTCTCTCTGTATTCCTTAGGTGTTTTTTGATTATGTCTTTCATATGTATCAGTACTTATCTGTTAACCCCCATATCCTAATTCATGCATTCCTTACAGATGAAATGAGAATTCTCCACATTATACTTGGTCATTTCAGAGAGTGGGAAAGGATGGCAAGTGGTAAAATATTATCTTTTCCCTTAATCTTTTTAAATTTCCCTTGTTATAACATAGGATTATTATCCCTGCATCATAATTCTGTCAGTACACCAGTATAGAGATTATTTCTTAATAGTTAGGTGAGAACCATTTCCTTCTGTTTTTGAGAAAAATTCTGTTACCTCCTTTCAGTAATGGCACTCTTTCCCAAATCAACGGTTTAACAAGGGAGATGCAAGCAGAATAATCATGCAAATACAAAACAATACAACAGCAAGAGAAAATGTCTAACTTCCAATAAGAGCTCAATTTAGAAGAGGGTTTATATCTTCAGAACAAAAGCATGCCTCCTTGACTTGCTAACCAGTCAAAATCTGTGTATTCTACAGAAAATCTGTGATGTTATTCCCATAAAACTACCCTTTACTGCTTCTGCCTCCAATAGATTTCCTAAGCACTAGTGTTTTAATGTACAGGTTACAAACAAAATCCTAATGAGATTTATTTATAATGTGTGTGTTATTTGTCTTATCCTAGCGTCTATATTCTTCTCCATTCCTGGAGCCGAAATAATATTACTTTACCTGCTAAGTGATATCGGGAGAGTTGGAGAGGTTTCATAAATACCCCAACCCTAAAGCATACCCTAAACCTAACCCATACACTAACTCTAACCCATAGACATACCTTAAACTATACCCTAATCCTAACCTGTGCCCTAACCCTAACCCTAACTGACCCTTTCCCTAAGTAAGCCCTGACACTGTCCCGAAGTGAGGCCCTGAGGTTGTCCCTAACTCACATCCTCATGCTAGGCCTAACCCTGGCCTTGTCATTGTCCCTAACAAAGGCCCTGACCCTAGTCTTAGCCTAGGCCTTGATATTTGGTCTATCTCAGGTTCTGATGCTGTCCCTAACTAAGGCCCTAAAGCTGTCCCTAACATCAGCCTTGCTGCCGCCAATAACTAACGTGCTGACACTATCCTGAGCTAATATCTTGATCCATCTCTTACCATGGTGCTGACACTGTCCTTACTAAAGTCCTGATGCCATCCCAAAGTGTGCATCCCCTTAGGAATTCAGCAGAATAAGCCTGAAACCTGGTCTGGAACTGGCACTTCACAGAGAGACTTCGTAGCCAGTTGTCTAATTCTACCTAAGTAGGTTTTAACTTCTGATGTAGTATTGACATATCCATAACAGGAGCTACTGAACACTACACATATGTCTCATCTTTCTATTAGTATCTGATCTAAAGTCACTGTTTGAAATTTAATAGTTAAGATAGGAGTCCTTGAAAACGTACGGTTGCAGCTACCAGCAGACATTGTTTTCAGAATGGCTAGTGGCATCCTGAGTCTGATGTAGCTCAGAAATTCAATTTCAACAATACAGTTATGCGGGGACTTACCTGGTGGCTCAATGGTTAAGACTTCGCCTTCTAACACAGAGGGTGCCGGTTTGAGCCCTGGGCAGGGAGCTAAGATCTCACATGCCTCGTGGCCTAAAAACCAAAACATGAAACAGAAACAATATTGTAACAAATTCAATAGACTTAAAAAATGGTCCACATCCAAAAAAAACTTAAAAAGAAAACAGAAAAAGAATTCAGGAATGCATCTAAATCACATCTACAAAGGTCACTTAGGTTTATCTTGGATGTCTGAACCATAGTTACTACTCCTTTTTGACTGTAAAATGCATTCCCTTCCTCAATGCCAAAGCAGATGTACAATTCGTATCTAAAAGGCCACAAAACAGGCCACTCTGGTCAGTATAATTTAAGTTAAACCATGTATAAGCCAGAGAGATTTCCTCACACCTCAATACGTGAAGTTTTTTTCCCTTTTGATTCCAAGTCTTTCAATAGAAAGCACTGATGATCAAAATGTCAATCCCTCAGTGCCAGAATGATTCAGCTGTTTGGCCCTGGTGTAGATCATGTCCCTCAGTGCTAGGCCTCCTTGTTATTTGCCTAGTTAATCCACTTTGGGGGAATACTGATCAGGTATCGTGAACATGCTCAGAGGTATGTTAATGACAAAACGCTTTCTATAGGCCATACATTTTATTATTCATACCCAATTGTCACACAAGCATTGTACATGTGCTTTTAGCAGTAGACCTAAAGCAAACAGTGATACATCATGAGTCATTACATTCTGATAACTTCACTATGTAATTTTCCTTTCCTCTTAAACATCGGGGCAAAATGAAGCCAACACAGTAACTTTCATAAATACACACTTCAATACAGAGGTGTCATTTATCCAATTGCTCCAAGTCCTAAGTAGCTTGAGGGGAAGGACTTCCAATTTTACCAGGACATACTAGATTTTTAGGAATTCCAGGTAATTTAATATACTAATCAAACATTTCTCTCTGAGATAGCTCAAGGGCCTTCTAAAGCATCCCAAAGTTAGCTGGAGATCAAAAGAACGGTTAGAATTGGCCAAAAAACACTTATTCACTGAACCAAAGTAAAGAGATTTCAAACAAAAATACAGATCACAGACACAAGCAAAGGAACTCACCAGCTGTTCACAATCAAAAGCAGCATTCTAAGAAAACTTTGGAGGGAGAAACAAAATGCAGGCTTGCCCTAACCCACTTCCAACAAAATCCATCTTAGAATATCGTGGTCAGGCACAACTCTTCCCTCCATGTTCCCTTTTCACAAATGTTCACCACCTTCTGTATCCATCTTATGTTGTCCCTTATTTTTTTCTGCATTCAGACACAACGAGCTCTAGTACAAAGTGACTTTCTTTTCTCTTTGTACCATCAGCCTGTTACCTAGCCGCTCACCTTCTTTATTACGTAGTTTCATAAATGCTTGAACATATGGAATTTCTTTTGTCTTTCTCCTCCTGTGACAAAATAACTCTAGCTGAAGGATAGTATAGTCATTTAGGCTATCATTCAAAGACCACCTTTCCTCATTTTTCAAGAATGTATCCATACATTGGCCAGGCAAAATTACAATAGAATTTCATTCTTTTCTTACTCTTAGGTTTACAACTATAGGTTGACCAGTCTGCCAGGATTTTGCCCATTGGCTCTCAGATGGAACTGAAGAAGAAGCACTTCTTACGTTTGAACCATGGAACACTCACACCACGGACTAAGAACACAACAAAATCCTAAACACCAATGGAAGCCTCACACCAAAGGAACCAGAAACCAAAGAGAAACCAACAACCAAACAGCACAAGACTCAAATCAGCTTCCAAGTCTCAACTTAGCCTGTGACCTCTGTCCAAGTGGTTCACCTTCCAAATGAGATTTCCTGTAATGAAAAGTCACCCAAATGGGAACCAAGGTTTCCCCAAATGTACAGGGCTAAAAGGACCTCAGACTGCTTGCCAGGGGAGTTACCACACACTGGTTGAGGTGCTGCAACATCCCAAATGCTATTTTTCTGGTTCCCCAAAATAATCCCTTGGAGTAGGACATTCAGGGCAGTCCAGGCAGGAGGAACAGAGGAACGTCCTCAAGGCAAAGACGGCCTCGGCAGCTGCTAGGGTGGTTCCTCTTCCACCATCTACTCCTGCCCTAGAGTTCTAACTGCTGGGATGACTGGGGCTTGGCCTTTCCAGGCAAGGGTCCCAGGTGGTTTGGCCTCTAAAGGAATTCTCCAACCTTACACTCTCTCGAAAGAGACTAGTGTGGAGAAAATCTCAGTGTCCGATCAAGTCAGGGGACCCACAGGGGGATCCCCAAGTCAGCCCCACATTGGGTACTAAATTTGATGTCAAAAACTCAACCTCTGTGCACCAGTGCCAAATCAAATCTCAGAGAGAGGTTTGCAGGAAGTAGAAAAGAATAGCTTTACTCCTTTGGCAGCCAAAGGGGGACACAGAAAACTCCGACCCTCAAAAACCGTGTGTCCCAATGCAGGAGGATCTGGTGAGGAGTTTTACAGCAATGGTTTAAGGAGACAGGTGTCCTAAGGATTACTGTGTGTACAGGGCCTTAACTAAATATAACCTGACCTCAGATGGTCTCTTGAGGACCTTCTCTGGAATGAAGACTAAAATCTTCTATTTTGTGGGGGGGTTTAGGTTGCTAAAGAGCCCAAAGATGCTCTTAACTGTATCCCTTGAGGCAAAACCAGAATCTTGGCCCAAGGCTGCACTGTTCATTCTATTCTGTTCTTCTTTGGTCTGTGCATTCCCTCCTTTCCATGATTAGCAACTGTTCGAATCTGCCCTTTAGAACTCAGGGAAGGTCTTGGAGTCTCTAGCATAACTAAGGCCCTGAAATTCTCCCTAACTCAGTCCCTGACGCTGTCTCAAACTAAGGCCCAGATGCCAACAATATCTAAAGTCCTGACATTATCCTGAGCTAATATCCTGACCCAGGTCTTACCAAGCCCCTGAAACTGACCCAAAGTAAGCCTTGATGCTGTCCATAAATGGGGGCATGAGGCTATCCCTAATAGAATCCCTGATAATGTCTTCAAAGAAGACCCTCACATTGATCCCACAGAGGCCCTTATGCTGCTCCTAAGACATGTCCTGACAGTGGCACTAACTCAGGCCCTAAAGATAAGCCTCACTTAGGCCCTTTGGCTGTACTTTAGATAAGCTATCTGTATACGAAACGCTGGAAGACGTCCGGATTTAGGGCCCTGTCACTGGGCATAACTAAGGTCCTGATGCTCTCAATAATTTCCTGGCACTATGCCTGGAACGGACCTAACTCTGTCCCAAGCTAATGTCCTGCATCTTTTCCTAACTGAAACCCTAATACACTCTGTGACAAAGGCCCAGACTAATCCTAACTAAGGCCTTAACACTATATCTCACTACGGCCCGGAATCTGTCCCTAATGGTCCCTGCTGCAACCAATAACTAAAATGCGGACACTGTCCTGAGATAATTTCCTGACACATTTCTATGTCCCAAAAAAAGCCCTGTCGGTATCCTTAAGTGAAGACCTGAGGCTGTGCCTAACTCAGGCCCTGAAGCTTTCCTTAACCGAGGCCTTGATTCTGTGACTCACTCAAGCCCTGCTCATGTCTTTCACTATGACCTTTCGCTGACCCAAACAAGGCCCTGATGCTACTCCTAAGTCATGCCCTGACAGTGTCTGCAGCTAGGGGGCTGACGCTAGGCCTCACTCAGGCCTTGACCTTCTCCATAAGTCAGGTCTGACGCTGTCCCTACCCAAAACACTGACCCAGGTCCTAAATTAGGCCTTGATTCTCTAAGTAACTAAGGTCTTGACACCAAATCTAGGTCATTAACTGACACTACCCCTAGACCTTAATCTAATCTTGACTTTAGCTAATGTCAAGTTTAGAAAAAGAGATTCTTTACGATGAAATTCTTTCATCTACTGAATAGAGTTTTCTGAAAAAAAATAATGTTTAAACTCTTACTGAACTTAAACAAAATGTACTCAACTTCTGTGGAATATTCCTTTATACCAGCCTGCCTGGTTTACTTCTGCATTTGCCTGTGTTGGCTTTCACAGTGCTTGTAGGAATGCCTCCTCTTAGGCTAACGAACTAACTCTTATTATGCTAAATCCCTGATGTTGTCCCTAATAACTTCAGGAAACTCCTCCCAAGGCTGTGAACCTTTCCCAAACTGAGGCCTGGAGGCTCATCCTAGCTCAGGCCCTGACACTGTCCCTAGCAAAGGCCCTCACACAACTCCTAGCTCAGTCCCTGACACTATACCTAACAAAGGCTATAATGCTAGTCCTAACTCAGGCCCTGACACTGTTTCTAACTAAAGCCCAGCTGCCGCCAATATCTAAAATCCTGAGACTATCCTGAGTTAATATCCTGACCCAGGTCTTACCAAGGTCCTGAAACTGACCCAAAGTAAGCCTTGATGCTGTCCAAAAATGAGGCCCTGAGGCTCTCCCGAACAGAGGCCCTGATAATGTCTTTAATGAAGAACCTGACGCTGATCCCACAGAGGCCCTTCTGCTGCTCCTAAGTCATGCCCTGACAGTGTCCCGAACTCAGGCCCTAAAGATAAGCCTCACTTAGGCCCTTTGGCTGTACCTTCCTTATGCTCTGACGCTGTCTGTATAGGAAGCCCTGGCAGTGGTCCTGATTTAGGCCCTCACGCTGGTCCTAAGTAAGGCCCTGAGGCTCTCAATAACGAAGGTCTTCACGCTTTTCCTGGGTCATTTCGCGACGCTATCCCTGGCCCGGAACCTGACTCTGTCCCAAGCTCATGTCCTGCATCTTATCCTAAATGAAACCCTAATAGTATCCCTAACTAAGCCCTGACCAATCCGAACAGAGGCCTTGAAACTATCTCTCACTAAATCCCTGAATCTGTCCCTAACATGGGACCTGTTGCAATCAATAACTAAAATCCGGACACTGTCCTGAGATAATTTCCTGACACATTTCTATGCACGATCCTGACACTGTCCCACACCTGTCGGTGTCCTTAAGTGAAGACCTGACGCTGTGCCTAACTCAGGCCCTGAAGCTTTCCCTGAGTGAGGCCTTGATTCTGTGACTCACTCAAGGCCTGCTCATGTCTTTCACTATGACATTTCGCTGACCCAACCAAGGTGTTTATGTTGCTCCAAAGACATGCCCTGACTGTGTCTAAAGCTAGGGGGCTGACGCTAGGCCTCACTCAGGCCCTGACGTTCTCCATAAGTCAGGTCTGACGCTGTCCCTACCGAAAATCTTGACGCAGGTCCTAAATATTAGGCCTTGATTCTCTAAGTAAGTAAGGTCTTGACACTAAATCTGGGTCATTAACTGACACTAGACCTTAATCTAATCTTGACTTTAGCTAATGTCAAGTTTAGGGAAAGAGATTCTTTATGACGAAATTCTTTCATCATATGAATACTGGTTTCGTAAAACAATAATTTTTAAACTCTTGTTAACCTTAAACAAAGTGTACTCAACTGCTGTGGAATATTCCTTCATAGCAGCGTGCATGGTTCACTTTTACATTCTTGTGTGTTGGCCTTCAGGGCTCTTGCAGGAATGGCTCCTCTTATGCTAACTAAATCATCCCTGATGCTGAACATAAATAAGGCGCTGAAATTACTCCCGATGCTCTGAACCTGTCCCTAACTACAGCCTGGAGACTCGTGCTAACCCAGGCCCTGACACTGTCCCTAACCAAGACCCAGACATTACATGTAACTCGGACCCTGACACTACTCCTAGCTCAGTCCCTGACACTATACCTAACAAAGGCCATAATGATATTCCTAACTCAGACCCTGACACTGACTCTAACTAAGGCCCTACTGCCGCCAATATCTAAAGTCCTGATATTATGCTGAGTTAATATCCTGACCCAGGTCTTACCAAGGTCCTGAAACTGACCCAAAGTAAGCCTTGATGCTGTCCGAAAATGAGGTCCTGAGGCTCTCCATAACAGAGGCCCCGATAATGTCTTTAATGAAGAATCTGACGCTGATCCCACAGAGGCGCTTCTGCTGCTCCTAAGACATGCCCTGACAGTGTCCCTAACTCAGGCCCTACAGGTAAGCCTCACTTAGGCCCTTTGGCTGTACCTTCCTCATGCTCTGACGCTGTCTGTATAAGAAGCCCTGGCAGTGGTGCTGATTTAGGCCCTCACGCTGGTCCTAAGTAAGGCCCTGAGGCTCTCAATAACGCTTTTCCTGGGTCATTTCTTGACGCTATCCCTGGCCCGGAACCTGACTCTGTCCCAAGCTAATGTCCTGCATCTTATCCTAAATGAAACCCTAATAGTATCCCTAACTAAGCCCTGATCAATCCGAACAGAGGCCTTGACACTATCTCTCACTAAATCCCTGAATCTGTCCCTAACATGGGACCTGTTGCAATCAATAACTAAAATCCGGACACTGTCCTGAGGTAATTTCCTGACACATTTCTATGCACGATCCTGACACTGTCCCAAACCGGTCGGTGTAATTAAATGAAGACCTGACGCTGTGCCTAACTCAGGCCCTGAAGCTTTCACTAAGTGAGGCCTTCATTCTGTGACTCACTCAAGGCCTGCTCATGTCTTTCACTAACCTTTCGCTGACCCAACCAAGGTGTTTATGCTGCTCCTAAGTCGTACCCTGACTGTGTCTGCAGCTAGGGGGCTGACGCTAGGCCTCACTCAGGCCCTGACGTTCTCCGTAATTCAGGTCTGAATCTGTCCCTACCGAAAATCTTGACGCAGGTCCTAAATTTTAGGCCTTGATTCTCTAAGTAAGTAAGGTCTTGACACCAAATCTAGGTCATTAACCGACACTACCCCTAGACCTTAATCTAATCTTGACTTTAGCTAATGTCAAGTTTAGGGAAAGAGATTCTTTACGATGAAATTCTTTCATCATATGAATATTGGTTTCTTAAAACAATAATTTTTAAACTCTTGTTAACCTTAAACAAAGTGTACTCAACTGCTGTGGAATATTCCTTCATAGCAGCGTGCATGGTTCACTTTTACATTCTTGTGTGTTGGCCTTCAGGGCTCTTGCAGGAATGGCTCCTCTTATGCTAACTAAATCATCCCTGATGCTGAACATATAGAAGGCGCTGAAATTACTCCCGATGCTGTGAACCTGTCCCTAACTACGGCCTGGAGACTCGTGCTAACCCAGGCGCTGACACTGTCCCAAACCAAGACCCTGACATTACACGTAACTCGGACCCTGACACTACTCCTAGCTCAGTCCCTGACACTATACCTAACAAAGCCCATAATGATATTCCTAACTCAGACCCTGACACTGACTCTAACTAAGGCCCTACTGCCGCCAATATCTAAAGTCCTGATGCTATCCTGAGTTAATATCCTGACCCAGGTCTTACCAAGGTCCTGAAACTGACCCAAAGTAAGCCTTGATGCTGTCCGAAAATGAGGTCCTGTGGCTCTCCCTAACAGAGGCCCTGATAATGTCTTTAGTGAAGACCCTCACGCTGATCCCACAGAGGTCCTTCTGCTGCTCCTAAGTCATGCCCTGACAGTGTCCCGAACTCAGGCCCTAAAGATAAGCCTCACTTAGGCCCTTTGGCTGTACCTTCCTTATGCTCTGACGCTGTCTGTATAGGAAGCCCTGGCAGTGGTCCTGATTTAGGCCCTCACGCTGGTCCTAAGTAAGGCCCTGGGGCTCTCAATAACGAAGGTCTTCACGCTTTTCCTGGGTCATTTCGCGACGCTATCCCTGGCCCGGAACCTGACTCTGTCCCAAGCTCATGTCCTGCATCTTATCCTAAATGAAACCCTAATAGTATCCCTAACTAAGCCCTGATTAAACCTAACAAAGGCCTTCACACTATCTCTCACGAACACCCAGAATATATCCCTAATGGTCCCTGCCGCAATCAATAACTAAAATCCGGACACTGTCCTGACCTATTACCCTGACTCATTTCTATCCACTGTCCTGATACTTTCCAAAAGAAAGCCTGTTGCCGTCCTTAGGTGAAGACCTGAGGCTGTGCCTAACTCAGGCCCTGAAACTTTCCCTAACTGAGGCCTTGATTCTGTGACTAACACAGGCCCTGCTCATTTCTTTCACTATGACCCGAATGCTGACCCAACAAAGGCCCTGATGCTGTTCCTACGTCATGCCCTGTGTCTCCAGCTAGTGGGCTGACACTAGGCCGCACTCAGGCCTAGATGTTCTCCCTAAGTCAGGCTTTGACGCTGTCCCTACCCGAAACCCTGACACAGGTCCTAAATTAGGCCCTGATTCTCTAAGTAACTAAGGTCTTGACACCAACCCAGGTCATTGGCTGACACTATCCCTGGCTCGGATCGTGACTCTGTCCCAAGCTAATGTCCTGCATCTTATCCTAATTGAAACCCTAATACTCTCCCTAACTAAGGCGCTCACTGATCCTAACTAAGACTTTCACCCTATCTCTCACTAAGGCCCAGAATCAGTCCCTAACATGGGCCGTGCTGCAGTCAATAATGAAAATCCGGACACTATCCTGAGCTAATATCCTGACACATTTCTATCCACCCACCAAACACAGTCCCAAAGAAAGGCCTGTCGCTGTCCTTAACTGAAGACGAGAGGCTGTGCCTAACTCAGGACCTCAAGATTTCCCTAACTGAGGCCTCGATTCTCTGACTCACTCAGGCCCTGCTCATGTCTTTCACTATGACCCGAATGCTGACTCCACAAACGCCCTGAATGCTGCTCCTAAGGCATGCCCTGACAGTGTCTGCATCTAGGGGCCTCACTCAGGCCCTCACCTTCTCCCTATATCAGGCTCTGACGCTATCCCTACCCGAAGCCCTGGCACAGGTCCTAAATTAGGCCCTGATTCTCTGAGTACCTAAGGGCTTGATTCCAAACCTAGGTCATTACCTGACACTAGCCCTAGACCTGAATGTAACCTTGTCTGTTGCTAATGTCAAATTTATCTAAAGAGATTCTTTAGGATGAAATTCTTTCATCTTCTGAATAGAGTTTTCTGAAAAAAATAATGTTTAAACTCTTACTGACCTTAAACAAAATGTACTCAACTTCTGTGGAATATTCCTTTATACCGGCGTGTATGGTTTCCTTCTGCATCTGCGTGTGTTGGCTTAAAGGGTGCTTGTAGGAATGCCTACTGTTATGCTAACTAAATCCCTGATGCTGTCCCTAAATAACGTCCTGAAATTAGTCTCAAGGCTGTGAACCTGTCCCAAACTGAGGCCTGGAGGCTCATCCTAGCTCAGGCCCTGACACTGTCCCTAGCAAAGGCCCTCACACAACTCCTAGCTCAGTCCCTGACACTATACCTAACAAAGGCTATAATGCTAGTCCTAACTCAGGCCCTGACACTGTTTCTAACTAAAGCCCAGCTGCCGCCAATATCTAAAATCCTGAGACTATCCTGAGTTAATATCCTGACCCAGGTCTTACCAAGGTCCTGAAACTGACCCAAAGTAAGCCTTGATGCTGTCCGAAAATGAGGCCCTGAGGCTCTCCCGAACAGAGGCCCTGATAATGTCTTTAATGAAGAACCTGACGCTGATCCCACAGAGGCCCTTCTGCTGCTCCTAAGTCATGCCCTGACAGTGTCCCGAACTCAGGCCCTAAAGATAAGCCTCACTTAGGCCCTTTGGCTGTACCTTCCTTATGCTCTGACGCTGTCTGTATAGGAAGCCCTGGCAGTGGTCCTGATTTAGGCCCTCACGCTGGTCCTAAGTAAGGCCCTGAGGCTCTCAATAACGAAGGTCTTCACGCTTTTCCTGGGTCATTTCGTGACGCTATCCCTGGCCCGGAACCTGACTCTGTCCCAAGCTCATGTCCTGCATCTTATCCTAAATGAAACCCTAATGGTATCCCTAACTAAGCCCTGACCAATCCGAACAAAGGCCTTGAAACTATCTCTCCCTAAAGCCCGGAATCTGTCCCTAACATGGGACCTGTTGCAATCAATAACTAAAATCCGGACACTGTCCTGAGGTAATTTCCTGACACATTTCTATGCACGATCCTGACACTGTCCCAAACCGGTCGGTGTAATTAAATGAAGACCTGACGCTGTGCCTAACTCAGGCCCTGAAGCTTTCCCTGAGTGAGGCCTTGATTCTGTGACTCACTCAAGGCCTGCTCATGTCTTTCACTATGACCTTTCGCTGACCCAACCAAGGTGTTTATGCTGCTCCTAAGTCGTACCCTGACTGTGTCTGCAGCTAGGGGGCTGACGCTAGGCCTCACTCAGGCCCTGACGTTCTCCATAAGTCAGGCCTGACGCTGTCCCTACCGAAAATCTTGACGCAGGTCCTAAATTTTTGGCCTTGATTCTCTAAGTAACTAAGGTCTTGACACCAAATCTAGGTCATTAACTGACACTACCCCTAGACCTTAATCTAATCTTGACTTTAGCTAATGTCAAGTTTAGGGAAAGAGATTCTTTACGATGAAATTCTTTCATCATATGAATATTGGTTTCTTAAAACAATAATTTTTAAACTCTTGTTAACCTTAAACAAAGTGTACTCAACTGCTGTGGAATATTCCTTCATAGCAGCGTGCATGGTTCACTTTTACATTCTTGTGTGTTGGCCTTCAGGGCTCTTGCAGGAATGGCTCCTCTTATGCTAACTAAATCATCCCTGATGCTGAACATATAGAAGGCGCTGAAATTACTCCCGATGCTGTGAACCTGTCCCTAACTACGGCCTGGAGACTCGTGCTAACCCAGGCGCTGACACTGTCCCAAACCAAGACCCTGACATTACACGTAACTCGGACCCTGACACTACTCCTAGCTCAGTCCCTGACACTATACCTAACGAAGCCCATAATGATATTCCTAACTCAGACCCTGACACTGACTCTAACTAAGGCCCTACTGCCGCCAATATCTAAAGTCCTGATGCTATCCTGAGTTAATATCCTGACCCAGGTCTTACCAAGGTCCTGAAACTGACCCAAAGTAAGCCTTGATGCTGTCCGAAAATGAGGTCCTGCGGCTCTCCCTAACAGAGGCCCTGATAATGTCTTTAGTGAAGACCCTCACGCTGATCCCACAGAGGCCCTTCTGCTGCTCCTAAGTCATGCCCTGACAGTGTCCCGAACTCAGGCCCTAAAGATAAGCCTCACTTAGGCCCTTTGGCTGTACCTTCCTTATGCTCTGACGCTGTCTGTATAGGAAGCCCTGGCAGTGGTCCTGATTTAGGCCCTCACGCTGGTCCTAAGTATGGCCCTGGGGCTCTCAATAACGAAGGTCTTCACGCTTTTCCTGGGTCATTTCGCGACGCTATCCCTGGCCCGGAACCTGACTCTGTCCCAAGCTCATGTCCTGCATCTTATCCTAAATGAAACCCTAATAGTATCCCTAACTAAGCCCTGATTAAACCTAACAAAGGCCTTCACACTATCTCTCACGAACACCCAGAATATATCCCTAATGGTCCCTGCCGCAATCAATAACTAAAATCCGGACACTGTCCTGACCTATTACCCTGACTCATTTCTATCCACTGTCCTGATACTTTCCAAAAGAAAGCCTGTTGCCGTCCTTAGGTGAAGACCTGAGGCTGTGCCTAACTCAGGCCCTGAAACTTTCCCTAACTGAGGCCTTGATTCTGTGACTAACACAGGCCCTGCTCATTTCTTTCACTATGACCCGAATGCTGACCCAACAAAGGCCCTGATGCTGTTCCTACGTCATGCCCTGTGTCTCCAGCTAGTGGGCTGACACTAGGCCGCACTCAGGCCTAGATGTTCTCCCTAAGTCAGGCTTTGACGCTGTCCCTACCCGAAACCCTGACACAGGTCCTAAATTAGGCCCTGATTCTCTAAGTAACTAAGGTCTTGACACCAACCCAGGTCATTGGCTGACACTATCCCTGGCTCGGATCGTGACTCTGTCCCAAGCTAATGTCCTGCATCTTATCCTAATTGAAACCCTAATACTCTCCCTAACTAAGGCGCTCACTGATCCTAACTAAGACTTTCACCCTATCTCTCACTAAGGCCCAGAATCAGTCCCTAACATGGGCCGTGCTGCAGTCAATAATGAAAATCCGGACACTATCCTGAGCTAATATCCTGACACATTTCTATCCACCCACCAAACACAGTCCCAAAGAAAGGCCTGTCGCTGTCCTTAACTGAAGACGAGAGGCTGTGCCTAACTCAGGACCTCAAGATTTCCCTAACTGAGGCCTCGATTCTCTGACTCACTCAGGCCCTGCTCATGTCTTTCACTATGACCCGAATGCTGACTCCACAAACGCCCTGAATGCTGCTCCTAAGGCATGCCCTGACAGTGTCTGCATCTAGGGGCCTCACTCAGGCCCTCACCTTCTCCCTATATCAGGCTCTGACGCTATCCCTACCCGAAGCCCTGGCACAGGTCCTAAATTAGGCCCTGATTCTCTAAGTACCTAAGGGCTTGATTCCAAACCTAGGTCATTACCTGACACTAGCCCTAGACCTGAATGTAACCTTGTCTGTTGCTAATGTCAAATTTATCTAAAGAGATTCTTTAGGATGAAATTCTTTCATCTTCTGAATAGAGTTTTCTGAAAAAAATAATGTTTAAACTCTTACTGACCTTAAACAAAATGTACTCAACTTCTGTGGAATATTCCTTTATACCGGCGTGTATGGTTTCCTTCTGCATCTGCGTGTGTTGGCTTAAAGGGTGCTTGTAGGAATGCCTACTGTTATGCTAACTAAATCCCTGATGCTGTCCCTAAATAACGTCCTGAAATTAGTCTCAAGGCTGTGAACCTGTCCCAAACTGAGGCCTGGAGGCTCATCCTAGCTCAGGCCCTGACACTGTCCCTAGCAAAGGCCCTCACACAACTCCTAGCTCAGTCCCTGACACTATACCTAACAAAGGCTATAATGCTAGTCCTAACTCAGGCCCTGACACTGTTTCTAACTAAAGCCCAGCTGCCGCCAATATCTAAAATCCTGAGACTATCCTGAGTTAATATCCTGACCCAGGTCTTACCAAGGTCCTGAAACTGACCCAAAGTAAGCCTTGATGCTGTCCAAAAATGAGGCCCTGAGGCTCTCCCGAACAGAGGCCCTGATAATGTCTTTAATGAAGAACCTGACGCTGATCCCACAGAGGCCCTTCTGCTGCTCCTAAGTCATGCCCTGACAGTGTCCCGAACTCAGGCCCTAAAGATAAGCCTCACTTAGGCCCTTTGGCTGTACCTTCCTTATGCTCTGACGCTGTCTGTATAGGAAGCCCTGGCAGTGGTCCTGATTTAGGCCCTCACGCTGGTCCTAAGTAAGGCCCTGAGGCTCTCAATAACGAAGGTCTTCACGCTTTTCCTGGGTCATTTCGTGACGCTATCCCTGGCCCGGAACCTGACTCTGTCCCAAGCTCATGTCCTGCATCTTATCCTAAATGAAACCCTAATGGTATCCCTAACTAAGCCCTGACCAATCCGAACAAAGGCCTTGAAACTATCTCTCCCTAAAGCCCGGAATCTGTCCCTAACATGGGACCTGTTGCAATCAATAACTAAAATCCGGACACTGTCCTGAGGTAATTTCCTGACACATTTCTATGCACGATCCTGACACTGTCCCAAACCGGTCGGTGTAATTAAATGAAGACCTGACGCTGTGCCTAACTCAGGCCCTGAAGCTTTCCCTGAGTGAGGCCTTGATTCTGTGACTCACTCAAGGCCTGCTCATGTCTTTCACTATGACCTTTCGCTGACCCAACCAAGGTGTTTATGCTGCTCCTAAGTCGTACCCTGACTGTGTCTGCAGCTAGGGGGCTGACGCTAGGCCTCACTCAGGCCCTGACGTTCTCCATAAGTCAGGCCTGACGCTGTCCCTACCGAAAATCTTGACGCAGGTCCTAAATTTTTGGCCTTGATTCTCTAAGTAACTAAGGTCTTGACACCAAATGTAGGTCATTAACCGACACTACCCCTAGACCTTAACCTAATCTTGACTTTAGCTAATGTCAAGTTTAGGGAAAGAGATTCTTTACGATGAAATTCTTTCATCATATGAATATTGGTTTCTTAAAACAATAATTTTTAAACTCTTGTTAACCTTAAACAAAGTGTACTCAACTGCTGTGGAATATTCCTTCATAGCAGCGTGCATGGTTCACTTTTACATTCTTGTGTGTTGGCCTTCAGGGCTCTTGCAGGAATGGCTCCTCTTATGCTAACTAAATCATCCCTGATGCTGAACATATAGAAGGCGCTGAAATTACTCCCGATGCTGTGAACCTGTCCCTAACTACGGCCTGGAGACTCGTGCTAACCCAGGCGCTGACACTGTCCCAAACCAAGACCCTGACATTACACGTAACTCGGACCCTGACACTACTCCTAGCTCAGTCCCTGACACTATACCTAACGAAGGCCATAATGATATTCCTAACTCAGACCCTGACACTGACTCTAACTAAGGCCCTACTGCCGCCAATATCTAAAGTCCTGATGCTATCCTGAGTTAATATCCTGACCCAGGTCTTACCAAGGTCCTGAAACTGACCCAAAGTAAGCCTTGATGCTGTCCGAAAATGAGGTCCTGCGGCTCTCCCTAACAGAGGCCCTGATAATGTCTTTAGTGAAGACCCTCACGCTGATCCCACAGAGGCCCTTCTGCTGCTCCTAAGTCATGCCCTGACAGTGTCCCGAACTCAGGCCCTAAAGATAAGCCTCACTTAGGCCCTTTGGCTGTACCTTCCTTATGCTCTGACGCTGTCTGTATAGGAAGCCCTGGCAGTGGTCCTGATTTAGGCCCTCACGCTGGTCCTAAGTAAGGCCCTGGGGCTCTCAATAACGAAGGTCTTCACGCTTTTCCTGGGTCATTTCGCGACGCTATCCCTGGCCCGGAACCTGACTCTGTCCCAAGCTCATGTCCTGCATCTTATCCTAAATGAAACCCTAATAGTATCCCTAACTAAGCCCTGATTAAACCTAACAAAGGCCTTCACACTATCTCTCACGAACACCCAGAATATATCCCTAATGGTCCCTGCCGCAATCAATAACTAAAATCCGGACACTGTCCTGACCTATTACCCTGACTCATTTCTATCCACTGTCCTGATACTTTCCAAAAGAAAGCCTGTTGCCGTCCTTAGGTGAAGACCTGAGGCTGTGCCTAACTCAGGCCCTGAAACTTTCCCTAACTGAGGCCTTGATTCTGTGACTAACACAGGCCCTGCTCATTTCTTTCACTATGACCCGAATGCTGACCCAACAAAGGCCCTGATGCTGTTCCTACGTCATGCCCTGTGTCTCCAGCTAGTGGGCTGACACTAGGCCGCACTCAGGCCTAGATGTTCTCCCTAAGTCAGGCTTTGACGCTGTCCCTACCCGAAACCCTGACACAGGTCCTAAATTAGGCCCTGATTCTCTAAGTAACTAAGGTCTTGACACCAACCCAGGTCATTGGCTGACACTATCCCTGGCTCGGATCGTGACTCTGTCCCAAGCTAATGTCCTGCATCTTATCCTAATTGAAACCCTAATACTCTCCCTAACTAAGGCGCTCACTGATCCTAACTAAGACTTTCACCCTATCTCTCACTAAGGCCCAGAATCAGTCCCTAACATGGGCCGTGCTGCAGTCAATAATGAAAATCCGGACACTATCCTGAGCTAATATCCTGACACATTTCTATCCACCCACCAAACACAGTCCCAAAGAAAGGCCTGTCGCTGTCCTTAACTGAAGACGAGAGGCTGTGCCTAACTCAGGACCTCAAGATTTCCCTAACTGAGGCCTCGATTCTCTGACTCACTCAGGCCCTGCTCATGTCTTTCACTATGACCCGAATGCTGACTCCACAAACGCCCTGAATGCTGCTCCTAAGTCATGCCCTGACAGTGTCTGCATCTAGGGGCCTCACTCAGGCCCTCACCTTCTCCCTATATCAGGCTCTGACGCTATCCCTACCCGAAGCCCTGGCACAGGTCCTAAATTAGGCCCTGATTCTCTAAGTACCTAAGGGCTTGATTCCAAACCTAGGTCATTACCTGACACTAGCCCTAGACCTGAATGTAACCTTGTCTGTTGCTAATGTCAAATTTATCTAAAGAGATTCTTTAGGATGAAATTCTTTCATCTTCTGAATAGAGTTTTGTGAAAAAAAATAATGTTTAAACTCTTACTGACCTTAAACAAAATGTACTCAACTTCTGTGGAATATTCCTTTATACCGGCGTGTATGGTTTCCTTCTGCATCTGCGTGTGTTGGCTTAAAGGGTGCTTGTAGGAATGCCTACTGTTATGCTAACTAAATCCCTGATGCTGTCCCTAAATAACGTCCTGAAATTAGTCTCAAGGCTGTGAACCTGTCCCAAACTGAGGCCTGGAGGCTCATCCTAGCTCAGGCCCTGACACTGTCCCTAGCAAAGGCCCTCACACAACTCCTAGCTCAGTCGCTGACACTATACCTAACAAAGGCTATAATGCTAGTCCTAACTCAGGCCCTGACACTGTTTCTAACTAAAGCCCAGCTGCCGCCAATATCTAAAATCCTGAGACTATCCTGAGTTAGTATCCTGACCCAGGTCTTACCAAGGTCCTGAAACTGACCCAAAGTAAGCCTTGATGCTGTCCAAAAATGAGGCCCTGAGGCTCTCCCGAACAGAGGCCCTGATAATGTCTTTAATGAAGAACCTGACGCTGATCCCACAGAGGCCCTTCTGCTGCTCCTAAGTCATGCCCTGACAGTGTCCCGAACTCAGGCCCTAAAGATAAGCCTCACTTAGGCCCTTTGGCTGTACCTTCCTTATGCTCTGACGCTGTCTGTATAGGAAGCCCTGGCAGTGGTCCTGATTTAGGCCCTCACGCTGGTCCTAAGTAAGGCCCTGAGGCTCTCAGTAACGAAGGTCTTCACGCTTTTCCTGGGTCATTTCGTGACGCTATCCCTGGCCCGGAACCTGACTCTGTCCCAAGCTCATGTCCTGCATCTTATCCTAAATGAAACCCTAATGGTATCCCTAACTAAGCCCTGACCAATCCGAACAAAGGCCTTGAAACTATCTCTCCCTAAAGCCCGGAATCTGTCCCTAACATGGGACCTGTTGCAATCAATAACTAAAATCCGGACACTGTCCTGAGGTAATTTCCTGACACATTTCTATGCACGATCCTGACACTGTCCCAAACCGGTCGGTGTAATTAAATGAAGACCTGACGCTGTGCCTAACTCAGGCCCTGAAGCTTTCCCTGAGTGAGGCCTTGATTCTGTGACTCACTCAAGGCCTGCTCATGTCTTTCACTATGACCTTTCGCTGACCCAACCAAGGTGTTTATGCTGCTCCTAAGTCGTACCCTGACTGTGTCTGCAGCTAGGGGGCTGACGCTAGGCCTCACTCAGGCCCTGACGTTCTCCATAAGTCAGGCCTGACGCTGTCCCTACCGAAAATCTTGACGCAGGTCCTAAATTTTTGGCCTTGATTCTCTAAGTAACTAAGGTCTTGACACCAAATGTAGGTCATTAACCGACACTACCCCTAGACCTTAACCTAATCTTGACTTTAGCTAATGTCAAGTTTAGGGAAAGAGATTCTTTACGATGAAATTCTTTCATCATATGAATATTGGTTTCTTAAAACAATAATTTTTAAACTCTTGTTAACCTTAAACAAAGTGTACTCAACTGCTGTGGAATATTCCTTCATAGCAGCGTGCATGGTTCACTTTTACATTCTTGTGTGTTGGCCTTCAGGGCTCTTGCAGGAATGGCTCCTCTTATGCTAACTAAATCATCCCTGATGCTGAACATATAGAAGGCGCTGAAATTACTCCCGATGCTGTGAACCTGTCCCTAACTACGGCCTGGAGACTCGTGCTAACCCAGGCGCTGACACTGTCCCAAACCAAGACCCTGACATTACACGTAACTCGGACCCTGACACTACTCCTAGCTCAGTCCCTGACACTATACCTAACGAAGCCCATAATGATATTCCTAACTCAGACCCTGACACTGACTCTAACTAAGGCCCTACTGCCGCCAATATCTAAAGTCCTGATGCTATCCTGAGTTAATATCCTGACCCAGGTCTTACCAAGGTCCTGAAACTGACCCAAAGTAAGCCTTGATGCTGTCCAAAAATGAGGCCCTGAGGCTCTCCCGAACAGAGGCCCTGATAATGTCTTTAATGAAGAACCTGACGCTGATCCCACAGAGGCCCTTCTGCTGCTCCTAAGTCATGCCCTGACAGTGTCCCGAACTCAGGCCCTAAAGATAAGCCTCACTTAGGCCCTTTGGCTGTACCTTCCTTATGCTCTGACGCTGTCTGTATAGGAAGCCCTGGCAGTGGTCCTGATTTAGGCCCTCACGCTGGTCCTAAGTAAGGCCCTGAGGCTCTCAATAACGAAGGTCTTCACGCTTTTCCTGGGTCATTTCGCGACGCTATCCCTGGCCCGGAACCTGACTCTGTCCCAAGCTCATGTCCTGCATCTTATCCTAAATGAAACCCTAATAGTATCCCTAACTAAGCCCTGATTAAACCTAACAAAGGCCTTCACACTATCTCTCACGAACACCCAGAATATATCCCTAATGGTCCCTGCCGCAATCAATAACTAAAATCCGGACACTGTCCTGACCTATTACCCTGACTCATTTCTATCCACTGTCCTGATACTTTCCAAAAGAAAGCCTGTTGCCGTCCTTAGGTGAAGACCTGAGGCTGTGCCTAACTCAGGCCCTGAAACTTTCCCTAACTGAGGCCTTGATTCTGTGACTAACACAGGCCCTGCTCATTTCTTTCACTATGACCCGAATGCTGACCCAACAAAGGCCCTGATGCTGTTCCTACGTCATGCCCTGTGTCTCCAGCTAGTGGGCTGACACTAGGCCGCACTCAGGCCTAGATGTTCTCCCTAAGTCAGGCTTTGACGCTGTCCCTACCCGAAACCCTGACACAGGTCCTAAATTAGGCCCTGATTCTCTAAGTAACTAAGGTCTTGACACCAACCCAGGTCATTGGCTGACACTATCCCTGGCTCGGATCGTGACTCTGTCCCAAGCTAATGTCCTGCATCTTATCCTAATTGAAACCCTAATACTCTCCCTAACTAAGGCGCTCACTGATCCTAACTAAGACTTTCACCCTATCTCTCACTAAGGCCCAGAATCAGTCCCTAACATGGGCCGTGCTGCAGTCAATAATGAAAATCCGGACACTATCCTGAGCTAATATCCTGACACATTTCTATCCACCCACCAAACACAGTCCCAAAGAAAGGCCTGTCGCTGTCCTTAACTGAAGACGAGAGGCTGTGCCTAACTCAGGACCTCAAGATTTCCCTAACTGAGGCCTCGATTCTCTGACTCACTCAGGCCCTGCTCATGTCTTTCACTATGACCCGAATGCTGACTCCACAAACGCCCTGAATGCTGCTCCTAAGGCATGCCCTGACAGTGTCTGCATCTAGGGGCCTCACTCAGGCCCTCACCTTCTCCCTATATCAGGCTCTGACGCTATCCCTACCCGAAGCCCTGGCACAGGTCCTAAATTAGGCCCTGATTCTCTAAGTACCTAAGGGCTTGATTCCAAACCTAGGTCATTACCTGACACTAGCCCTAGACCTGAATGTAACCTTGTCTGTTGCTAATGTCAAATTTATCTAAAGAGATTCTTTAGGATGAAATTCTTTCATCTTCTGAATAGAGTTTTGTGAAAAAAAATAATGTTTAAACTCTTACTGACCTTAAACAAAATGTACTCAACTTCTGTGGAATATTCCTTTATACCGGCGTGTATGGTTTCCTTCTGCATCTGCGTGTGTTGGCTTAAAGGGTGCTTGTAGGAATGCCTACTGTTATGCTAACTAAATCCCTGATGCTGTCCCTAAATAACGTCCTGAAATTAGTCTCAAGGCTGTGAACCTGTCCCAAACTGAGGCCTGGAGGCTCATCCTAGCTCAGGCCCTGACACTGTCCCTAGCAAAGGCCCTCACACAACTCCTAGCTCAGTCGCTGACACTATACCTAACAAAGGCTATAATGCTAGTCCTAACTCAGGCCCTGACACTGTTTCTAACTAAAGCCCAGCTGCCGCCAATATCTAAAATCCTGAGACTATCCTGAGTTAGTATCCTGACCCAGGTCTTACCAAGGTCCTGAAACTGACCCAAAGTAAGCCTTGATGCTGTCCAAAAATGAGGCCCTGAGGCTCTCCCGAACAGAGGCCCTGATAATGTCTTTAATGAAGAACCTGACGCTGATCCCACAGAGGCCCTTCTGCTGCTCCTAAGTCATGCCCTGACAGTGTCCCGAACTCAGGCCCTAAAGATAAGCCTCACTTAGGCCCTTTGGCTGTACCTTCCTTATGCTCTGACGCTGTCTGTATAGGAAGCCCTGGCAGTGGTCCTGATTTAGGCCCTCACGCTGGTCCTAAGTAAGGCCCTGAGGCTCTCAGTAACGAAGGTCTTCACGCTTTTCCTGGGTCATTTCGTGACGCTATCCCTGGCCCGGAACCTGACTCTGTCCCAAGCTCATGTCCTGCATCTTATCCTAAATGAAACCCTAATGGTATCCCTAACTAAGCCCTGACCAATCCGAACAAAGGCCTTGAAACTATCTCTCCCTAAAGCCCGGAATCTGTCCCTAACATGGGACCTGTTGCAATCAATAACTAAAATCCGGACACTGTCCTGAGGTAATTTCCTGACACATTTCTATGCACGATCCTGACACTGTCCCAAACCGGTCGGTGTAATTAAATGAAGACCTGACGCTGTGCCTAACTCAGGCCCTGAAGCTTTCCCTGAGTGAGGCCTTGATTCTGTGACTCACTCAAGGCCTGCTCATGTCTTTCACTATGACCTTTCGCTGACCCAACCAAGGTGTTTATGCTGCTCCTAAGTCGTACCCTGACTGTGTCTGCAGCTAGGGGGCTGACGCTAGGCCTCACTCAGGCCCTGACGTTCTCCATAAGTCAGGCCTGACGCTGTCCCTACCGAAAATCTTGACGCAGGTCCTAAATTTTTGGCCTTGATTCTCTAAGTAACTAAGGTCTTGACACCAAATGTAGGTCATTAACCGACACTACCCCTAGACCTTAACCTAATCTTGACTTTAGCTAATGTCAAGTTTAGGGAAAGAGATTCTTTACGATGAAATTCTTTCATCATATGAATATTGGTTTCTTAAAACAATAATTTTTAAACTCTTGTTAACCTTAAACAAAGTGTACTCAACTGCTGTGGAATATTCCTTCATAGCAGCGTGCATGGTTCACTTTTACATTCTTGTGTGTTGGCCTTCAGGGCTCTTGCAGGAATGGCTCCTCTTATGCTAACTAAATCATCCCTGATGCTGAACATATAGAAGGCGCTGAAATTACTCCCGATGCTGTGAACCTGTCCCTAACTACGGCCTGGAGACTCGTGCTAACCCAGGCGCTGACACTGTCCCAAACCAAGACCCTGACATTACACGTAACTCGGACCCTGACACTACTCCTAGCTCAGTCCCTGACACTATACCTAACGAAGCCCATAATGATATTCCTAACTCAGACCCTGACACTGACTCTAACTAAGGCCCTACTGCCGCCAATATCTAAAGTCCTGATGCTATCCTGAGTTAATATCCTGACCCAGGTCTTACCAAGGTCCTGAAACTGACCCAAAGTAAGCCTTGATGCTGTCCAAAAATGAGGCCCTGAGGCTCTCCCGAACAGAGGCCCTGATAATGTCTTTAATGAAGAACCTGACGCTGATCCCACAGAGGCCCTTCTGCTGCTCCTAAGTCATGCCCTGACAGTGTCCCGAACTCAGGCCCTAAAGATAAGCCTCACTTAGGCCCTTTGGCTGTACCTTCCTTATGCTCTGACGCTGTCTGTATAGGAAGCCCTGGCAGTGGTCCTGATTTAGGCCCTCACGCTGGTCCTAAGTAAGGCCCTGAGGCTCTCAATAACGAAGGTCTTCACGCTTTTCCTGGGTCATTTCGCGACGCTATCCCTGGCCCGGAACCTGACTCTGTCCCAAGCTCATGTCCTGCATCTTATCCTAAATGAAACCCTAATAGTATCCCTAACTAAGCCCTGATTAAACCTAACAAAGGCCTTCACACTATCTCTCACGAACACCCAGAATATATCCCTAATGGTCCCTGCCGCAATCAATAACTAAAATCCGGACACTGTCCTGACCTATTACCCTGACTCATTTCTATCCACTGTCCTGATACTTTCCAAAAGAAAGCCTGTTGCCGTCCTTAGGTGAAGACCTGAGGCTGTGCCTAACTCAGGCCCTGAAACTTTCCCTAACTGAGGCCTTGATTCTGTGACTAACACAGGCCCTGCTCATTTCTTTCACTATGACCCGAATGCTGACCCAACAAAGGCCCTGATGCTGTTCCTACGTCATGCCCTGTGTCTCCAGCTAGTGGGCTGACACTAGGCCGCACTCAGGCCTAGATGTTCTCCCTAAGTCAGGCTTTGACGCTGTCCCTACCCGAAACCCTGACACAGGTCCTAAATTAGGCCCTGATTCTCTAAGTAACTAAGGTCTTGACACCAACCCAGGTCATTGGCTGACACTATCCCTGGCTCGGATCGTGACTCTGTCCCAAGCTAATGTCCTGCATCTTATCCTAATTGAAACCCTAATACTCTCCCTAACTAAGGCGCTCACTGATCCTAACTAAGACTTTCACCCTATCTCTCACTAAGGCCCAGAATCAGTCCCTAACATGGGCCGTGCTGCAGTCAATAATGAAAATCCGGACACTATCCTGAGCTAATATCCTGACACATTTCTATCCACCCACCAAACACAGTCCCAAAGAAAGGCCTGTCGCTGTCCTTAACTGAAGACGAGAGGCTGTGCCTAACTCAGGACCTCAAGATTTCCCTAACTGAGGCCTCGATTCTCTGACTCACTCAGGCCCTGCTCATGTCTTTCACTATGACCCGAATGCTGACTCCACAAACGCCCTGAATGCTGCTCCTAAGGCATGCCCTGACAGTGTCTGCATCTAGGGGCCTCACTCAGGCCCTCACCTTCTCCCTATATCAGGCTCTGACGCTATCCCTACCCGAAGCCCTGGCACAGGTCCTAAATTAGGCCCTGATTCTCTGAGTACCTAAGGGCTTGATTCCAAACCTAGGTCATTACCTGACACTAGCCCTAGACCTGAATGTAACCTTGTCTGTTGCTAATGTCAAATTTATCTAAAGAGATTCTTTAGGATGAAATTCTTTCATCTTCTGAATAGAGTTTTCTGAAAAAAATAATGTTTAAACTCTTACTGACCTTAAACAAAATGTACTCAACTTCTGTGGAATATTCCTTTATACCGGCGTGTATGGTTTCCTTCTGCATCTGCGTGTGTTGGCTTAAAGGGTGCTTGTAGGAATGCCTACTGTTATGCTAACTAAATCCCTGATGCTGTCCCTAAATAACGTCCTGAAATTAGTCTCAAGGCTGTGAACCTGTCCCAAACTGAGGCCTGGAGGCTCATCCTAGCTCAGGCCCTGACACTGTCCCTAGCAAAGGCCCTCACACAACTCCTAGCTCAGTCCCTGACACTATACCTAACAAAGGCTATAATGCTAGTCCTAACTCAGGCCCTGACACTGTTTCTAACTAAAGCCCAGCTGCCGCCAATATCTAAAATCCTGAGACTATCCTGAGTTAGTATCCTGACCCAGGTCTTACCAAGGTCCTGAAACTGACCCAAAGTAAGCCTTGATGCTGTCCAAAAATGAGGCCCTGAGGCTCTCCCGAACAGAGGCCCTGATAATGTCTTTAATGAAGAACCTGACGCTGATCCCACAGAGGCCCTTCTGCTGCTCCTAAGTCATGCCCTGACAGTGTCCCGAACTCAGGCCCTAAAGATAAGCCTCACTTAGGCCCTTTGGCTGTACCTTCCTTATGCTCTGACGCTGTCTGTATAGGAAGCCCTGGCAGTGGTCCTGATTTAGGCCCTCACGCTGGTCCTAAGTAAGGCCCTGAGGCTCTCAATAACGAAGGTCTTCACGCTTTTCCTGGGTCATTTCGTGACGCTATCCCTGGCCCGGAACCTGACTCTGTCCCAAGCTCATGTCCTGCATCTTATCCTAAATGAAACCCTAATGGTATCCCTAACTAAGCCCTGACCAATCCGAACAAAGGCCTTGAAACTATCTCTCCCTAAAGCCCGGAATCTGTCCCTAACATGGGACCTGTTGCAATCAATAACTAAAATCCGGACACTGTCCTGAGGTAATTTCCTGACACATTTCTATGCACGATCCTGACACTGTCCCAAACCGGTCGGTGTAATTAAATGAAGACCTGACGCTGTGCCTAACTCAGGCCCTGAAGCTTTCCCTGAGTGAGGCCTTGATTCTGTGACTCACTCAAGGCCTGCTCATGTCTTTCACTATGACCTTTCGCTGACCCAACCAAGGTGTTTATGCTGCTCCTAAGTCGTACCCTGACTGTGTCTGCAGCTAGGGGGCTGACGCTAGGCCTCACTCAGGCCCTGACGTTCTCCATAAGTCAGGCCTGACGCTGTCCCTACCGAAAATCTTGACGCAGGTCCTAAATTTTTGGCCTTGATTCTCTAAGTAACTAAGGTCTTGACACCAAATGTAGGTCATTAACTGACACTACCCCTAGACCTTAACCTAATCTTGACTTTAGCTAATGTCAAGTTTAGGGAAAGAGATTCTTTACGATGAAATTCTTTCATCATATGAATATTGGTTTCTTAAAACAATAATTTTTAAACTCTTGTTAACCTTAAACAAAGTGTACTCAACTGCTGTGGAATATTCCTTCATAGCAGCGTGCATGGTTCACTTTTACATTCTTGTGTGTTGGCCTTCAGGGCTCTTGCAGGAATGGCTCCTCTTATGCTAACTAAATCATCCCTGATGCTGAACATATAGAAGGCGCTGAAATTACTCCCGATGCTGTGAACCTGTCCCTAACTACGGCCTGGAGACTCGTGCTAACCCAGGCGCTGACACTGTCCCAAACCAAGACCCTGACATTACACGTAACTCGGACCCTGACACTACTCCTAGCTCAGTCCCTGACACTATACCTAACGAAGCCCATAATGATATTCCTAACTCAGACCCTGACACTGACTCTAACTAAGGCCCTACTGCCGCCAATATCCAAAGTCCTGATGCTATCCTGAGTTAATATCCTGACCCAGGTCTTACCAAGGTCCTAAAACTGACCCAAAGTAAGCCTTGATGCTGTCCGAAAATGAGGTCCTGCGGCTCTCCCTAACAGAGGCCCTGATAATGTCTTTAGTGAAGACCCTCACGCTGATCCCACAGAGGCCCTTCTGCTGCTCCTAAGTCATGCCCTGACAGTGTCCCGAACTCAGGCCCTAAAGATAAGCCTCACTTAGGCCCTTTGGCTGTACCTTCCTTATGCTCTGACGCTGTCTGTATAGGAAGCCCTGGCAGTGGTCCTGATTTAGGCCCTCACGCTGGTCCTAAGTAAGGCCCTGAGGCTCTCAATAACGAAGGTCTTCACGCTTTTCCTGGGTCATTTCGCGACGCTATCCCTGGCCCGGAACCTGACTCTGTCCCAAGCTCATGTTCTGCATCTTATCCTAAATGAAACCCTAATAGTATCCCTAACTAAGCCCTGATTAAACCTAACAAAGGCCTTCACACTATCTCTCACGAACACCCAGAATATATCCCTAATGGTCCCTGCCGCAATCAATAACTAAAATCCGGACACTGTCCTGACCTATTACCCTGACTCATTTCTATCCACTGTCCTGATACTTTCCAAAAGAAAGCCTGTTGCCGTCCTTAGGTGAAGACCTGAGGCTGTGCCTAACTCAGGCCCTGAAACTTTCCCTAACTGAGGCCTTGATTCTGTGACTAACACAGGCCCTGCTCATTTCTTTCACTATGACCCGAATGCTGACCCAACAAAGGCCCTGATGCTGTTCCTACGTCATGCCCTGTGTCTCCAGCTAGTGGGCTGACACTAGGCCGCACTCAGGCCTAGATGTTCTCCCTAAGTCAGGCTTTGACGCTGTCCCTACCCGAAACCCTGACACAGGTCCTAAATTAGGCCCTGATTCTCTAAGTAACTAAGGTCTTGACACCAACCCAGGTCATTGGCTGACACTATCCCTGGCTCGGATCGTGACTCTGTCCCAAGCTAATGTCCTGCATCTTATCCTAATTGAAACCCTAATACTCTCCCTAACTAAGGCGCTCACTGATCCTAACTAAGACTTTCACCCTATCTCTCACTAAGGCCCAGAATCAGTCCCTAACATGGGCCGTGCTGCAGTCAATAATGAAAATCCGGACACTATCCTGAGCTAATATCCTGACACATTTCTATCCACCCACCAAACACAGTCCCAAAGAAAGGCCTGTCGCTGTCCTTAACTGAAGACGAGAGGCTGTGCCTAACTCAGGACCTCAAGATTTCCCTAACTGAGGCCTCGATTCTCTGACTCACTCAGGCCCTGCTCATGTCTTTCACTATGACCCGAATGCTGACTCCACAAACGCCCTGAATGCTGCTCCTAAGGCATGCCCTGACAGTGTCTGCATCTAGGGGCCTCACTCAGGCCCTCACCTTCTCCCTATATCAGGCTCTGACGCTATCCCTACCCGAAGCCCTGGCACAGGTCCTAAATTAGGCCCTGATTCTCTAAGTACCTAAGGGCTTGATTCCAAACCTAGGTCATTACCTGACACTAGCCCTAGACCTGAATGTAACCTTGTCTGTTGCTAATGTCAAATTTATCTAAAGAGATTCTTTAGGATGAAATTCTTTCATCTTCTGAATAGAGTTTTCTGAAAAAAATAATGTTTAAACTCTTACTGACCTTAAACAAAATGTACTCAACTTCTGTGGAATATTCCTTTATACCGGCGTGTATGGTTTCCTTCTGCATCTGCGTGTGTTGGCTTAAAGGGTGCTTGTAGGAATGCCTACTGTTATGCTAACTAAATCCCTGATGCTGTCCCTAAATAACGTCCTGAAATTAGTCTCAAGGCTGTGAACCTGTCCCAAACTGAGGCCTGGAGGCTCATCCTAGCTCAGGCCCTGACACTGTCCCTAGCAAAGGCCCTCACACAACTCCTAGCTCAGTCCCTGACACTATACCTAACAAAGGCTATAATGCTAGTCCTAACTCAGGCCCTGACACTGTTTCTAACTAAAGCCCAGCTGCCGCCAATATCTAAAATCCTGAGACTATCCTGAGTTAATATCCTGACCCAGGTCTTACCAAGGTCCTGAAACTGACCCAAAGTAAGCCTTGATGCTGTCCAAAAATGAGGCCCTGAGGCTCTCCCGAACAGAGGCCCTGATAATGTCTTTAATGAAGAACCTGACGCTGATCCCACAGAGGCCCTTCTGCTGCTCCTAAGTCATGCCCTGACAGTGTCCCGAACTCAGGCCCTAAAGATAAGCCTCACTTAGGCCCTTTGGCTGTACCTTCCTTATGCTCTGACGCTGTCTGTATAGGAAGCCCTGGCAGTGGTCCTGATTTAGGCCCTCACGCTGGTCCTAAGTAAGGCCCTGAGGCTCTCAGTAACGAAGGTCTTCACGCTTTTCCTGGGTCATTTCGTGACGCTATCCCTGGCCCGGAACCTGACTCTGTCCCAAGCTCATGTCCTGCATCTTATCCTAAATGAAACCCTAATGGTATCCCTAACTAAGCCCTGACCAATCCGAACAAAGGCCTTGAAACTATCTCTCCCTAAAGCCCGGAATCTGTCCCTAACATGGGACCTGTTGCAATCAATAACTAAAATCCGGACACTGTCCTGAGGTAATTTCCTGACACATTTCTATGCACGATCCTGACACTGTCCCAAACCGGTCGGTGTAATTAAATGAAGACCTGACGCTGTGCCTAACTCAGGCCCTGAAGCTTTCCCTGAGTGAGGCCTTGATTCTGTGACTCACTCAAGGCCTGCTCATGTCTTTCACTATGACCTTTCGCTGACCCAACCAAGGTGTTTATGCTGCTCCTAAGTCGTACCCTGACTGTGTCTGCAGCTAGGGGGCTGACGCTAGGCCTCACTCAGGCCCTGACGTTCTCCATAAGTCAGGCCTGACGCTGTCCCTACCGAAAATCTTGACGCAGGTCCTAAATTTTAGGCCTTGATTCTCTAAGTAACTAAGGTCTTGACACCATATCTAGGTCATTAACCGACACTACCCCTAGACCTTAATCTAATCTTGACTTTAGCTAATGTCAAGTTTAGGGAAAGAGATTCTTTACGATGAAATTCTTTCATCATATGAATATTGGTTTCTTAAAACAATAATTTTTAAACTCTTGTTAACCTTAAACAAAGTGTACTCAACTGCTGTGGAATATTCCTTCATAGCAGCGTGCATGGTTCACTTTTACATTCTTGTGTGTTGGCCTTCAGGGCTCTTGCAGGAATGGCTCCTCTTATGCTAACTAAATCATCCCTGATGCTGAACATATAGAAGGCGCTGAAATTACTCCCGATGCTGTGAACCTGTCCCTAACTACGGCCTGGAGACTCGTGCTAACCCAGGCGCTGACACTGTCCCAAACCAAGACCCTGACATTACACGTAACTCGGACCCTGACACTACTCCTAGCTCAGTCCCTGACACTATACCTAACGAAGCCCATAATGATATTCCTAACTCAGACCCTGACACTGACTCTAACTAAGGCCCTACTGCCGCCAATATCTAAAGTCCTGATGCTATCCTGAGTTAATATCCTGACCCAGGTCTTACCAAGGTCCTGAAACTGACCCAAAGTAAGCCTTGATGCTGTCCGAAAATGAGGTCCTGCGGCTCTCCCTAACAGAGGCCCTGATAATGTCTTTAGTGAAGACCCTCACGCTGATCCCACAGAGGCCCTTCTGCTGCTCCTAAGTCATGCCCTGACAGTGTCCCGAACTCAGGCCCTAAAGATAAGCCTCACTTAGGCCCTTTGGCTGTACCTTCCTTATGCTCTGACGCTGTCTGTATAGGAAGCCCTGGCAGTGGTCCTGATTTAGGCCCTCACGCTGGTCCTAAGTAAGGCCCTGGGGCTCTCAATAACGAAGGTCTTCACGCTTTTCCTGGGTCATTTCGCGACGCTATCCCTGGCCCGGAACCTGACTCTGTCCCAAGCTCATGTCCTGCATCTTATCCTAAATGAAACCCTAATAGTATCCCTAACTAAGCCCTGATTAAACCTAACAAAGGCCTTCACACTATCTCTCACGAACACCCAGAATATATCCCTAATGGTCCCTGCCGCAATCAATAACTAAAATCCGGACACTGTCCTGACCTATTACCCTGACTCATTTCTATCCACTGTCCTGATACTTTCCAAAAGAAAGCCTGTTGCCGTCCTTAGGTGAAGACCTGAGGCTGTGCCTAACTCAGGCCCTGAAACTTTCCCTAACTGAGGCCTTGATTCTGTGACTAACACAGGCCCTGCTCATTTCTTTCACTATGACCCGAATGCTGACCCAACAAAGGCCCTGATGCTGTTCCTACGTCATGCCCTGTGTCTCCAGCTAGTGGGCTGACACTAGGCCGCACTCAGGCCTAGATGTTCTCCCTAAGTCAGGCTTTGACGCTGTCCCTACCCGAAACCCTGACACAGGTCCTAAATTAGGCCCTGATTCTCTAAGTAACTAAGGTCTTGACACCAACCCAGGTCATTGGCTGACACTATCCCTGGCTCGGATCGTGACTCTGTCCCAAGCTAATGTCCTGCATCTTATCCTAATTGAAACCCTAATACTCTCCCTAACTAAGGCGCTCACTGATCCTAACTAAGACTTTCACCCTATCTCTCACTAAGGCCCAGAATCAGTCCCTAACATGGGCCGTGCTGCAGTCAATAATGAAAATCCGGACACTATCCTGAGCTAATATCCTGACACATTTCTATCCACCCACCAAACACAGTCCCAAAGAAAGGCCTGTCGCTGTCCTTAACTGAAGACGAGAGGCTGTGCCTAACTCAGGACCTCAAGATTTCCCTAACTGAGGCCTCGATTCTCTGACTCACTCAGGCCCTGCTCATGTCTTTCACTATGACCCGAATGCTGACTCCACAAACGCCCTGAATGCTGCTCCTAAGTCATGCCCTGACAGTGTCTGCATCTAGGGGCCTCACTCAGGCCCTCACCTTCTCCCTATATCAGGCTCTGACGCTATCCCTACCCGAAGCCCTGGCACAGGTCCTAAATTAGGCCCTGATTCTCTAAGTACCTAAGGGCTTGATTCCAAACCTAGGTCATTACCTGACACTAGCCCTAGACCTGAATGTAACCTTGTCTGTTGCTAATGTCAAATTTATCTAAAGAGATTCTTTAGGATGAAATTCTTTCATCTTCTGAATAGAGTTTTGTGAAAAAAAATAATGTTTAAACTCTTACTGACCTTAAACAAAATGTACTCAACTTCTGTGGAATATTCCTTTATACCGGCGTGTATGGTTTCCTTCTGCATCTGCGTGTGTTGGCTTAAAGGGTGCTTGTAGGAATGCCTACTGTTATGCTAACTAAATCCCTGATGCTGTCCCTAAATAACGTCCTGAAATTAGTCTCAAGGCTGTGAACCTGTCCCAAACTGAGGCCTGGAGGCTCATCCTAGCTCAGGCCCTGACACTGTCCCTAGCAAAGGCCCTCACACAACTCCTAGCTCAGTCGCTGACACTATACCTAACAAAGGCTATAATGCTAGTCCTAACTCAGGCCCTGACACTGTTTCTAACTAAAGCCCAGCTGCCGCCAATATCTAAAATCCTGAGACTATCCTGAGTTAGTATCCTGACCCAGGTCTTACCAAGGTCCTGAAACTGACCCAAAGTAAGCCTTGATGCTGTCCAAAAATGAGGCCCTGAGGCTCTCCCGAACAGAGGCCCTGATAATGTCTTTAATGAAGAACCTGACGCTGATCCCACAGAGGCCCTTCTGCTGCTCCTAAGTCATGCCCTGACAGTGTCCCGAACTCAGGCCCTAAAGATAAGCCTCACTTAGGCCCTTTGGCTGTACCTTCCTTATGCTCTGACGCTGTCTGTATAGGAAGCCCTGGCAGTGGTCCTGATTTAGGCCCTCACGCTGGTCCTAAGTAAGGCCCTGAGGCTCTCAGTAACGAAGGTCTTCACGCTTTTCCTGGGTCATTTCGTGACGCTATCCCTGGCCCGGAACCTGACTCTGTCCCAAGCTCATGTCCTGCATCTTATCCTAAATGAAACCCTAATGGTATCCCTAACTAAGCCCTGACCAATCCGAACAAAGGCCTTGAAACTATCTCTCCCTAAAGCCCGGAATCTGTCCCTAACATGGGACCTGTTGCAATCAATAACTAAAATCCGGACACTGTCCTGAGGTAATTTCCTGACACATTTCTATGCACGATCCTGACACTGTCCCAAACCGGTCGGTGTAATTAAATGAAGACCTGACGCTGTGCCTAACTCAGGCCCTGAAGCTTTCCCTGAGTGAGGCCTTGATTCTGTGACTCACTCAAGGCCTGCTCATGTCTTTCACTATGACCTTTCGCTGACCCAACCAAGGTGTTTATGCTGCTCCTAAGTCGTACCCTGACTGTGTCTGCAGCTAGGGGGCTGACGCTAGGCCTCACTCAGGCCCTGACGTTCTCCATAAGTCAGGCCTGACGCTGTCCCTACCGAAAATCTTGACGCAGGTCCTAAATTTTTGGCCTTGATTCTCTAAGTAACTAAGGTCTTGACACCAAATGTAGGTCATTAACCGACACTACCCCTAGACCTTAACCTAATCTTGACTTTAGCTAATGTCAAGTTTAGGGAAAGAGATTCTTTACGATGAAATTCTTTCATCATATGAATATTGGTTTCTTAAAACAATAATTTTTAAACTCTTGTTAACCTTAAACAAAGTGTACTCAACTGCTGTGGAATATTCCTTCATAGCAGCGTGCATGGTTCACTTTTACATTCTTGTGTGTTGGCCTTCAGGGCTCTTGCAGGAATGGCTCCTCTTATGCTAACTAAATCATCCCTGATGCTGAACATATAGAAGGCGCTGAAATTACTCCCGATGCTGTGAACCTGTCCCTAACTACGGCCTGGAGACTCGTGCTAACCCAGGCGCTGACACTGTCCCAAACCAAGACCCTGACATTACACGTAACTCGGACCCTGACACTACTCCTAGCTCAGTCCCTGACACTATACCTAACGAAGCCCATAATGATATTCCTAACTCAGACCCTGACACTGACTCTAACTAAGGCCCTACTGCCGCCAATATCTAAAGTCCTGATGCTATCCTGAGTTAATATCCTGACCCAGGTCTTACCAAGGTCCTGAAACTGACCCAAAGTAAGCCTTGATGCTGTCCAAAAATGAGGCCCTGAGGCTCTCCCGAACAGAGGCCCTGATAATGTCTTTAATGAAGAACCTGACGCTGATCCCACAGAGGCCCTTCTGCTGCTCCTAAGTCATGCCCTGACAGTGTCCCGAACTCAGGCCCTAAAGATAAACCTCACTTAGGCCCTTTGGCTGTACCTTCCTTATGCTCTGACGCTGTCTGTATAGGAAGCCCTGGCAGTGGTCCTGATTTAGGCCCTCACGCTGGTCCTAAGTAAGGCCCTGAGGCTCTCAATAACGAAGGTCTTCACGCTTTTCCTGGGTCATTTCGCGACGCTATCCCTGGCCCGGAACCTGACTCTGTCCCAAGCTCATGTCCTGCATCTTATCCTAAATGAAACCCTAATAGTATCCCTAACTAAGCCCTGATTAAACCTAACAAAGGCCTTCACACTATCTCTCACGAACACCCAGAATATATCCCTAATGGTCCCTGCCGCAATCAATAACTAAAATCCGGACACTGTCCTGACCTATTACCCTGACTCATTTCTATCCACTGTCCTGATACTTTCCAAAAGAAAGCCTGTTGCCGTCCTTAGGTGAAGACCTGAGGCTGTGCCTAACTCAGGCCCTGAAACTTTCCCTAACTGAGGCCTTGATTCTGTGACTAACACAGGCCCTGCTCATTTCTTTCACTATGACCCGAATGCTGACCCAACAAAGGCCCTGATGCTGTTCCTACGTCATGCCCTGTGTCTCCAGCTAGTGGGCTGACACTAGGCCGCACTCAGGCCTAGATGTTCTCCCTAAGTCAGGCTTTGACGCTGTCCCTACCCGAAACCCTGACACAGGTCCTAAATTAGGCCCTGATTCTCTAAGTAACTAAGGTCTTGACACCAACCCAGGTCATTGGCTGACACTATCCCTGGCTCGGATCGTGACTCTGTCCCAAGCTAATGTCCTGCATCTTATCCTAATTGAAACCCTAATACTCTCCCTAACTAAGGCGCTCACTGATCCTAACTAAGACTTTCACCCTATCTCTCACTAAGGCCCAGAATCAGTCCCTAACATGGGCCGTGCTGCAGTCAATAATGAAAATCCGGACACTATCCTGAGCTAATATCCTGACACATTTCTATCCACCCACCAAACACAGTCCCAAAGAAAGGCCTGTCGCTGTCCTTAACTGAAGACGAGAGGCTGTGCCTAACTCAGGACCTCAAGATTTCCCTAACTGAGGCCTCGATTCTCTGACTCACTCAGGCCCTGCTCATGTCTTTCACTATGACCCGAATGCTGACTCCACAAACGCCCTGAATGCTGCTCCTAAGGCATGCCCTGACAGTGTCTGCATCTAGGGGCCTCACTCAGGCCCTCACCTTCTCCCTATATCAGGCTCTGACGCTATCCCTACCCGAAGCCCTGGCACAGGTCCTAAATTAGGCCCTGATTCTCTAAGTACCTAAGGGCTTGATTCCAAACCTAGGTCATTACCTGACACTAGCCCTAGACCTGAATGTAACCTTGTCTGTTGCTAATGTCAAATTTATCTAAAGAGATTCTTTAGGATGAAATTCTTTCATCTTCTGAATAGAGTTTTCTGAAAAAAATAATGTTTAAACTCTTACTGACCTTAAACAAAATGTACTCAACTTCTGTGGAATATTCCTTTATACCGGCGTGTATGGTTTCCTTCTGCATCTGCGTGTGTTGGCTTAAAGGGTGCTTGTAGGAATGCCTACTGTTATGCTAACTAAATCCCTGATGCTGTCCCTAAATAACGTCCTGAAATTAGTCTCAAGGCTGTGAACCTGTCCCAAACTGAGGCCTGGAGGCTCATCCTAGCTCAGGCCCTGACACTGTCCCTAGCAAAGGCCCTCACACAACTCCTAGCTCAGTCCCTGACACTATACCTAACAAAGGCTATAATGCTAGTCCTAACTCAGGCCCTGACACTGTTTCTAACTAAAGCCCAGCTGCCGCCAATATCTAAAATCCTGAGACTATCCTGAGTTAGTATCCTGACCCAGGTCTTACCAAGGTCCTGAAACTGACCCAAAGTAAGCCTTGATGCTGTCCAAAAATGAGGCCCTGAGGCTCTCCCGAACAGAGGCCCTGATAATGTCTTTAATGAAGAACCTGACGCTGATCCCACAGAGGCCCTTCTGCTGCTCCTAAGTCATACCCTGACAGTGTCCCGAACTCAGGCCCTAAAGATAAGCCTCACTTAGGCCCTTTGGCTGTACCTTCCTTATGCTCTGACGCTGTCTGTATAGGAAGCCCTGGCAGTGGTCCTGATTTAGGCCCTCACGCTGGTCCTAAGTAAGGCCCTGAGGCTCTCAATAACGAAGGTCTTCACGCTTTTCCTGGGTCATTTCGTGACGCTATCCCTGGCCCGGAACCTGACTCTGTCCCAAGCTCATGTCCTGCATCTTATCCTAAATGAAACCCTAATGGTATCCCTAACTAAGCCCTGACCAATCCGAACAAAGGCCTTGAAACTATCTCTCCCTAAAGCCCGGAATCTGTCCCTAACATGGGACCTGTTGCAATCAATAACTAAAATCCGGACACTGTCCTGAGGTAATTTCCTGACACATTTCTATGCACGATCCTGACACTGTCCCAAACCGGTCGGTGTAATTAAATGAAGACCTGACGCTGTGCCTAACTCAGGCCCTGAAGCTTTCCCTGAGTGAGGCCTTGATTCTGTGACTCACTCAAGGCCTGCTCATGTCTTTCACTATGACCTTTCGCTGACCCAACCAAGGTGTTTATGCTGCTCCTAAGTCGTACCCTGACTGTGTCTGCAGCTAGGGGGCTGACGCTAGGCCTCACTCAGGCCCTGACGTTCTCCATAAGTCAGGCCTGACGCTGTCCCTACCGAAAATCTTGACGCAGGTCCTAAATTTTTGGCCTTGATTCTCTAAGTAACTAAGGTCTTGACACCAAATGTAGGTCATTAACTGACACTACCCCTAGACCTTAACCTAATCTTGACTTTAGCTAATGTCAAGTTTAGGGAAAGAGATTCTTTACGATGAAATTCTTTCATCATATGAATATTGGTTTCTTAAAACAATAATTTTTAAACTCTTGTTAACCTTAAACAAAGTGTACTCAACTGCTGTGGAATATTCCTTCATAGCAGCGTGCATGGTTCACTTTTACATTCTTGTGTGTTGGCCTTCAGGGCTCTTGCAGGAATGGCTCCTCTTATGCTAACTAAATCATCCCTGATGCTGAACATATAGAAGGCGCTGAAATTACTCCCGATGCTGTGAACCTGTCCCTAACTACGGCCTGGAGACTCGTGCTAACCCAGGCGCTGACACTGTCCCAAACCAAGACCCTGACATTACACGTAACTCGGACCCTGACACTACTCCTAGCTCAGTCCCTGACACTATACCTAACGAAGCCCATAATGATATTCCTAACTCAGACCCTGACACTGACTCTAAGGCCCTACTGCCGCCAATATCCAAAGTCCTGATGCTATCCTGAGTTAATATCCTGACCCAGGTCTTACCAAGGTCCTGAAACTGACCCAAAGTAAGCCTTGATGCTGTCCGAAAATGAGGTCCTGCGGCTCTCCCTAACAGAGGCCCTGATAATGTCTTTAGTGAAGACCCTCACGCTGATCCCACAGAGGCCCTTCTGCTGCTCCTAAGTCATGCCCTGACAGTGTCCCGAACTCAGGCCCTAAAGATAAGCCTCACTTAGGCCCTTTGGCTGTACCTTCCTTATGCTCTGACGCTGTCTGTATAGGAAGCCCTGGCAGTGGTCCTGATTTAGGCCCTCACGCTGGTCCTAAGTAAGGCCCTGGGGCTCTCAATAACGAAGGTCTTCACGCTTTTCCTGGGTCATTTCGCGACGCTATCCCTGGCCCGGAACCTGACTCTGTCCCAAGCTCATGTCCTGCATCTTATCCTAAATGAAACCCTAATAGTATCCCTAACTAAGCCCTGATTAAACCTAACAAAGGCCTTCACACTATCTCTCACGAACACCCAGAATATATCCCTAATGGTCCCTGCCGCAATCAATAACTAAAATCCGGACACTGTCCTGACCTATTACCCTGACTCATTTCTATCCACTGTCCTGATACTTTCCAAAAGAAAGCCTGTTGCCGTCCTTAGGTGAAGACCTGAGGCTGTGCCTAACTCAGGCCCTGAAACTTTCCCTAACTGAGGCCTTGATTCTGTGACTAACACAGGCCCTGCTCATTTCTTTCACTATGACCCGAATGCTGACCCAACAAAGGCCCTGATGCTGTTCCTACGTCATGCCCTGTGTCTCCAGCTAGTGGGCTGACACTAGGCCGCACTCAGGCCTAGATGTTCTCCCTAAGTCAGGCTTTGACGCTGTCCCTACCCGAAACCCTGACACAGGTCCTAAATTAGGCCCTGATTCTCTAAGTAACTAAGGTCTTGACACCAACCCAGGTCATTGGCTGACACTATCCCTGGCTCGGATCGTGACTCTGTCCCAAGCTAATGTCCTGCATCTTATCCTAATTGAAACCCTAATACTCTCCCTAACTAAGGCGCTCACTGATCCTAACTAAGACTTTCACCCTATCTCTCACTAAGGCCCAGAATCAGTCCCTAACATGGGCCGTGCTGCAGTCAATAATGAAAATCCGGACACTATCCTGAGCTAATATCCTGACACATTTCTATCCACCCACCAAACACAGTCCCAAAGAAAGGCCTGTCGCTGTCCTTAACTGAAGACGAGAGGCTGTGCCTAACTCAGGACCTCAAGATTTCCCTAACTGAGGCCTCGATTCTCTGACTCACTCAGGCCCTGCTCATGTCTTTCACTATGACCCGAATGCTGACTCCACAAACGCCCTGAATGCTGCTCCTAAGGCATGCCCTGACAGTGTCTGCATCTAGGGGCCTCACTCAGGCCCTCACCTTCTCCCTATATCAGGCTCTGACGCTATCCCTACCCGAAGCCCTGGCACAGGTCCTAAATTAGGCCCTGATTCTCTAAGTACCTAAGGGCTTGATTCCAAACCTAGGTCATTACCTGACACTAGCCCTAGACCTGAATGTAACCTTGTCTGTTGCTAATGTCAAATTTATCTAAAGAGATTCTTTAGGATGAAATTCTTTCATCTTCTGAATAGAGTTTTCTGAAAAAAATAATGTTTAAACTCTTACTGACCTTAAACAAAATGTACTCAACTTCTGTGGAATATTCCTTTATACCGGCGTGTATGGTTTCCTTCTGCATCTGCGTGTGTTGGCTTAAAGGGTGCTTGTAGGAATGCCTACTGTTATGCTAACTAAATCCCTGATGCTGTCCCTAAATAACGTCCTGAAATTAGTCTCAAGGCTGTGAACCTGTCCCAAACTGAGGCCTGGAGGCTCATCCTAGCTCAGGCCCTGACACTGTCCCTAGCAAAGGCCCTCACACAACTCCTAGCTCAGTCCCTGACACTATACCTAACAAAGGCTATAATGCTAGTCCTAACTCAGGCCCTGACACTGTTTCTAACTAAAGCCCAGCTGCCGCCAATATCTAAAATCCTGAGACTATCCTGAGTTAATATCCTGACCCAGGTCTTACCAAGGTCCTGAAACTGACCCAAAGTAAGCCTTGATGCTGTCCAAAAATGAGGCCCTGAGGCTCTCCCGAACAGAGGCCCTGATAATGTCTTTAATGAAGAACCTGACGCTGATCCCACAGAGGCCCTTCTGCTGCTCCTAAGTCATGCCCTGACAGTGTCCCGAACTCAGGCCCTAAAGATAAGCCTCACTTAGGCCCTTTGGCTGTACCTTCCTTATGCTCTGACGCTGTCTGTATAGGAAGCCCTGGCAGTGGTCCTGATTTAGGCCCTCACGCTGGTCCTAAGTAAGGCCCTGAGGCTCTCAGTAACGAAGGTCTTCACGCTTTTCCTGGGTCATTTCGTGACGCTATCCCTGGCCCGGAACCTGACTCTGTCCCAAGCTCATGTCCTGCATCTTATCCTAAATGAAACCCTAATGGTATCCCTAACTAAGCCCTGACCAATCCGAACAAAGGCCTTGAAACTATCTCTCCCTAAAGCCCGGAATCTGTCCCTAACATGGGACCTGTTGCAATCAATAACTAAAATCCGGACACTGTCCTGAGGTAATTTCCTGACACATTTCTATGCACGATCCTGACACTGTCCCAAACCGGTCGGTGTAATTAAATGAAGACCTGACGCTGTGCCTAACTCAGGCCCTGAAGCTTTCCCTGAGTGAGGCCTTGATTCTGTGACTCACTCAAGGCCTGCTCATGTCTTTCACTATGACCTTTCGCTGACCCAACCAAGGTGTTTATGCTGCTCCTAAGTCGTACCCTGACTGTGTCTGCAGCTAGGGGGCTGACGCTAGGCCTCACTCAGGCCCTGACGTTCTCCATAAGTCAGGCCTGACGCTGTCCCTACCGAAAATCTTGACGCAGGTCCTAAATTTTAGGCCTTGATTCTCTAAGTAACTAAGGTCTTGACACCATATCTAGGTCATTAACCGACACTACCCCTAGACCTTAATCTAATCTTGACTTTAGCTAATGTCAAGTTTAGGGAAAGAGATTCTTTACGATGAAATTCTTTCATCATATGAATATTGGTTTCTTAAAACAATAATTTTTAAACTCTTGTTAACCTTAAACAAAGTGTACTCAACTGCTGTGGAATATTCCTTCATAGCAGCGTGCATGGTTCACTTTTACATTCTTGTGTGTTGGCCTTCAGGGCTCTTGCAGGAATGGCTCCTCTTATGCTAACTAAATCATCCCTGATGCTGAACATATAGAAGGCGCTGAAATTACTCCCGATGCTGTGAACCTGTCCCTAACTACGGCCTGGAGACTCGTGCTAACCCAGGCGCTGACACTGTCCCAAACCAAGACCCTGACATTACACGTAACTCGGACCCTGACACTACTCCTAGCTCAGTCCCTGACACTATACCTAACGAGGCCCATAATGATATTCCTAACTCAGACCCTGACACTGACTCTAACTAAGGCCCTACTGCCGCCAATATCTAAAGTCCTGATGCTATCCTGAGTTAATATCCTGACCCAGGTCTTACCAAGGTCCTGAAACTGACCCAAAGTAAGCCTTGATGCTGTCCGAAAATGAGGTCCTGCGGCTCTCCCTAACAGAGGCCCTGATAATGTCTTTAGTGAAGACCCTCACGCTGATCCCACAGAGGCCCTTCTGCTGCTCCTAAGTCATGCCCTGACAGTGTCCCGAACTCAGGCCCTAAAGATAAGCCTCACTTAGGCCCTTTGGCTGTACCTTCCTTATGCTCTGACGCTGTCTGTATAGGAAGCCCTGGCAGTGGTCCTGATTTAGGCCCTCACGCTGGTCCTAAGTAAGGCCCTGAGGCTCTCAATAACGAAGGTCTTCACGCTTTTCCTGGGTCATTTCGCGACGCTATCCCTGGCCCGGAACCTGACTCTGTCCCAAGCTCATGTCCTGCATCTTATCCTAAATGAAACCCTAATAGTATCCCTAACTAAGCCCTGATTAAACCTAACAAAGGCCTTCACACTATCTCTCACGAACACCCAGAATATATCCCTAATGGTCCCTGCCGCAATCAATAACTAAAATCCGGACACTGTCCTGACCTATTACCCTGACTCATTTCTATCCACTGTCCTGATACTTTCCAAAAGAAAGCCTGTTGCCGTCCTTAGGTGAAGACCTGAGGCTGTGCCTAACTCAGGCCCTGAAACTTTCCCTAACTGAGGCCTTGATTCTGTGACTAACACAGGCCCTGCTCATTTCTTTCACTATGACCCGAATGCTGACCCAACAAAGGCCCTGATGCTGTTCCTACGTCATGCCCTGTGTCTCCAGCTAGTGGGCTGACACTAGGCCGCACTCAGGCCTAGATGTTCTCCCTAAGTCAGGCTTTGACGCTGTCCCTACCCGAAACCCTGACACAGGTCCTAAATTAGGCCCTGATTCTCTAAGTAACTAAGGTCTTGACACCAACCCAGGTCATTGGCTGACACTATCCCTGGCTCGGATCGTGACTCTGTCCCAAGCTAATGTCCTGCATCTTATCCTAATTGAAACCCTAATACTCTCCCTAACTAAGGCGCTCACTGATCCTAACTAAGACTTTCACCCTATCTCTCACTAAGGCCCAGAATCAGTCCCTAACATGGGCCGTGCTGCAGTCAATAATGAAAATCCGGACACTATCCTGAGCTAATATCCTGACACATTTCTATCCACCCACCAAACACAGTCCCAAAGAAAGGCCTGTCGCTGTCCTTAACTGAAGACGAGAGGCTGTGCCTAACTCAGGACCTCAAGATTTCCCTAACTGAGGCCTCGATTCTCTGACTCACTCAGGCCCTGCTCATGTCTTTCACTATGACCCGAATGCTGACTCCACAAACGCCCTGAATGCTGCTCCTAAGGCATGCCCTGACAGTGTCTGCATCTAGGGGCCTCACTCAGGCCCTCACCTTCTCCCTATATCAGGCTCTGACGCTATCCCTACCCGAAGCCCTGGCACAGGTCCTAAATTAGGCCCTGATTCTCTAAGTACCTAAGGGCTTGATTCCAAACCTAGGTCATTACCTGACACTAGCCCTAGACCTGAATGTAACCTTGTCTGTTGCTAATGTCAAATTTATCTAAAGAGATTCTTTAGGATGAAATTCTTTCATCTTCTGAATAGAGTTTTCTGAAAAAAATAATGTTTAAACTCTTACTGACCTTAAACAAAATGTACTCAACTTCTGTGGAATATTCCTTTATACCGGCGTGTATGGTTTCCTTCTGCATCTGCGTGTGTTGGCTTAAAGGGTGCTTGTAGGAATGCCTACTGTTATGCTAACTAAATCCCTGATGCTGTCCCTAAATAACGTCCTGAAATTAGTCTCAAGGCTGTGAACCTGTCCCAAACTGAGGCCTGGAGGCTCATCCTAGCTCAGGCCCTGACACTGTCCCTAGCAAAGGCCCTCACACAACTCCTAGCTCAGTCCCTGACACTATACCTAACAAAGGCTATAATGCTAGTCCTAACTCAGGCCCTGACACTGTTTCTAACTAAAGCCCAGCTGCCGCCAATATCTAAAATCCTGAGACTATCCTGAGTTAATATCCTGACCCAGGTCTTACCAAGGTCCTGAAACTGACCCAAAGTAAGCCTTGATGCTGTCCAAAAATGAGGCCCTGAGGCTCTCCCGAACAGAGGCCCTGATAATGTCTTTAATGAAGAACCTGACGCTGATCCCACAGAGGCCCTTCTGCTGCTCCTAAGTCATACCCTGACAGTGTCCCGAACTCAGGCCCTAAAGATAAGCCTCACTTAGGCCCTTTGGCTGTACCTTCCTTATGCTCTGACGCTGTCTGTATAGGAAGCCCTGGCAGTGGTCCTGATTTAGGCCCTCACGCTGGTCCTAAGTAAGGCCCTGAGGCTCTCAGTAACGAAGGTCTTCACGCTTTTCCTGGGTCATTTCGCGACGCTATCCCTGGCCCGGAACCTGACTCTGTCCCAAGCTCATGTCCTGCATCTTATCCTAAATGAAACCCTAATGGTATCCCTAACTAAGCCCTGACCAATCCGAACAAAGGCCTTGAAACTATCTCTCCCTAAAGCCCGGAATCTGTCCCTAACATGGGACCTGTTGCAATCAATAACTAAAATCCGGACACTGTCCTGAGGTAATTTCCTGACACATTTCTATGCACGATCCTGACACTGTCCCAAACCGGTCGGTGTAATTAAATGAAGACCTGACGCTGTGCCTAACTCAGGCCCTGAAGCTTTCCCTGAGTGAGGCCTTGATTCTGTGACTCACTCAAGGCCTGCTCATGTCTTTCACTATGACCTTTCACTGACCCAACCAAGGTGTTTATGCTGCTCCTAAGTCGTACCCTGACTGTGTCTGCAGCTAGGGGGCTGACGCTAGGCCTCACTCAGGCCCTGACGTTCTCCATAAGTCAGGTCTGACGCTGTCCCAACCGAAAATCTTGACGCAGGTCCTAAATTTTAGGCCTTGATTCTCTAAGTAACTAAGGTCTTGACACCAAATCTAGGTCATTAACTGACACTACCCCTAGACCTTAACCTAATCTTGACTTTAGCTAATGTCAAGTTTAGGGAAAGAGATTCTTTACGATGAAATTCTTTCATCATATGAATATTGGTTTCTTAAAACAATAATTTTTAAACTCTTGTTAACCTTAAACAAAGTGTACTCAACTGCTGTGGAATATTCCTTCATAGCAGCGTGCATGGTTCACTTTTACATTCTTGTGTGTTGGCCTTCAGGGCTCTTGCAGGAATGGCTCCTCTTATGCTAACTAAATCATCCCTGATGCTGAACATATAGAAGGCGCTGAAATTACTCCCGATGCTGTGAACCTGTCCCTAACTACGGCCTGGAGACTCGTGCTAACCCAGGCGCTGACACTGTCCCAAACCAAGACCCTGACATTACACGTAACTCGGACCCTGACACTACTCCTAGCTCAGTCCCTGACACTATACCTAACAAAGCCCATAATGATATTCCTAACTCAGACCCTGACACTGACTCTAACTAAGGCCCTACTGCCGCCAATATCTAAAATCCTGAGACTATCCTGAGTTAATATCCTGACCCAGGTCTTACCAAGGTCCTGAAACTGACCCAAAGTAAGCCTTGATGCTGTCCGAAAATGAGGTCCTGCGGCTCTCCCTAACAGAGGCCCTGATAATGTCTTTAGTGAAGACCCTCACGCTGATCCCACAGAGGCCCTTCTGCTGCTCCTAAGTCATGCCCTGACAGTGTCCCGAACTCAGGCCCTAAAGATAAGCCTCACTTAGGCCCTTTGGCTGTACCTTCCTTATGCTCTGACGCTGTCTGTATAGGAAGCCCTGGCAGTGGTCCTGATTTAGGCCCTCACGCTGGTCCTAAGTAAGGCCCTGAGGCTCTCAATAACGAAGGTCTTCACGCTTTTCCTGGGTCATTTCGCGACGCTATCCCTGGCCCGGAACCTGACTCTGTCCCAAGCTCATGTTCTGCATCTTATCCTAAATGAAACCCTAATAGTATCCCTAACTAAGCCCTGATTAAACCTAACAAAGGCCTTCACACTATCTCTCACGAACACCCAGAATATATCCCTAATGGTCCCTGCCGCAATCAATAACTAAAATCCGGACACTGTCCTGACCTATTACCCTGACTCATTTCTATCCACTGTCCTGATACTTTCCAAAAGAAAGCCTGTTGCCGTCCTTAGGTGAAGACCTGAGGCTGTGCCTAACTCAGGCCCTGAAACTTTCCCTAACTGAGGCCTTGATTCTGTGACTAACACAGGCCCTGCTCATTTCTTTCACTATGACCCGAATGCTGACCCAACAAAGGCCCTGATGCTGTTCCTACGTCATGCCCTGTGTCTCCAGCTAGTGGGCTGACACTAGGCCGCACTCAGGCCTAGATGTTCTCCCTAAGTCAGGCTTTGACGCTGTCCCTACCCGAAACCCTGACACAGGTCCTAAATTAGGCCCTGATTCTCTAAGTAACTAAGGTCTTGACACCAACCCAGGTCATTGGCTGACACTATCCCTGGCTCGGATCGTGACTCTGTCCCAAGCTAATGTCCTGCATCTTATCCTAATTGAAACCCTAATACTCTCCCTAACTAAGGCGCTCACTGATCCTAACTAAGACTTTCACCCTATCTCTCACTAAGGCCCAGAATCAGTCCCTAACATGGGCCGTGCTGCAGTCAATAATGAAAATCCGGACACTATCCTGAGCTAATATCCTGACACATTTCTATCCACCCACCAAACACAGTCCCAAAGAAAGGCCTGTCGCTGTCCTTAACTGAAGACGAGAGGCTGTGCCTAACTCAGGACCTCAAGATTTCCCTAACTGAGGCCTCGATTCTCTGACTCACTCAGGCCCTGCTCATGTCTTTCACTATGACCCGAATGCTGACTCCACAAACGCCCTGAATGCTGCTCCTAAGGCATGCCCTGACAGTGTCTGCATCTAGGGGCCTCACTCAGGCCCTCACCTTCTCCCTATATCAGGCTCTGACGCTATCCCTACCCGAAGCCCTGGCACAGGTCCTAAATTAGGCCCTGATTCTCTAAGTACCTAAGGGCTTGATTCCAAACCTAGGTCATTACCTGACACTAGCCCTAGACCTGAATGTAACCTTGTCTGTTGCTAATGTCAAATTTATCTAAAGAGATTCTTTAGGATGAAATTCTTTCATCTTCTGAATAGACTTTTCTGAAATAAATAATGTTTAAACTCTTACTGACCTTAAACAAAATGTACTCAACTTCTGTGGAATATTCCTTTATACCGGCGTGTATGGTTTCCTTCTGCATCTGCGTGTGTTGGCTTAAAGGGTGCTTGTAGGAATGCCTACTGTTATGCTAACTAAATCCCTGATGCTGTCCCTAAATAACGTCCTGAAATTAGTCTCAAGGCTGTGAACCTGTCCCAAACTGAGGCCTGGAGGCTCATCCTAGCTCAGGCCCTGACACTGTCCCTAGCAAAGGCCCTCACACAACTCCTAGCTCAGTCCCTGACACTATAGCTAACAAAGGCTATAATGCTAGCCCTAACTCAGGCCCTGACACTGTTTCTAACTAAAGCCCAGCTGCCGCCAATATCTAAAATCCTGAGACTATCCTGAGTTAATATCCTGACCCAGGTCTTACCAAGGTCCTGAAACTGACCCAAAGTAAGCCTTGATGCTGTCCAAAAATGAGGCCCTGAGGCTCTCCCGAACAGAGGCCCTGATAATGTCTTTAATGAAGAACCTGACGCTGATCCCACAGAGGCCCTTCTGCTGCTCCTAAGTCATGCCCTGACAGTGTCCCGAACTCAGGCCCTAAAGATAAGCCTCACATAGGCCCTCTGGCTGTACCTTCCTTATGCTCTGACGCTGTCTGTATAGGAAGCCCTGGCAGTGGTCCTGATTTAGGCCCTCACGCTGGTCCTAAGTAAGGCCCTGAGGCTCTCAATAACGAAGGTCTTCACGCTTTTCCTGGGTCATTTCGTGACGCTATCCCTGGCCCGGAACCTGACTCTGTCCCAAGCTAATGTCCTGCATCTTATCCTAAATGAAACCCTAATAGTATCGCTAACTAAGCCCTGACCAATCCGAACAAAGGCCTTGAAACTATCTCTCCCTAAAGCCCGGAATCTGTCCCTAACATGGGACCTGTTGCAATCAATAACTAAAATCCGGACACTGTCCTGAGATAATTTCCTGACACATTTCTATGCACGGTCCTGACACTGTCCCAAACCTGTCGGTGTCCTTAAGTGAAGACCTGACGCTGTGCCTAACTCAGGCCCTGAAGCTTTCCCTGAGTGAGGCCTTGATTCTGTGACTCACTCAAGGCCTGCTCATGTCTTTCACTATGACCTTTCACTGACCCAACCAAGGTGTTTATGCTGCTCCTAAGTCGTACCCTGACTGTGTCTGCAGCTAGGGGGCTGACGCTAGGCCTCACTCAGGCCCTGACGTTCTCCATAATTCAGGTCTGACGCTGTCCCTACCGAAAATCTTGACGCAGGTCCTAAATTTTAGGCCTTGATTCTCTAAGTAAGTAAGGTCTTGACACCAAATCTAGGTCATTAACCGACACTACCCCTAGACCTTAATCTAATCTTGACTTTAGCTAATGTCAAGTTTAGGGAAAGAGATTCTTTACGATGAAATTCTTTCATCATATGAATATTGGTTTCTTAAAACAATAATTTTTAAACTCTTGTTAACCTTAAACAAAGTGTACTCAACTGCTGTGGAATATTCCTTCATAGCAGCGTGCATGGTTCACTTTTACATTCTTGTGTGTTGGCCTTCAGGGCTCTTGCAGGAATGGCTCCTCTTATGCTAACTAAATCATCCCTGATGCTGAACATATAGAAGGCGCTGAAATTACTCCCGATGCTGTGAACCTGTCCCTAACTACGGCCTGGAGACTCGTGCTAACCCAGGCGCTGACACTGTCCCAAACCAAGACCCTGACATTACACGTAACTCGGACCCTGACACTACTCCTAGCTCAGTCCCTGACACTATACCTAACGAAGCCCATAATGATATTCCTAACTCAGACCCTGACACTGACTCTAACTAAGGCCCTACTGCCGCCAATATCTAAAGTCCTGATGCTATCCTGAGTTAATATCCTGACCCAGGTCTTACCAAGGTCCTGAAACTGACCCAAAGTAAGCCTTGATGCTGTCCAAAAATGAGGCCCTGAGGCTCTCCCGAACAGAGGCCCTGATAATGTCTTTAATGAAGAACCTGACGCTGATCCCACAGAGGCCCTTCTGCTGCTCCTAAGTCATGCCCTGACAGTGTCCCGAACTCAGGCCCTAAAGATAAACCTCACTTAGGCCCTTTGGCTGTACCTTCCTTATGCTCTGACGCTGTCTGTATAGGAAGCCCTGGCAGTGGTCCTGATTTAGGCCCTCACGCTGGTCCTAAGTAAGGCCCTGAGGCTCTCAATAACGAAGGTCTTCACGCTTTTCCTGGGTCATTTCGCGACGCTATCCCTGGCCCGGAACCTGACTCTGTCCCAAGCTCATGTCCTGCATCTTATCCTAAATGAAACCCTAATAGTATCCCTAACTAAGCCCTGATTAAACCTAACAAAGGCCTTCACACTATCTCTCACGAACACCCAGAATATATCCCTAATGGTCCCTGCCGCAATCAATAACTAAAATCCGGACACTGTCCTGACCTATTACCCTGACTCATTTCTATCCACTGTCCTGATACTTTCCAAAAGAAAGCCTGTTGCCGTCCTTAGGTGAAGACCTGAGGCTGTGCCTAACTCAGGCCCTGAAACTTTCCCTAACTGAGGCCTTGATTCTGTGACTAACACAGGCCCTGCTCATTTCTTTCACTATGACCCGAATGCTGACCCAACAAAGGCCCTGATGCTGTTCCTACGTCATGCCCTGTGTCTCCAGCTAGTGGGCTGACACTAGGCCGCACTCAGGCCTAGATGTTCTCCCTAAGTCAGGCTTTGACGCTGTCCCTACCCGAAACCCTGACACAGGTCCTAAATTAGGCCCTGATTCTCTAAGTAACTAAGGTCTTGACACCAACCCAGGTCATTGGCTGACACTATCCCTGGCTCGGATCGTGACTCTGTCCCAAGCTAATGTCCTGCATCTTATCCTAATTGAAACCCTAATACTCTCCCTAACTAAGGCGCTCACTGATCCTAACTAAGACTTTCACCCTATCTCTCACTAAGGCCCAGAATCAGTCCCTAACATGGGCCGTGCTGCAGTCAATAATGAAAATCCGGACACTATCCTGAGCTAATATCCTGACACATTTCTATCCACCCACCAAACACAGTCCCAAAGAAAGGCCTGTCGCTGTCCTTAACTGAAGACGAGAGGCTGTGCCTAACTCAGGACCTCAAGATTTCCCTAACTGAGGCCTCGATTCTCTGACTCACTCAGGCCCTGCTCATGTCTTTCACTATGACCCGAATGCTGACTCCACAAACGCCCTGAATGCTGCTCCTAAGGCATGCCCTGACAGTGTCTGCATCTAGGGGCCTCACTCAGGCCCTCACCTTCTCCCTATATCAGGCTCTGACGCTATCCCTACCCGAAGCCCTGGCACAGGTCCTAAATTAGGCCCTGATTCTCTAAGTACCTAAGGGCTTGATTCCAAACCTAGGTCATTACCTGACACTAGCCCTAGACCTGAATGTAACCTTGTCTGTTGCTAATGTCAAATTTATCTAAAGAGATTCTTTAGGATGAAATTCTTTCATCTTCTGAATAGAGTTTTCTGAAAAAAATAATGTTTAAACTCTTACTGACCTTAAACAAAATGTACTCAACTTCTGTGGAATATTCCTTTATACCGGCGTGTATGGTTTCCTTCTGCATCTGCGTGTGTTGGCTTAAAGGGTGCTTGTAGGAATGCCTACTGTTATGCTAACTAAATCCCTGATGCTGTCCCTAAATAACGTCCTGAAATTAGTCTCAAGGCTGTGAACCTGTCCCAAACTGAGGCCTGGAGGCTCATCCTAGCTCAGGCCCTGACACTGTCCCTAGCAAAGGCCCTCACACAACTCCTAGCTCAGTCCCTGACACTATACCTAACAAAGGCTATAATGCTAGTCCTAACTCAGGCCCTGACACTGTTTCTAACTAAAGCCCAGCTGCCGCCAATATCTAAAATCCTGAGACTATCCTGAGTTAGTATCCTGACCCAGGTCTTACCAAGGTCCTGAAACTGACCCAAAGTAAGCCTTGATGCTGTCCAAAAATGAGGCCCTGAGGCTCTCCCGAACAGAGGCCCTGATAATGTCTTTAATGAAGAACCTGACGCTGATCCCACAGAGGCCCTTCTGCTGCTCCTAAGTCATACCCTGACAGTGTCCCGAACTCAGGCCCTAAAGATAAGCCTCACTTAGGCCCTTTGGCTGTACCTTCCTTATGCTCTGACGCTGTCTGTATAGGAAGCCCTGGCAGTGGTCCTGATTTAGGCCCTCACGCTGGTCCTAAGTAAGGCCCTGAGGCTCTCAATAACGAAGGTCTTCACGCTTTTCCTGGGTCATTTCGTGACGCTATCCCTGGCCCGGAACCTGACTCTGTCCCAAGCTCATGTCCTGCATCTTATCCTAAATGAAACCCTAATGGTATCCCTAACTAAGCCCTGACCAATCCGAACAAAGGCCTTGAAACTATCTCTCCCTAAAGCCCGGAATCTGTCCCTAACATGGGACCTGTTGCAATCAATAACTAAAATCCGGACACTGTCCTGAGGTAATTTCCTGACACATTTCTATGCACGATCCTGACACTGTCCCAAACCGGTCGGTGTAATTAAATGAAGACCTGACGCTGTGCCTAACTCAGGCCCTGAAGCTTTCCCTGAGTGAGGCCTTGATTCTGTGACTCACTCAAGGCCTGCTCATGTCTTTCACTATGACCTTTCGCTGACCCAACCAAGGTGTTTATGCTGCTCCTAAGTCGTACCCTGACTGTGTCTGCAGCTAGGGGGCTGACGCTAGGCCTCACTCAGGCCCTGACGTTCTCCATAAGTCAGGCCTGACGCTGTCCCTACCGAAAATCTTGACGCAGGTCCTAAATTTTTGGCCTTGATTCTCTAAGTAACTAAGGTCTTGACACCAAATGTAGGTCATTAACTGACACTACCCCTAGACCTTAACCTAATCTTGACTTTAGCTAATGTCAAGTTTAGGGAAAGAGATTCTTTACGATGAAATTCTTTCATCATATGAATATTGGTTTCTTAAAACAATAATTTTTAAACTCTTGTTAACCTTAAACAAAGTGTACTCAACTGCTGTGGAATATTCCTTCATAGCAGCGTGCATGGTTCACTTTTACATTCTTGTGTGTTGGCCTTCAGGGCTCTTGCAGGAATGGCTCCTCTTATGCTAACTAAATCATCCCTGATGCTGAACATATAGAAGGCGCTGAAATTACTCCCGATGCTGTGAACCTGTCCCTAACTACGGCCTGGAGACTCGTGCTAACCCAGGCGCTGACACTGTCCCAAACCAAGACCCTGACATTACACGTAACTCGGACCCTGACACTACTCCTAGCTCAGTCCCTGACACTATACCTAACGAAGCCCATAATGATATTCCTAACTCAGACCCTGACACTGACTCTAAGGCCCTACTGCCGCCAATATCCAAAGTCCTGATGCTATCCTGAGTTAATATCCTGACCCAGGTCTTACCAAGGTCCTGAAACTGACCCAAAGTAAGCCTTGATGCTGTCCGAAAATGAGGTCCTGCGGCTCTCCCTAACAGAGGCCCTGATAATGTCTTTAGTGAAGACCCTCACGCTGATCCCACAGAGGCCCTTCTGCTGCTCCTAAGTCATGCCCTGACAGTGTCCCGAACTCAGGCCCTAAAGATAAGCCTCACTTAGGCCCTTTGGCTGTACCTTCCTTATGCTCTGACGCTGTCTGTATAGGAAGCCCTGGCAGTGGTCCTGATTTAGGCCCTCACGCTGGTCCTAAGTAAGGCCCTGGGGCTCTCAATAACGAAGGTCTTCACGCTTTTCCTGGGTCATTTCGCGACGCTATCCCTGGCCCGGAACCTGACTCTGTCCCAAGCTCATGTCCTGCATCTTATCCTAAATGAAACCCTAATAGTATCCCTAACTAAGCCCTGATTAAACCTAACAAAGGCCTTCACACTATCTCTCACGAACACCCAGAATATATCCCTAATGGTCCCTGCCGCAATCAATAACTAAAATCCGGACACTGTCCTGACCTATTACCCTGACTCATTTCTATCCACTGTCCTGATACTTTCCAAAAGAAAGCCTGTTGCCGTCCTTAGGTGAAGACCTGAGGCTGTGCCTAACTCAGGCCCTGAAACTTTCCCTAACTGAGGCCTTGATTCTGTGACTAACACAGGCCCTGCTCATTTCTTTCACTATGACCCGAATGCTGACCCAACAAAGGCCCTGATGCTGTTCCTACGTCATGCCCTGTGTCTCCAGCTAGTGGGCTGACACTAGGCCGCACTCAGGCCTAGATGTTCTCCCTAAGTCAGGCTTTGACGCTGTCCCTACCCGAAACCCTGACACAGGTCCTAAATTAGGCCCTGATTCTCTAAGTAACTAAGGTCTTGACACCAACCCAGGTCATTGGCTGACACTATCCCTGGCTCGGATCGTGACTCTGTCCCAAGCTAATGTCCTGCATCTTATCCTAATTGAAACCCTAATACTCTCCCTAACTAAGGCGCTCACTGATCCTAACTAAGACTTTCACCCTATCTCTCACTAAGGCCCAGAATCAGTCCCTAACATGGGCCGTGCTGCAGTCAATAATGAAAATCCGGACACTATCCTGAGCTAATATCCTGACACATTTCTATCCACCCACCAAACACAGTCCCAAAGAAAGGCCTGTCGCTGTCCTTAACTGAAGACGAGAGGCTGTGCCTAACTCAGGACCTCAAGATTTCCCTAACTGAGGCCTCGATTCTCTGACTCACTCAGGCCCTGCTCATGTCTTTCACTATGACCCGAATGCTGACTCCACAAACGCCCTGAATGCTGCTCCTAAGGCATGCCCTGACAGTGTCTGCATCTAGGGGCCTCACTCAGGCCCTCACCTTCTCCCTATATCAGGCTCTGACGCTATCCCTACCCGAAGCCCTGGCACAGGTCCTAAATTAGGCCCTGATTCTCTAAGTACCTAAGGGCTTGATTCCAAACCTAGGTCATTACCTGACACTAGCCCTAGACCTGAATGTAACCTTGTCTGTTGCTAATGTCAAATTTATCTAAAGAGATTCTTTAGGATGAAATTCTTTCATCTTCTGAATAGACTTTTCTGAAAAAAATAATGTTTAAACTCTTACTGACCTTAAACAAAATGTACTCAACTTCTGTGGAATATTCCTTTATACCGGCGTGTATGGTTTCCTTCTGCATCTGCGTGTGTTGGCTTAAAGGGTGCTTGTAGGAATGCCTACTGTTATGCTAACTAAATCCCTGATGCTGTCCCTAAATAACGTCCTGAAATTAGTCTCAAGGCTGTGAACCTGTCCCAAACTGAGGCCTGGAGGCTCATCCTAGCTCAGGCCCTGACACTGTCCCTAGCAAAGGCCCTCACACAACTCCTAGCTCAGTCCCTGACACTATACCTAACAAAGGCTATAATGCTAGTCCTAACTCAGGCCCTGACACTGTTTCTAACTAAAGCCCAGCTGCCGCCAATATCTAAAATCCTGAGACTATCCTGAGTTAATATCCTGACCCAGGTCTTACCAAGGTCCTGAAACTGACCCAAAGTAAGCCTTGATGCTGTCCAAAAATGAGGCCCTGAGGCTCTCCCGAACAGAGGCCCTGATAATGTCTTTAATGAAGAACCTGACGCTGATCCCACAGAGGCCCTTCTGCTGCTCCTAAGTCATGCCCTGACAGTGTCCCGAACTCAGGCCCTAAAGATAAGCCTCACTTAGGCCCTTTGGCTGTACCTTCCTTATGCTCTGACGCTGTCTGTATAGGAAGCCCTGGCAGTGGTCCTGATTTAGGCCCTCACGCTGGTCCTAAGTAAGGCCCTGAGGCTCTCAGTAACGAAGGTCTTCACGCTTTTCCTGGGTCATTTCGTGACGCTATCCCTGGCCCGGAACCTGACTCTGTCCCAAGCTCATGTCCTGCATCTTATCCTAAATGAAACCCTAATGGTATCCCTAACTAAGCCCTGACCAATCCGAACAAAGGCCTTGAAACTATCTCTCCCTAAAGCCCGGAATCTGTCCCTAACATGGGACCTGTTGCAATCAATAACTAAAATCCGGACACTGTCCTGAGGTAATTTCCTGACACATTTCTATGCACGATCCTGACACTGTCCCAAACCGGTCGGTGTAATTAAATGAAGACCTGACGCTGTGCCTAACTCAGGCCCTGAAGCTTTCCCTGAGTGAGGCCTTGATTCTGTGACTCACTCAAGGCCTGCTCATGTCTTTCACTATGACCTTTCGCTGACCCAACCAAGGTGTTTATGCTGCTCCTAAGTCGTACCCTGACTGTGTCTGCAGCTAGGGGGCTGACGCTAGGCCTCACTCAGGCCCTGACGTTCTCCATAAGTCAGGCCTGACGCTGTCCCTACCGAAAATCTTGACGCAGGTCCTAAATTTTAGGCCTTGATTCTCTAAGTAACTAAGGTCTTGACACCATATCTAGGTCATTAACCGACACTACCCCTAGACCTTAATCTAATCTTGACTTTAGCTAATGTCAAGTTTAGGGAAAGAGATTCTTTACGATGAAATTCTTTCATCATATGAATATTGGTTTCTTAAAACAATAATTTTTAAACTCTTGTTAACCTTAAACAAAGTGTACTCAACTGCTGTGGAATATTCCTTCATAGCAGCGTGCATGGTTCACTTTTACATTCTTGTGTGTTGGCCTTCAGGGCTCTTGCAGGAATGGCTCCTCTTATGCTAACTAAATCATCCCTGATGCTGAACATATAGAAGGCGCTGAAATTACTCCCGATGCTGTGAACCTGTCCCTAACTACGGCCTGGAGACTCGTGCTAACCCAGGCGCTGACACTGTCCCAAACCAAGACCCTGACATTACACGTAACTCGGACCCTGACACTACTCCTAGCTCAGTCCCTGACACTATACCTAACGAAGCCCATAATGATATTCCTAACTCAGACCCTGACACTGACTCTAACTAAGGCCCTACTGCCGCCAATATCTAAAGTCCTGATGCTATCCTGAGTTAATATCCTGACCCAGGTCTTACCAAGGTCCTGAAACTGACCCAAAGTAAGCCTTGATGCTGTCCGAAAATGAGGTCCTGCGGCTCTCCCTAACAGAGGCCCTGATAATGTCTTTAGTGAAGACCCTCACGCTGATCCCACAGAGGCCCTTCTGCTGCTCCTAAGTCATGCCCTGACAGTGTCCCGAACTCAGGCCCTAAAGATAAGCCTCACTTAGGCCCTTTGGCTGTACCTTCCTTATGCTCTGACGCTGTCTGTATAGGAAGCCCTGGCAGTGGTCCTGATTTAGGCCCTCACGCTGGTCCTAAGTAAGGCCCTGAGGCTCTCAATAACGAAGGTCTTCACGCTTTTCCTGGGTCATTTCGCGACGCTATCCCTGGCCCGGAACCTGACTCTGTCCCAAGCTCATGTCCTGCATCTTATCCTAAATGAAACCCTAATAGTATCCCTAACTAAGCCCTGATTAAACCTAACAAAGGCCTTCACACTATCTCTCACGAACACCCAGAATATATCCCTAATGGTCCCTGCCGCAATCAATAACTAAAATCCGGACACTGTCCTGACCTATTACCCTGACTCATTTCTATCCACTGTCCTGATACTTTCCAAAAGAAAGCCTGTTGCCGTCCTTAGGTGAAGACCTGAGGCTGTGCCTAACTCAGGCCCTGAAACTTTCCCTAACTGAGGCCTTGATTCTGTGACTAACACAGGCCCTGCTCATTTCTTTCACTATGACCCGAATGCTGACCCAACAAAGGCCCTGATGCTGTTCCTACGTCATGCCCTGTGTCTCCAGCTAGTGGGCTGACACTAGGCCGCACTCAGGCCTAGATGTTCTCCCTAAGTCAGGCTTTGACGCTGTCCCTACCCGAAACCCTGACACAGGTCCTAAATTAGGCCCTGATTCTCTAAGTAACTAAGGTCTTGACACCAACCCAGGTCATTGGCTGACACTATCCCTGGCTCGGATCGTGACTCTGTCCCAAGCTAATGTCCTGCATCTTATCCTAATTGAAACCCTAATACTCTCCCTAACTAAGGCGCTCACTGATCCTAACTAAGACTTTCACCCTATCTCTCACTAAGGCCCAGAATCAGTCCCTAACATGGGCCGTGCTGCAGTCAATAATGAAAATCCGGACACTATCCTGAGCTAATATCCTGACACATTTCTATCCACCCACCAAACACAGTCCCAAAGAAAGGCCTGTCGCTATCCTTAACTGAAGACGAGAGGCTGTGCCTAACTCAGGACCTCAAGATTTCCCTAACTGAGGCCTCGATTCTCTGACTCACTCAGGCCCTGCTCATGTCTTTCACTATGACCCGAATGCTGACTCCACAAACGCCCTGAATGCTGCTCCTAAGGCATGCCCTGACAGTGTCTGCATCTAGGGGCCTCACTCAGGCCCTCACCTTCTCCCTATATCAGGCTCTGACGCTATCCCTACCCGAAGCCCTGGCACAGGTCCTAAATTAGGCCCTGATTCTCTAAGTACCTAAGGGCTTGATTCCAAACCTAGGTCATTACCTGACACTAGCCCTAGACCTGAATGTAACCTTGTCTGTTGCTAATGTCAAATTTATCTAAAGAGATTCTTTAGGATGAAATTCTTTCATCTTCTGAATAGAGTTTTCTGAAAAAAATAATGTTTAAACTCTTACTGACCTTAAACAAAATGTACTCAACTTCTGTGGAATATTCCTTTATACCGGCGTGTATGGTTTCCTTCTGCATCTGCGTGTGTTGGCTTAAAGGGTGCTTGTAGGAATGCCTACTGTTATGCTAACTAAATCCCTGATGCTGTCCCTAAATAACGTCCTGAAATTAGTCTCAAGGCTGTGAACCTGTCCCAAACTGAGGCCTGGAGGCTCATCCTAGCTCAGGCCCTGACACTGTCCCTAGCAAAGGCCCTCACACAACTCCTAGCTCAGTCCCTGACACTATACCTAACAAAGGCTATAATGCTAGTCCTAACTCAGGCCCTGACACTGTTTCTAACTAAAGCCCAGCTGCCGCCAATATCTAAAATCCTGAGACTATCCTGAGTTAATATCCTGACCCAGGTCTTACCAAGGTCCTGAAACTGACCCAAAGTAAGCCTTGATGCTGTCCAAAAATGAGGCCCTGAGGCTCTCCCGAACAGAGGCCCTGATAATGTCTTTAATGAAGAACCTGACGCTGATCCCACAGAGGCCCTTCTGCTGCTCCTAAGTCATACCCTGACAGTGTCCCGAACTCAGGCCCTAAAGATAAGCCTCACTTAGGCCCTTTGGCTGTACCTTCCTTATGCTCTGACGCTGTCTGTATAGGAAGCCCTGGCAGTGGTCCTGATTTAGGCCCTCACGCTGGTCCTAAGTAAGGCCCTGAGGCTCTCAGTAACGAAGGTCTTCACGCTTTTCCTGGGTCATTTCGCGACGCTATCCCTGGCCCGGAACCTGACTCTGTCCCAAGCTCATGTCCTGCATCTTATCCTAAATGAAACCCTAATGGTATCCCTAACTAAGCCCTGACCAATCCGAACAAAGGCCTTGAAACTATCTCTCCCTAAAGCCCGGAATCTGTCCCTAACATGGGACCTGTTGCAATCAATAACTAAAATCCGGACACTGTCCTGAGGTAATTTCCTGACACATTTCTATGCACGATCCTGACACTGTCCCAAACCGGTCGGTGTAATTAAATGAAGACCTGACGCTGTGCCTAACTCAGGCCCTGAAGCTTTCCCTGAGTGAGGCCTTGATTCTGTGACTCACTCAAGGCCTGCTCATGTCTTTCACTATGACCTTTCACTGACCCAACCAAGGTGTTTATGCTGCTCCTAAGTCGTACCCTGACTGTGTCTGCAGCTAGGGGGCTGACGCTAGGCCTCACTCAGGCCCTGACGTTCTCCATAAGTCAGGTCTGACGCTGTCCCAACCGAAAATCTTGACGCAGGTCCTAAATTTTAGGCCTTGATTCTCTAAGTAACTAAGGTCTTGACACCAAATCTAGGTCATTAACTGACACTACCCCTAGACCTTAACCTAATCTTGACTTTAGCTAATGTCAAGTTTAGGGAAAGAGATTCTTTACGATGAAATTCTTTCATCATATGAATATTGGTTTCTTAAAACAATAATTTTTAAACTCTTGTTAACCTTAAACAAAGTGTACTCAACTGCTGTGGAATATTCCTTCATAGCAGCGTGCATGGTTCACTTTTACATTCTTGTGTGTTGGCCTTCAGGGCTCTTGCAGGAATGGCTCCTCTTATGCTAACTAAATCATCCCTGATGCTGAACATATAGAAGGCGCTGAAATTACTCCCGATGCTGTGAACCTGTCCCTAACTACGGCCTGGAGACTCGTGCTAACCCAGGCGCTGACACTGTCCCAAACCAAGACCCTGACATTACACGTAACTCGGACCCTGACACTACTCCTAGCTCAGTCCCTGACACTATACCTAACAAAGCCCATAATGATATTCCTAACTCAGACCCTGACACTGACTCTAACTAAGGCCCTACTGCCGCCAATATCTAAAATCCTGAGACTATCCTGAGTTAATATCCTGACCCAGGTCTTACCAAGGTCCTGAAACTGACCCAAAGTAAGCCTTGATGCTGTCCGAAAATGAGGTCCTGCGGCTCTCCCTAACAGAGGCCCTGATAATGTCTTTAGTGAAGACCCTCACGCTGATCCCACAGAGGCCCTTCTGCTGCTCCTAAGTCATGCCCTGACAGTGTCCCGAACTCAGGCCCTAAAGATAAGCCTCACTTAGGCCCTTTGGCTGTACCTTCCTTATGCTCTGACGCTGTCTGTATAGGAAGCCCTGGCAGTGGTCCTGATTTAGGCCCTCACGCTGGTCCTAAGTAAGGCCCTGAGGCTCTCAATAACAAAGGTCTTCACGCTTTTCCTGGGTCATTTCGCGACGCTATCCCTGGCCCGGAACCTGACTCTGTCCCAAGCTCATGTTCTGCATCTTATCCTAAATGAAACCCTAATAGTATCCCTAACTAAGCCCTGATTAAACCTAACAAAGGCCTTCACACTATCTCTCACGAACACCCAGAATATATCCCTAATGGTCCCTGCCGCAATCAATAACTAAAATCCGGACACTGTCCTGACCTATTACCCTGACTCATTTCTATCCACTGTCCTGATACTTTCCAAAAGAAAGCCTGTTGCCGTCCTTAGGTGAAGACCTGAGGCTGTGCCTAACTCAGGCCCTGAAACTTTCCCTAACTGAGGCCTTGATTCTGTGACTAACACAGGCCCTGCTCATTTCTTTCACTATGACCCGAATGCTGACCCAACAAAGGCCCTGATGCTGTTCCTACGTCATGCCCTGTGTCTCCAGCTAGTGGGCTGACACTAGGCCGCACTCAGGCCTAGATGTTCTCCCTAAGTCAGGCTTTGACGCTGTCCCTACCCGAAACCCTGACACAGGTCCTAAATTAGGCCCTGATTCTCTAAGTAACTAAGGTCTTGACACCAACCCAGGTCATTGGCTGACACTATCCCTGGCTCGGATCGTGACTCTGTCCCAAGCTAATGTCCTGCATCTTATCCTAATTGAAACCCTAATACTCTCCCTAACTAAGGCGCTCACTGATCCTAACTAAGACTTTCACCCTATCTCTCACTAAGGCCCAGAATCAGTCCCTAACATGGGCCGTGCTGCAGTCAATAATGAAAATCCGGACACTATCCTGAGCTAATATCCTGACACATTTCTATCCACCCACCAAACACAGTCCCAAAGAAAGGCCTGTCGCTGTCCTTAACTGAAGACGAGAGGCTGTGCCTAACTCAGGACCTCAAGATTTCCCTAACTGAGGCCTCGATTCTCTGACTCACTCAGGCCCTGCTCATGTCTTTCACTATGACCCGAATGCTGACTCCACAAACGCCCTGAATGCTGCTCCTAAGGCATGCCCTGACAGTGTCTGCATCTAGGGGCCTCACTCAGGCCCTCACCTTCTCCCTATATCAGGCTCTGACGCTATCCCTACCCGAAGCCCTGGCACAGGTCCTAAATTAGGCCCTGATTCTCTAAGTACCTAAGGGCTTGATTCCAAACCTAGGTCATTACCTGACACTAGCCCTAGACCTGAATGTAACCTTGTCTGTTGCTAATGTCAAATTTATCTAAAGAGATTCTTTAGGATGAAATTCTTTCATCTTCTGAATAGACTTTTCTGAAATAAATAATGTTTAAACTCTTACTGACCTTAAACAAAATGTACTCAACTTCTGTGGAATATTCCTTTATACCGGCGTGTATGGTTTCCTTCTGCATCTGCGTGTGTTGGCTTAAAGGGTGCTTGTAGGAATGCCTACTGTTATGCTAACTAAATCCCTGATGCTGTCCCTAAATAACGTCCTGAAATTAGTCTCAAGGCTGTGAACCTGTCCCAAACTGAGGCCTGGAGGCTCATCCTAGCTCAGGCCCTGACACTGTCCCTAGCAAAGGCCCTCACACAACTCCTAGCTCAGTCCCTGACACTATAGCTAACAAAGGCTATAATGCTAGCCCTAACTCAGGCCCTGACACTGTTTCTAACTAAAGCCCAGCTGCCGCCAATATCTAAAATCCTGAGACTATCCTGAGTTAATATCCTGACCCAGGTCTTACCAAGGTCCTGAAACTGACCCAAAGTAAGCCTTGATGCTGTCCAAAAATGAGGCCCTGAGGCTCTCCCGAACAGAGGCCCTGATAATGTCTTTAATGAAGAACCTGACGCTGATCCCACAGAGGCCCTTCTGCTGCTCCTAAGTCATGCCCTGACAGTGTCCCGAACTCAGGCCCTAAAGATAAGCCTCACATAGGCCCTCTGGCTGTACCTTCCTTATGCTCTGACGCTGTCTGTATAGGAAGCCCTGGCAGTGGTCCTGATTTAGGCCCTCACGCTGGTCCTAAGTAAGGCCCTGAGGCTCTCAATAACGAAGGTCTTCACGCTTTTCCTGGGTCATTTCGTGACGCTATCCCTGGCCCGGAACCTGACTCTGTCCCAAGCTAATGTCCTGCATCTTATCCTAAATGAAACCCTAATAGTATCGCTAACTAAGCCCTGACCAATCCGAACAAAGGCCTTGAAACTATCTCTCCCTAAAGCCCGGAATCTGTCCCTAACATGGGACCTGTTGCAATCAATAACTAAAATCCGGACACTGTCCTGAGATAATTTCCTGACACATTTCTATGCACGGTCCTGACACTGTCCCAAACCTGTCGGTGTCCTTAAGTGAAGACCTGACGCTGTGCCTAACTCAGGCCCTGAAGCTTTCCCTGAGTGAGGCCTTGATTCTGTGACTCACTCAAGGCCTGCTCATGTCTTTCACTATGACCTTTCACTGACCCAACCAAGGTGTTTATGCTGCTCCTAAGTCGTACCCTGACTGTGTCTGCAGCTAGGGGGCTGACGCTAGGCCTCACTCAGGCCCTGACGTTCTCCATAATTCAGGTCTGACGCTGTCCCTACCGAAAATCTTGACGCAGGTCCTAAATTTTAGGCCTTGATTCTCTAAGTAAGTAAGGTCTTGACACCAAATCTAGGTCATTAACCGACACTACCCCTAGACCTTAATCTAATCTTGACTTTAGCTAATGTCAAGTTTAGGGAAAGAGATTCTTTACGATGAAATTCTTTCATCATATGAATATTGGTTTCTTAAAACAATAATTTTTAAACTCTTGTTAACCTTAAACAAAGTGTACTCAACTGCTGTGGAATATTCCTTCATAGCAGCGTGCATGGTTCACTTTTACATTCTTGTGTGTTGGCCTTCAGGGCTCTTGCAGGAATGGCTCCTCTTATGCTAACTAAATCATCCCTGATGCTGAACATATAGAAGGCGCTGAAATTACTCCCGATGCTGTGAACCTGTCCCTAACTACGGCCTGGAGACTCGTGCTAACCCAGGCGCTGACACTGTCCCAAACCAAGACCCTGACATTACACGTAACTCGGACCCTGACACTACTCCTAGCTCAGTCCCTGACACTATACCTAACAAAGCCCATAATGATATTCCTAACTCAGACCCTGACACTGACTCTAACTAAGGCCCTACTGCCGCCAATATCTAAAGTCCTGATGCTATCCTGAGTTAATATCCTGACCCAGGTCTTACCAAGGTCCTGAAACTGACCCAAAGTAAGCCTTGATGCTGTCCGAAAATGAGGTCCTGTGGCTCTCCCTAACAGAGGCCCTGATAATGTCTTTAGTGAAGACCCTCACGCTGATCCCACAGAGGCCCTTCTGCTGCTCCTAAGTCATGCCCTGACAGTGTCCCGAACTCAGGCCCTAAAGATAAGCCTCACTTAGGCCCTTTGGCTGTACCTTCCTTATGCTCTGACGCTGTCTGTATAGGAAGCCCTGGCAGTGGTCCTGATTTAGGCCCTCACGCTGGTCCTAAGTAAGGCCCTGAGGCTCTCAATAACGAAGGTCTTCACGCTTTTCCTGGGTCATTTCGCGACGCTATCCCTGGCCCGGAACCTGACTCTGTCCCAAGCTCATGTCCTGCATCTTATCCTAAATGAAACCCTAATAGTATCCCTAACTAAGCCCTGATTAAACCTAACAAAGGCCTTCACACTATCTCTCACGAACACCCAGAATATATCCCTAATGGTCCCTGCCGCAATCAATAACTAAAATCCGGACACTGTCCTGACCTATTACCCTGACTCATTTCTATCCACTGTCCTGATACTTTCCAAAAGAAAGCCTGTTGCCGTCCTTAGGTGAAGACCTGAGGCTGTGCCTAACTCAGGCCCTGAAACTTTCCCTAACTGAGGCCTTGATTCTGTGACTAACACAGGCCCTGCTCATTTCTTTCACTATGACCCGAATGCTGACCCAACAAAGGCCCTGATGCTGTTCCTACGTCATGCCCTGTGTCTCCAGCTAGTGGGCTGACACTAGGCCGCACTCAGGCCTAGATGTTCTCCCTAAGTCAGGCTTTGACGCTGTCCCTACCCGAAACCCTGACACAGGTCCTAAATTAGGCCCTGATTCTCTAAGTAACTAAGGTCTTGACACCAACCCAGGTCATTGGCTGACACTATCCCTGGCTCGGATCGTGACTCTGTCCCAAGCTAATGTCCTGCATCTTATCCTAATTGAAACCCTAATACTCTCCCTAACTAAGGCGCTCACTGATCCTAACTAAGACTTTCACCCTATCTCTCACTAAGGCCCAGAATCAGTCCCTAACATGGGCCGTGCTGCAGTCAATAATGAAAATCCGGACACTATCCTGAGCTAATATCCTGACACATTTCTATCCACCCACCAAACACAGTCCCAAAGAAAGGCCTGTCGCTGTCCTTAACTGAAGACGAGAGGCTGTGCCTAACTCAGGACCTCAAGATTTCCCTAACTGAGGCCTCGATTCTCTGACTCACTCAGGCCCTGCTCATGTCTTTCACTATGACCCGAATGCTGACTCCACAAACGCCCTGAATGCTGCTCCTAAGGCATGCCCTGACAGTGTCTGCATCTAGGGGCCTCACTCAGGCCCTCACCTTCTCCCTATATCAGGCTCTGACGCTATCCCTACCCGAAGCCCTGGCACAGGTCCTAAATTAGGCCCTGATTCTCTAAGTACCTAAGGGCTTGATTCCAAACCTAGGTCATTACCTGACACTAGCCCTAGACCTGAATGTAACCTTGTCTGTTGCTAATGTCAAATTTATCTAAAGAGATTCTTTAGGATGAAATTCTTTCATCTTCTGAATAGAGTTTTCTGAAAAAAATAATGTTTAAACTCTTACTGACCTTAAACAAAATGTACTCAACTTCTGTGGAATATTCCTTTATACCGGCGTGTATGGTTTCCTTCTGCATCTGCGTGTGTTGGCTTAAAGGGTGCTTGTAGGAATGCCTACTGTTATGCTAACTAAATCCCTGATGCTGTCCCTAAATAACGTCCTGAAATTAGTCTCAAGGCTGTGAACCTGTCCCAAACTGAGGCCTGGAGGCTCATCCTAGCTCAGGCCCTGACACTGTCCCTAGCAAAGGCCCTCACACAACTCCTAGCTCAGTCCCTGACACTATACCTAACAAAGGCTATAATGCTAGTCCTAACTCAGGCCCTGACACTGTTTCTAACTAAAGCCCAGCTGCCGCCAATATCTAAAATCCTGAGACTATCCTGAGTTAATATCCTGACCCAGGTCTTACCAAGGTCCTGAAACTGACCCAAAGTAAGCCTTGATGCTGTCCAAAAATGAGGCCCTGAGGCTCTCCCGAACAGAGGCCCTGATAATGTCTTTAATGAAGAACCTGACGCTGATCCCACAGAGGCCCTTCTGCTGCTCCTAAGTCATGCCCTGACAGTGTCCCGAACTCAGGCCCTAAAGATAAGCCTCACTTAGGCCCTTTGGCTGTACCTTCCTTATGCTCTGACGCTGTCTGTATAGGAAGCCCTGGCAGTGGTCCTGATTTAGGCCCTCACGCTGGTCCTAAGTAAGGCCCTGAGGCTCTCAGTAACGAAGGTCTTCACGCTTTTCCTGGGTCATTTCGTGACGCTATCCCTGGCCCGGAACCTGACTCTGTCCCAAGCTCATGTCCTGCATCTTATCCTAAATGAAACCCTAATAGTATCGCTAACTAAGCCCTGACCAATCCGAACAAAGGCCTTGAAACTATCTCTCCCTAAAGCCCGGAATCTGTCCCTAACATGGGACCTGTTGCAATCAATAACTAAAATCCGGACACTGTCCTGAGGTAATTTCCTGACACATTTCTATGCACGATCCTGACACTGTCCCAAACCGGTCGGTGTAATTAAATGAAGACCTGACGCTGTGCCTAACTCAGGCCCTGAAGCTTTCCCTGAGTGAGGCCTTGATTCTGTGACTCACTCAAGGCCTGCTCATGTCTTTCACTATGACCTTTCGCTGACCCAACCAAGGTGTTTATGCTGCTCCTAAGTCGTACCCTGACTGTGTCTGCAGCTAGGGGGCTGACGCTAGGCCTCACTCAGGCCCTGACGTTCTCCATAATTCAGGTCTGACGCTGTCCCTACCGAAAATCTTGACGCAGGTCCTAAATTTTAGGCCTTGATTCTCTAAGTAACTAAGGTCTTGACACCATATCTAGGTCATTAACCGACACTACCCCTAGACCTTAATCTAATCTTGACTTTAGCTAATGTCAAGTTTAGGGAAAGAGATTCTTTACGATGAAATTCTTTCATCATATGAATACTGGTTTCGTAAAACAATAATTTTTAAACTCTTGTTAACCTTAAACAAAGTGTACTCAACTGCTGTGGAATATTCCTTCATAGCAGCGTGCATGGTTCACTTTTACATTCTTGTGTGTTGGCCTTCAGGGCTCTTGCAGGAATGGCTCCTCTTATGCTAACTAAATCATCCCTGATGCTGAACATATATAAGGCGCTGAAATTACTCCCGATGCTGTGAACCTGTCCCTAACTACGGCCTGGAGACTCGTGCTAACCCAGGCGCTGACACTGTCCCAAACCAAGACCCTGACATTACACGTAACTCGGACCCTGACACTACTCCTAGCTCACTCCCTGACACTATACCTAACAAAGGCCATAATGATATTCCTAACTCAGACCCTGACACTGCCTCTAACTAAGGCCCTACTGCCGCCAATATCTAAAGTCCTGAGACTATCCTGAGTTAATATCCTGACCCAGGTCTTACCAAGGTCCTGAAACTGACCCAAAGTAAGCCTTGATGCTGTCCGAAAATAAGGTCCTGAGGCTCTCCCTAACAGAGGCCCTGATAATGTCTTTAGTGAAGACCCTCACGCTGATCCCACAGAGGCCCTTCTGCTGCTCCTAAGTCATGCCCTGACAGTGTCCCGAACTCAGGCCCTAAAGATAAGCCTCACTTAGGCCCTTTGGCTGTACCTTCCTTATGCTCTGACGCTGTCTGTATAGGAAGCCCTGGCAGTGGTCCTGATTTAGGCCCTCACGCTGGTCCTAAGTAAGGCCCTGAGGCTCTCAATAACGAAGGTCTTCACGCTTTTCCTGGGTCATTTCGCGACGCTATCCCTGGCCCGGAACCTGACTCTGTCCCAAGCTCATGTCCTGCATCTTATCCTAAATGAAACCCTAATACTCTCCCTAACTAAGCCCCGACTAAACCTAACAAAGGCCTTCACACTATCTCTCACCAACACCCAGAATCTATCCCTAATGGTCCCTGCTGCAATCAATAACTAAAATCCGGACACTGTCCTGACCTATTACCCTGACTCATTTCTATCCACTCTCCTGATACTTTCCAAAAGAAAGCCTGTTGCAATCCTTAAGTGAAGACCTGAGGCTGTGCCTAACTCAGGCCCTGAAACTTTCCCTAACTGAGGCCTTGATTCTGTGACTAACACAGGCCCTGCTCATGTCTTTCACTATGACCCGAATGCTGACCCAACAAAGGCCCTGATGCTGTTCCTACGTCATGCCCTGTGTCTCCAGCTAGTGGGCTGACACTAGGCCTCACTCGGGCCTAGACGTTCTCCCTAAGTCAGGCTCTGATGCTGTCCCTACACGAAGCCCTGACACAGGTCCTAAATTAGGCCCCGATTCTCTAAGTAACTAAGGTCTTGACACCAGCCCAGGTCATTGGCTGACACTATCCCTGGCTCGGATCATGAGTCTGTCCCAAGCTAATGTCCTGCATCTTATCCTAATTGAAACCCTAATACTCTCCCTAACTAAGGCCCGGACTAATCCTAATTAAGGCATTGACCCTATCTCTCACTAAGGCCCAGAATGTGTCCCTAACATGGGACCTTCTGCAATCAATAATGAATATCCGGACACTATCCTGAGCTAATATCCTGACACATTTCTATCCACGGACCTGACACAGTCCCAAAGAAAGGCCTGTCGCTGTCCTTAAATGAAGACGAGAGGCTGTGCCTAACTCAGGCCCTGAAGCTTTTCCTAATGGAGGCCTCGATTCTCTGACTCACTCAGGCCCTGCTCATGTCCTTTACTATGACCCAAATGCTGACCCAACAAAGGCCCTGATGCTGCTTCGACGTCATGCCCTGACACTGTCTCCAGCTAGGGGCCTGAAGCTGGGCCTCACTCAGGCCCTCTTGCTTGCCCTAAGTCCGACCCTGATGCTGGTCCTAAATAAGCCCTCAGGTTCTCAGTAACTAAGGTCTTGACACTATCCCGAGGTCATTTGCTGACACAATCCCTAGACTTTACCCTAACCCTGTCCCTAGCTAATGTCCTGCCTCTTATGCTAACTGAAGCCCTTATGCTGTGCCGATGTCAGGACCTGAATTGAGTCCCCACGCCGTGACACTGTCCCTAACTAAGGCCTGGATGTTAGGCCTAACTCACGGCCTGACACTGTCCCTAACTAAGGCCCTGATGCCATCAATATCTAAAGTCCTCACACTATCCTCAGCTAATTTACTATCCCATCTCTTACTAAGGTCCTGAAAATATCGCTATGTAATCCGTGACGCTGTCCCTAACAGAAGGCCTGCTCATGTCTTTAACGAAGACCATAATGCTGATCCAACAAAGGCACTGATGCTGCTCCTGTGTCACGCCCTGACAGTGTCCCCACCTACAGGAATGACGCTAGGCCTCACTCAGGCCCTGTCGCTCGCCCGAAGCCAGTCCGTGATGCTATTATTACATGAAGCCCTAACATTGCTTCTAAAGAAGGCCCTGATGCTCTCAGTAACTAAGGTCTTGACACTATCTCTCACTAAGGCCTGGAATCTGTCCCTAACATGGGTCCTGCTGCAATCAATAACTAAAATCCGGACACTATCCTGAGCTAATATGCTGACACATTTCTATCCAAGGTTCTGACACTGTCCCAAAGAGAGCCCTGTCGCTCTCCTTAACTGAAGACGTGAGGCTGTGCCTAACTCAGGCCCCGAAGCATTCCTTAACCGAGGCCTTGATTCTGTTACTCACTCAAGCCCTGCTCATGTCTTTAACTATGATCTGAATGCTGACTCCACAAAGGCCCTGATGCTGCTCCTAAGTCATGCCCTGACAGTGTCTGCATCTAGGGGCCTGACGCTAGGCCTCACTCAGGCTCTCACATTCTCACTATATCAGGCTCTGACACTGTCCCTACCTGAAGCCCTGGCACAGGTCCTAAATTAGGCCCTGATTCTCTACGTAACTAAGGGCTTGTTTCCAAACCTAGGTCATTACCTGACACTAGCCCTAGACCTGAACGTAAACTTCTCTTTTGCTAATGTTAAATTTAGCTAAAGAGATTCTTTAGGATGAAATTCCTTCATCTTCTGAATATAGTTTTCTGAAAAAAATAATGTTTAAACTCTTACGCACCTTAAACAAAATGTACTCAACTTCTGTGGAATATTCCTTTATACCAGCGTGTATGGTTTACTTCTGCATCTGCGTGTGTTGGCTTTCAGGGTGCTTGTAGGAATTCCTCCTGTTATGCTAACTAAATCCCTGATGCTGTCCCTAAATAACGCCCTGAAATTAGTCCCGAGGCTGTAAACCTGTTCCAAACTTAGGCCTGGAGGCTCCTCCTAGCTCAGTCCCTGACACTATGCCTAACAAAGGCTATAATGCTACTCCTAACTCAGGCCCTGACACTGTGTCTAACTAAGGCCCTAGTGCCGCCAATATCTAGAGTCCTGATACTATCCTGAGTTAATATCTTGACCCAGGTCTTACCAAGGTCCTGAAACTGACCCAAAGTAAGCCTTGATGCTGTCCAAAAATGAGGCCCTGAGGCTCTCCCTAACAGAGGCCCTGATAATGTCTTTAATGAAGAACCTGACGCTGATCCCACAGAGGCCCTTCTGCTGCTCCTAAGTCATGCCCTGACAGTGTCCCGAACTCAGGCCCTGAAGATAAGCCTCACTTAGACCCTTTGGCTGTACCTTCCTTATGCTCTGACGCTGTCTGTATAGGAAGCCCTGGCAGTGGTCCTGATTTAGGCCCTCACGCTGGTCCTAACTACGGCCCTGAGGCTCTCAATAACGAAGGTCTTCACGCTTTTCCTGGGTCATTTCGTGACGCTATCCCTGGCCCGCAACCTGACTCTGTCCCAAGTTAATATCCTGCATCTTATCCTAACTGAAACCCTAATAGTCTCCCTAACTAAGCCCTGACTAACCCTAAATAAGTCCTTCACACTCGCTCTCACTAAGGCCCGGAATCTGTCCCTAACATGGGACCTGTTGAAATCAATAACTAAAATCTGGACACTATCCTGAGATAATTTCCTGCCACATTTCTATGCACGTTCCTGATTCTGTCCCAAAGAAAGCCCTGTCAGTGTCCTTAAGTGAAGTCCTGAGGCTGTGCCTAACTCAGGCCCTGAAGCTTTTCCTAAATGAAGACTTGATGTTCTTAGTAACTCAGGTTCTGATCATATCTTTCACTGAGACCATAATGTTGACCCAACAAAGGCCCTGATGCTGCTCTTAAGTCATGCCCTGACAGTTTCTCCAGCTAAGATCCTGTTAATGTACACATTCAACGCAATCCTTACCAAAAGTCCAATGACATTTTCCATAGAAACAGGACGAACCATCTTAGGTTGTGTGTGGAACCACAAAGGACCCAGAAGAACCAAAGCGACCCTGAGGCAGGGGAACGTGTGGAGGCATCTCGCTCCCTGACTTCACACTTCATTATGAAGCTAGTCCCCAAAAATTGTGGCATTGGCAGAAAAACAGGCACACAGACCAGAGGAATAAAGCAGAGAGCACAGGAATCAACTTACAGGTATGTAATCAGTTAATTCACAAGAAAGGAGCCAAGAACATACACCAGGGAAAGGACAGGCCCCTCAATAAACGGTGCTGGGAAAACCAGACACCACACGCCAAAGAACAACATTCAACTCTCTACACCCCACACAAAATGGGCCAAAAACCCAGTTTTCCACATCAAGCCCTTCCTCTCCTGGGTCCTCTGGAGACAGACACCCACAGCGGTCAGCCCTGCACAGGAACCTTCTCCCCACTTTTCCTCACCTTCTCCCTCAGCGGCATCACCTCCTAGCAGGTCCTGAGGAGATCAGGCTCATGTCAGCCTGAACTGGACCCCCCAGTGTCCCAGAGCTGAAGCCTCGGCGGGTCCTGAGGAGACCCGGTTTCCGTTAGTGTGGACTTGACCCCGGGTTGTACCGAAGCCCGGCCATCAGCGTGGACTCAGCCCCGCGTGTTCCTGAAGCCAAAGCCCCAGCAGGTCCCGAGGAGACAGGGCTCCTCCCAGCATGAACATGAACAGCGTGATCTGAACAGACATCCTGCCAAAAAAGTTACAGATAGTAAAAGTCATCCAGAAGAAAGCTCAACATCATATACCATTAGGGAACTACAAATTAAAATCATGAGACACCATAGCACACCAATTGGGACTGCTAAGCTCCAAAAATATGACAATACCAATTGCTAGAGGGTGAGGAACAAAAGGAACTCTCCCTCATAGCTGGGGGGATGCCTGTGCAGCCACTTTGTAAGACAATTTGGCAGTTTTTTCCAAAGCTAAACAAGTCTCACGTTGGGATCCAACAATCATACTTCCAGTATTTAGGCAACTGCTTTGAAAATCTATGTCCAAATGCAAACAAGGATGCAATTATGCACAGCAGCACTTCCATAATGGCTAAAAACTTGAAATCAGGATATCCTTCAAAAGATGAATGCATAAGCAAATTGGGATACATCCATGTCAAGGCGAGTAGAATATGCCACCTCAAAATATGTCTCTCTGGCATAAGGGTTATTGGTCTGCTTTAAAAAGAATACGGCTTCCCTGGTGGCTCAGTGAGTAAGAGTCCACCTGCCGATTCAGGGGACACAGGTTCGAGGCCCGGTCCGGGAAGATCCCACATGCCGCACAGCAACTAAGCCTGTGCGCCACAACTACTGAGCCTGTGCTCTAGAGCCCGCGAGCCACAACTACTGAGCCCGTGTGCCACAACTACTGAAGCCTGCATGCCTAGAGCCTGTGCTCCGTGACAAGAAAAGCCACCACAATGAGAAGCCCCTGCTCGCCAACACCCAGAGAAAAGACTGCACGCAGCAACGAAGACCCAATGAAGCCAAAAATAAAATAATAAATTTATTTTTTAAAAAATCTCAGAAAACTGAGATTGCCGTTTTATGAAGGGCATTTACAATAGAGAAATCTCCATTTATAAGGGTATGTCCCTCTTTGCACCAAAAATAGAAGGATAATTAAATCTTAAGTAACTCTTTTCAATGGGGAAGTCCTGACTTAAATGTGCACACAGCCATACCCTTGTTTACTGTGCTTTGCATGATAACCTTCCATAACTGGCCTTCCCCCCTTCCCCAGCATCTTTTCTGTTTTTAGCTGAAGACGGTATTGAAGGGGATGGTTTGGGGAGTGACTCAGTTTTCCGTGGTATCCCCCCTCTATTCAGAAGGTATACATGTTATTAAACTTCTGCTTTTCTCCTGGTAATCTGTCTTTTATTACAGGGGCGGGGGGGGGCCTCAACCAAGAACCTAGAAAAGTAGAGGGAAAATTGTTTTTCCTCCCATACACATGCAGTGGAATACTACTCAGCAGAAAGGAATGCACCATCCACCTATGGAAAGACATGGATAAACCTTCAGCGTGTACTGCTAAGTGAAAAATCCAGCCTGAGCAGGCTGCACACAGTATGACCCCATTGATGACATCCCGGGAAAGGCAAAGCTACATAGATGATAAGCAGATCATGGGGTGGGGGTTTTGAAGTAGTCCATGTGATACTCTAGGATGCATACCTGTCACTATGCATTTGTCTAAGCCCATAGATGTGTGTAGCCCAAGGGGCCAATCATAATCTACTCAAATTTAGTTATTTAGGGTGTAGGATGTTGCACGATGGAATACGTCATGTGACAGAATCTAACGATTAGAAATATATGGAAACAACTCACTGTAGGGGATGGGGTAAAAGCTGCTGACTTAAGTTACCTTTGGAAATGAATGGAATCTGTAGGCTAAAGGCAAAATGGCCCGTATATATACAGTGGGCTTTGTTTTATGAAGTTCTTTCCAGGGTGTAGTAGCTAACAATTCTGAAACCTCTGCACATGTAATGTGGAAAGGAGCAATGCATAGATAAATGGCAGATGGTGGGAGCCAGGCTCCTTGCTGTGGGAGTGCGAACTTACAGGTACGCAAGGGGAGAGCCTCTGCCCTCGTAATCCTGGATCTGGGCTTCCTGGGAGGATGCCGACTGGCCGGGGGGAACACACAGATCTTCACGCCGGGAAGACCCTGCAGACATAGGAACTTCGCACCCCATCTTTCCATCCACACCTGCTGGAAACACTCAGCCCTCCGTAATCAGTCAACTGCAGCGTTTAAGACATTCTCACCCCTAAGCAGATAAAGGAGCGTGAGGGTCTGGCTTACCCCTAAGCTGTCCCAGAATCTAGGCCCTGGGGATGGAGACAGTTTGGGGATTCCTGGGCCTCTGAATCCAGGCCCTGGGGGTGGAGCCAGGTTGGGGCTCCTGGGCCTCTGAATCCAGGCTCTGGGGGTGGAGCCAAGTTGGGGGCTCCTGGGCCTCTGAATCCAGGCCCTGGGGGTGGAGCCAGGTTGGGGGGTCCTGGGCCTCTGACCAGCAGGTGAGAGGAAGGAGGAAGACCAGTCCTGAGGACAGAGGTGCCCTGAAGTCTGTGAGCCCAGGAGCCCCGATGGGACTCATTCCCAGTGAGGACATGGGCGGGGCCTGCAGTGGTTCTGTGTTCCCCCTGGGCCCTTTGATGAAGCCATGGCAGCACTGGGCCCAGACGTCTCCTGGCGGCGTCTCAAACTCTGACACAGTGGTTTTACAAAGGAACAAGAGAATGGAGCTGAGCCCCTGACGGCCACTCCTTTCTGGCTCTGAGTTGCTTCCAACAAGACCGCAGTCACCTGCATTAGTCTGCTGTGACCCATCTGCCCCCACTTTGCCTTTCCTCTCCCTCCCTGCCATGATTCCAGTGACATTTCCAGCCCGGACCCCTCTCCCAGGCCAGACGCCTCCGTCCAGTCACTGCACACCCATCTCACCTTGGGGGCTTAGCAGGGTTTCAGAGGACTGGGATCCTGCAGCTCCCCACACCCAGGAGCAGCCCCACCTTCCCAGGTTGCTGAGCCCAGGCACCAGGTGTAACCGAGCAGGACCCTGTGGGGCCTTCCCAGGACAGACCCCTCCCCCACACCCTCTGCTGTAGCTCCTCTCTGAAGTACCTGGATAACAGTGCCCGATGCATGCTTCCTCCACCACCAAGTGGAAGGAATTAACTACTTGATGATCAGGAACAGGTAACCCCGGAGCTCCTGGTGCTTAAGAATTTATAACGTTAACCGCCCGTTACCTCACCATCAATCAGAGAATTGTGCACCAGCTGATCACATACCCTGCGACCCCCCCTCCTTCACTTGGCCTTGAAAATTGCTTTGCTGAAATCCTTCAGGGAGCTCGGGGTTTTAGAGCACAGGCCACCTGGCCTCCTTGTATCGGCACTTTGACAATTCAGGCTGCACCTTCCTCCACCACCCCCGGTGTCAGTAGACTGGCTCTGCTGCCCTCGGGCGAGCGGACCCACGTTCGGTTCGGTAACACTGGGGCCTCCCAGGCTCCCACTCGCCTTGTGCCCCAGTGACTGTCAGCTCCTTCTCCACAGTCTTGTTGCAGCAAAAACAGAAACGAAGTTTCCCTGCCCTGAGAACAAGGGGACAGCGAAAAGACTAGAGAAGAAACGTAACCTGGCCTGAAAGAGCTCATCACTCCTTGTTTCACTTTGTCACTCATTTGTAGTAACTAGATTTGTACCCTACAAAGCTAACCTCACTCCGACACTATGGAATTTACCTTCGGCACCCATCACCCCTCACTGTGTGTGTTACAGCCCCTGCTTCTCACTCCCTAACCTTATTATGTAACGCACTTAGATTCTATACGCTCCTCATAACAAATCACCCCCTAGTTTTTCATTTCAGAAACAAGGTCACTGGCCAATAAACCAGAGGCAAACGGACGCAATTACCAGTCTGCTGGACCCCAATTACCGGCGACCTGATGCCAGCGATGACTGTTTTGAAATAATGCAAAGGAAAGGAGGAATGCAAGACCTTCACTACATTGATCCTTATCCTCTACCCTGGACTGCGGAAGCCCCACATATAAAATCTTCCCTGATTCTCAAAGAGGGGTGCCCAGTTCTTGAGGTGCTAGCCAGCTGTGTCTTCCCTGCTGCCTGGCAGAAAAATAAAGCCATCTGTCTCTTCCTCCAAAACCCCTGTCTCCGTATTTCTGTTCGGCCTCGGTGCACAGGGAAACCGATACTTTGACAACGGTCTGTGGCCAGTTCCCACACTAATTCCCCTCTACGCCCACAGCCGTGGCCCAAGCCGGATCTTGTGCCTGGTTCCTCCATCAGACCTGACAAACCTCCCTGCCCCACGGTGCGTCTCACATCCCACCCCAACGTGGTCTTTCTGAAGCATAAACGAGACTGTGACTCTCTCCCTCCTGTAATCCCCCAAAGTTTCCCCACTTTCGCTAGGGTATCTGCCAAGGCCCTGAGAGTCCCCGGCAGCCCCACTAGGCTGCTGACTCCTGGGTTCCCAGACACTGAGCACCTCAGCAGGCCAGGTGACACGGCAGGAAACCCCAGAACTGCTCACCTCAGGAGGGGGCTGGCACTGCCACTGCCTGATCAAAGAGAGCAGAGAAGGGTTCCCCAGCTGGGACACAAACTCTGCACGAGTGGCCTCTCCTTGAGCCATTAGCTCACCTCGTATGACTTGAGGGAAGGAAGGACCGAGGCACACTTGGTTCCTAAGGAGGATGCTATAGGCTCAGTCATGTCTCCCCAAATCCACATGCTGAATGCCTAACCCCCAGGACCCCAGGATGTGTCTGTATTTGGAGATGGGATTTTTAAAGAGATGATCAAAGTAAAAATGACGTCACTAGGGTGGATCCTAATCCAATAGGATTGATGTCCTACAAGAAGAGATTAGGACACAGATAGGCACAGGGGGAGACCATGTGAGGACCTGGGGAGAAGGTGGCTGTCTAAGCACCAAGGAGCGAGGCCTCAGGAGAAGCCAGCGTGCAGACACCTTGATCTCCGACAGCATCCAGGACTGGGAGATAGGCCTGTTATTCAAGCTGCGCAGTCTGTGGTATTTGTTACGGTGGTCCCGAGCAGACTCACAGGGTAACTCAGGGCTCAGACTGGACAGACCCCGCTCTCCATCCCCTTGTACGTGAGTTACAGGAGCCCCAGGCACTGAGGAGGGGGTCCCTGAGGAGGCACAAGATAGAAGATGCTAGGCATTAACACGACTGCATTCATGTTAAACGTGCCTGAAGTCCATTCACCTGAGATGGTTTTGTCCTGCATGTACATCGGCACCTTTAGTCTGAACTGCAGACCTTTGGCTTCACCACCTCCACTGCGAGCATTAGCTTCACCTGCTGTGGACCATCTCCTATAGGATTTCCAGAACCACAGAGCATCGAAGCTTCACAGAACCCAGAATCTGTGCGCTAGTGTCTGGGCGACCCTCACAACAGAGCCGCACAGCTGCCCATCAGAACCCATTTCCCTTTTTCCTGTGCACAGCTACCCTGCACATCCCAGCCTTCCCACCCCTTACAGCTGGGGCACAGTGTCTCGTGTTACCAAGGGGAAGGGGTGGAGGTGGTGAGGGCCTTGGCCAGCCTGCATCCTAGGACGGAGGGCACGATGTCCCTGTGGTCACCCCCCCCCGCTGGTTGAAACACTCACCTGGAAGCAGGGAGGAGAAACAAAGTGGGGGCAGAGCCTGGGAACTGACACCCACCTGCCCTGGACTCTCACAGGAAGGGGACAGAGACATCTTGAGCTTCAGCCCAGTTTTGGGAGACACTATGTTCCAGCAACAAACTTGGCCTTAAACGCTAAGTTGCTTTACAAACCCCTCCCCAGCTGTCACAGAAAGTCAGGCTTCATCTCATCACACGTTTCTCAAACACCAGCTCACGCTGAGACCACCTCTCAGGTGATGGTGTTTCAGAGCAGCCCCTTTAAAGGATCCCTGGATTTCAGCTCTCCCCGCCATGCCTTCAGTTTAAGGGAGAAGTTTCCTTGACAACCTACCTTGACAAACCTGCTCAGTTTCCTTAACAACCAAGCTTCGCAATCTCCCAAACTCTTCTCCTTCAAACATTCCTATTCTAAGCTTGATGAGCCTAAAGTGACAGTGCTGTCATCACGTGCCACAGGGTGACTCCTCCAAGCCCGTAGTTACTGGTTACATGATGCTACTGATGATGACATCCCAGAAGAGCCAGCTTTGCAATATCACCATTTCTGGACTCGGCACTGGGTCCCTTTCCACAGACAGAGTGGAGTGGCTGTTTCCACGGGCCCCGTGGTGGAAGAGCTCACCTAATGCAGCCAGGACTTCATCCTTTCCAGGTGATTCCAGGGTCCTCATTCTCCCCAGACCCCCACCCACATGGCTGCTGGCTGCTATCTATACGGGACCTTGGTAATCTCCTAAAATTAGGGTTATTTTATACACAGGTAATGGGTTGAATGCTGGTCCCAAAATATGTTCCCCCCAGAACACCGGAACCGGACCATATCTGGGAAAAGCGTCTTTGTATATGTAGTTAAGGGTCCCAAGGTGAGGCCATCTGGGGTTAGCGTGGCCCCCAATCCAATTGAGAGAGTCCTTATGAGACAAAAGAGGAGAAACACAAACATAGAGGAGAAGCCACGTGAAGGCAGAGACAGGAGGGCTGCAGCCGCAAGCCTGGGGATGCCTGGAGCCCCCCAAAGCTGGAAAAGGCAGGAAGAGCCCTATCCTGGAGCCTCTGGAGGGACGTCCATCCTGGAACACCTTGATCTCAGATGTCTGGTCTCCAGGACTGGGGGAGGATGAATTCCTGTTGTTTTAAACCACCCAGCTTGTGGTCATTTGTTACAGAAGCCACAGAACAGTCACACGGACCCTGCTCTGTGGGACCCTGGAAGTGCGGGTCTCATTAAAGACCAACAGAGGCTGGGTTACAGAACCCTTAGAGTCAGCACTGGGCCCCAGAAATTCTAAAGCAGTGGCTGGACACCAGAACGTTGAGGGGTCAGTTGGAAGCCAATCCCTAAGGGTGCCGGCTGCACACGGCCTCCCCAGGTTTTTATGCCTGCCTGTACAAGTTGGGGATAAGTATTTCCATCCTGATTCAGGACCTCTGATATCACCATTCACGCTGCCAATTAAGAACCCACTAGTTACACAGAGGAAAACCCTATCAGGAAAACCCTTGCTCCAGTGGTAAACAATTCTGAAGTTGGTCAGAGGTGGGGAATCATCTCTCATGCAGCCAGCAGCCCCCCCGCAAGGAACGTCCTCATTGCAAAGCTGGGGGACCATGTCAAGGCGTCCCTGAGTAAACATGAGCTGACCCCCAGGCCAGCTGCTGCTGAACTGTTCCCACCCTTCCCAGCTAAAACACCTGAATGTGTGCAAGGACTTGAAAGCCTAGAGGAAGGGCCATGGAGCCACACCAGCACGGAGGCCGACTTGGGGCCTGCAGGCCAGCCAGCATGGTCCTGGCCCCGGGCGCTCTTCTGGAAGCTTTCCATCTCCCTGCCCAATGTACCCCTCCTGTCCCGGCCCCCACCGCTTTTCTCCGTCCTCACCTCTGCCCGGGGAGAAATTCCAGCGGCAGGTATGGGTGACACATCCTCTTCTTTAGCAGGTGGCAGCGCGGCAACTCCTGCAGAAAGTCCACCAGAGCCCCACTCGCACCGGGCCACGCACAGAGCCGTGGGCCCTACTCCCTCCCACCAGCCCAGCCCCGAGACTGCCGATGGGGCAGAGAATATGGCGTCAGGCACAGCTGCAGGGGCTCTTGCTGCCTGGAGCGGTGTTTATATTGACCTCAGCCCAGGCACACCTGGGGAGGACTGGCCGGCCGGGTCAGACTGCCCAGGTCAGCCACTCCTCGCCCCTCAGGGGCTCACAGTTGCATAAAATGGACCTTGCTGCACCGGTCAGTTCCAAGGAACACGTGTAGGTCCTGAGGGTCAGGATAGACAAGGGGCTGCAGCCCTGGCTTGTTTTCTAACCATTTTATCTGGCCCATGAGTGGGAGACAACTTCAAGAAGACCCTCTCCTAATAAAAGGAACCCAGGAGTCAGGGAGAGGAGGGGTGGTGGGTGGAGACAGAGACCTGGTGCCCCGGCTGCAGTGGAAGTCTCTGGAAGACCAGGCGGAGGGAGGCCACACAGAGTGAAGCCCAGGGTCACAGACCTGTCGGAGCTGCTGTTTGTTAGTTCAAGTCCTGCTCTGAGGTGCTCTGTGTCAGCTCTGAGTGACAGGTGAGATGGGGGTGCTCTGCAATGAGGGCTATGCGCACGGTTCCTGTGTGCCCAGCCCTGCCGTGGTACCTGCACAAGGGTGTTCCGTATCCAAGGAGGGGCCTGACCACGAGAGTCCCATGGGCTGCTGGGTAGCTGCACAGGTGAGCTCCATATCCTGGGAGGGGCCTGATCACGAGAGCCCCGTGGGCTGCTGGGTACCTGCCCAGGTGAGCTCCATACCCTGGGAGGGGCCTGACCACGAGAGCCCCGTGGGCTGCTGGGTACCTGCCCAGGTGAGCTGTATATCCTGCGAGGGGCCTGACCACGAGAGCCCCGTGGGCTACTGGGGAACTGGTAAAGATGTCGGGACAGTCAGTGAAGCCACTGAGGATATGCATCCAATAGTTCCTAATTCCTACACCCTGCTGGTCATTGTACCATCCCCCAGGACATAGTATTCTGTATGAGACTTACATGATGCTTTCTTCTGTATTCCATTAGTCCCAGAGGTCACAGAAATTTTGGCTTGTGACTGGCAGGACTCAGCATACAAGGAAGACAGTACTGCTGGGCCGTCCTCCCCCAAGGGTTCAAAACTTCCCGCACCACCTTTGGGGAAACTTAACTAAAACCTCAAAGATCTACCTCTGGAGAAGGGAACCCTCCTTCAATATGCAGACGACATTCTTATCCCCAGCCCTACTAAGGAGGCCTCTGAACTACCTAGCCAATAAAGGATAGAAGGTGTCCAAGACAAAGGCTCAAATATCACAGACTAAGGTGACCTGCCTGGGCTTCATTCTCACAGAAGGTCGGAGAAGCCCATCCCAGGAAAGGGAAGAAGTCATTTGCAGCCTTACCCCTTCTAAACCTAGAAGACAGCTTAAGGGTTCCTAGGGAGGTCGGGGTTTGCTGCATCTGGATCCCTAACTACAGTCTAATAGCTGGGCCTCTATAGGAAACATTGAAAGGAAAAGATGATGATCTGTTCGAATAGAATCCAGAAGCAGTCTTTCAAGAATGGAAAGAGCAGTTAATTCAGACCCTTGCCCTGGACCTCCCTAACTTAGCTAAACCCTTTGACCTTTACATTCTGGGTAGAAAGTGAATCGCCCTTGGAGTATTAGTGCAAAAACTGGGACCTCTTGAAATGGAACAATGCAAGAATGCCCTCCAGGTAGGAGAAAGTACGGTCACCAAGGGCTTGGCCCGCCGCCCCATCCGGCCAAGATACTGGGGGTATCTAAAAACCTGGAATCCGCAGCCCGCAAGGCCAACTCCCTCCTAAGGGGAAAGGACCGCACGCGGTGATCCTAACCACCCACCATGCCCTGAAGTTGCAGGCGTCGCTCCGTGGGCACACTGACCTCGAGTGAGGAAGCCCTCCAACTCCAACCTCCAGAGGGACAACTGGGGGCAACGGGTCCCCATGATGACCCGTGTGACCATCACTTGACGTGGATCTTCTCTCAGAAAACAACAAGAGCGTGCCCCAAAAGAGCAGACTACTGCTTGCAGGACTTACTGCACCCAGAGCGGAGCTCATAAGCTTGGCGGGGGAACCCTAAATAACGCTGTCACCATAGAAACGCCTACAGACACCGCGGTGAAGGCGGCAGCCGATGAGACCGGCTGCACTCCTGGCTACTTGAAAAGGCCGTTGACTCAGTGGCCGTCATGGGTCTGGATCACCACCGGCCCTGGACTGTGTGGGAGTTGAGCAGGCAGGGTTCTGACACCTGGTGCTGTTTGTACGTTAATTCAGGGGCCTAATTGAAGAAAGCGCAGACTACTGGTCAGAGCATCTAGGCTGGCAGAAACCGTCTGCCTAAGGTGGCCGAACAAATGTGGGCGGGGTAAAACCGGCCACCCCAGAGTCTCTGCGCATCTCTTTCCTGCACCCTTAAAGGTCATTAGAATCTATAACACTTCAAATGCTGGGGCTCAGGCGGACGAGCAGTGAGGGAAGAGCCCTGGGGACAGTCAACCTCACCTGGAGGCTGCTGGGGAGAAGTTCTGCCCCTCCCCCCGGGTATGAGGCCTCCCGACTCAGCACGAAGCAGTTACAGAAGCGGGGTCTGCACCCTCAGCGCCCCAACAATGAGGAATGGGACAAAAGGCAGAGGAGGGGTTTGTCACCGGCAGAGCCCATGAAAAAATCCTGGGAGATAAAAATAGAATCCGGGCAATAAAGTAAAGTCTAACGTTTATTCCTTTGTGCTTTGTCTAATTTCACTTGCCCCTAGGTTTCCACATGCAGAGGTCCCACACCCGGCACTTCAGAACCTATTTCCTGGTGCAAAATGGCTGGGCCGACACCTCAGCTCGCGGGGCCCCATGCAGACTCCGCGACATGGAGCCTGAGCTCCAGCCAACCCGGCCCTCGAGACTCCGCCCCTTCCGTCCCGCTGATGCTGCCGGGATCCCCACACAGCAGCCCCGCCCACAGCCCTCGGGGGAGCGCACGCTCCCACCTCTCCCTGTTCTCTGATCAGAATCTAAAGTTTCCTTTGCTTCTGAACCAAACTCAGTCTCGTTCTCTTGGCTCCAATGACACGGGGCAGGGGACCCTTGTTGGGGCCCACTCTGCAGGATCAGTGACAGAAATTGAGAACATTGTAACTTCAATGAACAGATGTGTGAGCCAAACTGTAATTAACCTAGAGCCGTGTATAAGGCTCGGGTAAAATAAGATGTTTCCAACACTTCCATTTGATATTTCCATCACTTTAGTATAGGCAAGTTCAGTGAAGGGGTTTGTCTTATTTGTCAGGTCAACATTAGAGAAATGAAGTGATTTCTTTCCAAGGATGTACATCGAATAATCTTGGCTGAAGCTTCAATATAGTTTTGAATGCTTTTCCATTGAAAATGATACCTCTCTTTCAGCTCCCCCATTTCTGAGAAGCATAAAATCTTATAATTTATTATTACCAAAGGGGAAAGGTGCAGGGAGGGATAAATGAACAGTTTGGGATTAACACGTACACCCTGCTATGTATAAAATAGATCATCAACACAGAACTACTGTACAGCACAGGGAACTACACTCAATATTTTGTAATAACCTAGAAGCGGAAATAATCTGAAAACGAATAGATATTTTTATTGACATCATCTATCAATGACAGATACAATGTACCCTAACGGAGGCCGATGGTCAGCGCTTCTGACCCTGAAGACTTTAATCATCTTAAGTTCGGACTCTGCCTACTGCCCAAGGCCCTTAATGAACATACGTGTAGCCATAGCGTAAAATTCCCCAGTTTAGGGTTCAGGGAGACACTGATTTGGAAACATCCCTGGTGTTCTCTTACCATGCACGGGACCCTTCCTACAGCTAAAACATGACTCTGACACCCAGAAGGTGGTACACCATTTGATCGGGAAGAGTTTGGAAAAAGCATCTCATCTCCTCATCTCCAGGGAGTCGGGTTCACCCCCCCAGTGTCTTTCCTAACAATCTCCCCACTTGGGGATGTCAGCACCTTCAACCTCCTGTTGCGCACAGTTTGGAATCTGTCCAGAGGATGAAGCGGAAGGATGAGAAACAATGAGAGAAAAGTCCTAGGTGTTCGGACAGGCACATGTCACTCTCATTTCCAATCAGGAAGACGAAATGACCAAAGGCTAAGATTGCCCATGGAAAAAGAATACGGCTTGAGGAAATCCCACTGTTTTGTGGCCAGTTCCCAAAAACACAAGTTGAAAAATGGAACTCAGGATCACTAAAATTCACGAAACTGCAGAGTTGAAAATATCTATCATTGAAAAATGTCTTGAGGGAAGTCACCGAAAAGGAATTGTAAGCAAGGGAGAATGGCAGGAAAGGGATTTGAAGAGGTAAAAAGGACTCATCATGAAAGCACAAAAAAGGGGCTGAACATCGCCAACGGTGCAGTTAGCCAAAAAGGGCGTATGCTTTTTTCCTGAATATATTCAAGAAAAGGGCATACACCCTTTTCAGCCAACCAAACAGGTGGGCATTGCAAATCAATACTACAAAAAGTATCACACTTCGCATCAGTCAGAAGAGCCATCCTCATAAAGTGTAAACACCAGAAATGCAGGACAGGGCGAGGAGTGAAGGGAGCCCTGTGAGGCTGATAGTGGAAATGTAAATTGCCAACGGGCACACTGAAGAAGTGTACTGTGTTTACTAAAACATCTAAACAGATGAGCTACAGAGCATAGGGCACTTGCACTCATGGGCGAATATCTTGGGAAAAACAAAAATCGTCAGGATACAGGCACCCCAACGTTTACCGCCTCTCTGTTTAAAAGAGCCTCGACTTGGATAAAACCTAAATATACCTGGAAGGAAAAAATGGATAAAAGAGATGTGGTACATATGTAGAGTGGAATATAACTCAGCCAGGATATCAATGAAATAAGGCCAGTTGCATCAACTCAGGAGGAGTTATGTAAGATCATTCTAGGTAACATAAGTCAGAAAGAAAAAGACACATATCGTAAGATATAACTTAAGGGTAGAATCAACAATGGCTACACATGAAACAAATTACAAAACAGAAACATAGTCAAATATGTAGAAAACACACATAAGGCTGCCAAAGGGGAAAGGTGGGGAGGGGTGAGGCATTATCCAGGAGGTTGAAATTAGCAAAGATACCGTTCCAAATACCAAATTGATAATAGACGAGGCCTACACGGAACCTCAAAGAACTGCACTCAGCACATTCAAGTCACCAGAAAAAATTCTATACGACTGTTAAGAATCTGAAAAAGAATTTATTGATGTCTGTTTCTACGTGAATCAAGTGGATGTAGAACAGCAACAAACAGCGTTGAAAATCAGCTGTAACCAATATAACAATAGTAGAAAAAGACAGTGACAGACATAAAAACCCTTATAACTTTTGCTCAGGGGCTATGATGCAACATGGATTGAACACACCTAGACACACAGCAGGATGAGACATAAGGTTGGACACTCTTGGGACTGAGAGGATTGGTGAGGTTGAGTGAGCAAATGCAGACCCTTTAAAGTAATACTGTGTGCTACCCATTCCATGGGTCCCAACTCTCCAGGTGCAACGCAACCTTCCTACAGCTAAAAGATGCATGGGAAGCCCAGAGGATGATACACCGTGTGATGATGAAAGGTTTCGACAGCGCACCTCATTTTTCATCTCCTGGTGCTCGGGTTCACCATTCCAGCCGCTTTACTAACAATCTCCCCACTTGGAGAATCAGCACCTTTAACCTCCTGTTTCGAACAGTTTGCAATATGTGCCGAGGATGAACGGGAAAAGGGGGAACCAATGAGAGACTCGCTGGAGGTGTTTGGTCGGGCACATGTTACTCTCATTTCCCATCACGAAGAAGAATTCACCAAAGGCTCAGCCTGAAGCCCCGAAACCAGGATAGGGCCTGAGGCGATGCTGTGGTTTTCTGGGCCAGCTCACAAAAAGGGCAGTTGAAACATGGAGCTCAGGGGCACTGCAACTCACAAACCTGCACAGTGATAAATGACAACTACCATCCAAAAATACATTGAGTTAAGGCAACGAAGAGGATTTGAAAGCAAGGCAGAATTGCAGGAAACAGATTTCAAGAGGTAGATTGGAGTTTCCTTGAAAGCACATGAAAAGCGGCAGAACTTGGACAATGATGCAGTTGGCCAAAAAGGGAGTATGTGTTCCTTCCTGAATATATTCAGGTAAAAAAGCATACACACGTTTTGGCCAACCAAGCAAGCTGGGAGAGCAAATCAGCACTACAAAGAAGTCTCACTTCCCCCCGGTCAAAACGGCCATCTGAAAAAAGTGTAAAAAACCACAAATGCAGGACAGGCCATGGAAAACAGGAAACCTTGTTATGCTGACGGGCGGGATGAAAATTGCCGCAGACACTCTACAAAAGTGTATGGTGTTTCCTAAAACATCTAAACAACAGAGCTACAGAGCATAGGGCACTTCCACTCATGGGCGTATATCTTGGGAAGACTAAAAATCAACAAGACACAGGCACCCCAAAGCTTAGGGCTGCTCTGTTTACAAGAACCTCGACTTCGGTACCCATTCCATATCCCAGGAAAGAGAAAAATGGATACAGAAGTTGTGAAACTTATGTACAATGGAATATCACTCAGCCATGAAATCAATGTCATAAGGCTAGTAGCAGCATAATGAGTGGATTTAGGTACGATAATTCAAAGTGAAAAAGGTCACACAGAAAAAGAAATTTATCAAAACATATCACTTATAGAGGGAATGTAAACATGGCTACAAAGAACTGAATTAAAACAGAACAGAGTCACGCTTTTAGAAAACACACTTATGCCTGCTTCAGGGGAAAGGTGAGGGGGGGTTTTCATAAAACAAGAGTTTGAAATTAGCACAGATACCGTTCCAAAAACCAAATATGTAATAGACAAGACCTACTCCTTGCTCAATGAACTGGACTCAACAGCTCCTATTCATCGCAGAAAAAAAATTCCAGCCCTTGTTTCTCAGGAGCTCTGGGGTCTACCTGCGAGGTAAACTTAACTCACCTGGCACAAGGCGGCCATCCCGGGTTTCACATCAACATGATCTCAGGCACAAACCTCCTGGCTTTTCCATTGTGTCTTTAAGTTACTTGTTGAAACAACTGCACAAATATGACAAAGATATAAAATCAGGCATCTTCTGCCCCAGTGCCTGCTCATAAATGATTTTCTGCCACTTTAATGATAAAGATAGAACATTTCAACATTCTGCTGCCCTTATTATTTGTCATTTTTCTTGATATTTCTATTGAATACTCTTTCAATATTTTAACAATGGAACATTTATTTACCTTGTTCCAGACCCAGCCTGTAGTGGTAAAGGTTTTGTTGTTATATTTCTATTATGTTTCCTTTAAAAATCATTATGCTATTTAACTGGATTAAGTCAATTCTACAGGCATTTATCTTATGATATTGATGAAATTAATACATAGAGGGCAGTAGTACAAGTTGATTGTACTCCAGAGCCTCTATTAGCACAGTTAAGTAAGTATAACTATTATCTATATGTAAACCAAAGTACATGCCAAGTGAGACTCTCCGACGCTTCTTCACTGTCTACCCCTCAAGCCTGTGAGAAATGGAATATTTCTTGCCATCTCAGTAAACAAAAGATGCCACAGTCATCCTCTCCAATGTGAGCGGGCAGGCCCTGAGGAACTCAGGATATGCAATTACAGGATGCAGGCCCCAGAGAGCTGAGGTGCATATCAAAGGAAGGAATTCGTGAGCCTGACTCCGGCATCTTCGCATAAGGAAAGCCCTGCATTCCTGTAGAACCTGGGAGAGCAGGTTCTCCTTAGCTGACAATCACCTTTTCACGTCCCCCATCAACTGCGCCAGCCCCCCGCCCTGTCCCCTCCCCCGCCCCCCCGGTGCTTTAGCTCAGGGAGGAAGGGGCGCACAGGGCCTCGGCTGAACAAGAGGCCTGGGAGCCTCGGGAGGAACTTTCGCCGCTTTCCCCGCCGTCGGGAGGAGGGTCGCTGACGCTGCGGCCGGACCCTGCGCCTCCCTCGCCCCGTGTCCCCTCAGGACGTTCAGCCGCCCTCTCCCCACGCCCCCCGGGCCCCGCGAGCCAGGCCGAGGGCAGGGCCGAGAGGAGGGGCCGAAGTTCCCCGGGACCAGACCCCGAGGCCGCTCGTTCTGCACAGCAGCGGCGGGTGGCAGCGAAACGCTTCCCCTCAGAAGCTGCTCTTGCGCGGCCGCCCGGGCACCGGACCCACTTACCCGGCCCGCCGTCCCCACGACTGTCGCGGCTTCGGCCGCCGGGGCCCCTCCGCAGCCGGCAGCGTCAGTGAGGCCGCCCTCCCCTCGGGCTCCGGGGCAGCTCCGTGACGGCGGAGGGAAGAGACCCCGAGCCGGGAGCTCCAGCTCTGAGGAAACGCGGGCTCCGTTCTGGGCGCAGTGGGTGGGGCCGTTCTGCCCCGAGGCATCCTGGGAGGGAGCGGGGCGCCGGGGGAGGAGCCGCCAGGAGCTCAGGGCCCCGTCGGGGGTCCTGGAGGGGCGGCCCGGCCTGAGGGCCCCGCCCACTGTGGCCGCAGCGCAGGCCTTTTCCCTGCAATCCTACACAAAAAGTCAGAAAGATACACACGGTCTACAGTGAATGTTCACAAATGGTGGTTGCTGCTGTGCTTACTATCCTATTAAACGTGGGAAATCCATAACACACTTGAAGTTAGAAGTTAACTATGAATGTTTACCTTTCCTTATTATGTCTCTGCTATTCACAATTGTCGTTAATGAATCAGAGGCTGTGGCATCACTAGTTAAAAATGAGCTCGTTTAAAAAATAGAACTCAGGCCCACCGGCCCTACTGTATCAGAATCTGCAATTTTACACTCTCTCCAGTGTACTTGTGGACCCATGAATAGTTGAAAGGTACATTTCTACCTCGACATGTCTTTTCTGTCTGAGAAATACGCACATTTTATCCAGTTTGATATAAATAAAACACTCAAAAATGCATATGTCCGTGTTGAAACCACCATTTTATCATTTCTTTTCCAGATAACTATAGTCTCTATACTGGTTTTATGGATCACATGACATACTCTTTTTTGTAGTTAGAAATAGAGAAAGCTACTTTGTAAAAAAAATTATATATATATATATATATATATATATATACATATATATATGTGGATAATAGAAGACACTCTTCTAAATTAAAACCAGTTCTCTTAATTTGCTCTTTTCTTCTTGGGTCACATTATGAACTCTTCCCGTGGCCACATGTCATGTGTACTTTTAATTTCAGGGACTGCTGACATCCCAGGATGTGCCCATAGATTTCTCTCAAGAGAACTGGGAATGACTGGACCGAGATCAATGGGAATTGTACAGGGATGTGATGTGACAAAAGTATAGGATCATGCTCTCCTTGGGTGAGGATACCTTCCTTCCAGAATTCCTTATCCACCCACAGGGTTTAGAGTCCTTCATTTGTAGAATGTCTCCTGGAATGTTCTGCTTCCTACAATAGGGTTTCAGATTGCAACGTTTCAGGAAATATTGGGAGTTTGTGGGTATAATTTATGTTATTCTTTGCAAATTGCAGCCTCCTTTTTAATATACTTTGTAACTGCTTGGGATGTGTCTATATGAACAGTGTACTATATGTTTCTGTTATAGTCCTTACAATATTTTATTCTCTTATCATCTGTAACAACCTTCCATGGATTCTTTGGGCTTAAGGTGTATTAAAAGGGAGACGGCGATTCTGGGACTTCCCTGGTGATGCAGTGGTTAAGACTGAGCCTGCCAATTCAGGGGACATGGGTTCGATCCCTAGTCTGGGAAGATCCCACGTGCAACGGAGCAACTAACCCAGTGGGCCACAACTACTGAGCCTGCGTGCCACAACTACTGAAGCTGGTGCACCTTGAGCCTGTGTGCCATTTATTTTTAGAGAATAAAATCACCTCTGAGTGATTACAATTTAGACCAGCTAGTCAAAATTCTTTATCACCTGTTCTTCTCAAACACTGATCAATGGAACAAGTTTTACTAGGGATAAGAGTGTAATTGTATTCTAGAGTTCATATCGGCAATATGGTTTTTGACCTTGATGCTGGATCACGACATTTCAATGGTATAACTGCTATTAATTGTCTCTTTGTTCAATGATTAAAGTCTCACATGATCTGAGTTCAGACTGGAGCCCTCCTGGTTGGTTTCTGTCTATTGCAGATTTCTTCCAGTATGAAAGGACAAGAGCAATACGGCTTACTTTACACAATGTCTTCAAACTAAATGATGACATAATCTACATTCAATTAATTTATACATACCCTACTGTAGAGCAGGGTTTGTTACGGTGGCAGAGCCCGGTAATTATGTAAAACTGAAACTTTTATCTGCACTGGTTCAAGTCCTCCTCCTAAGAATATGTTTATAATCAACACTCTTTCACAAGTTACCCAATTTAATTCACCATAGCATTCCTCATATTAACTAAATGGAAAATCCTAAGCTATATACAAATCCAGAAAGGGCCAAAAATCATCTGCCCACATGGATTATTACAACCCATTGCTGAGGCATTCAAATTACTTATTAAAGACCCACTATGTCCATCAACAGCATCAATTTATATATTATTGCCCCAATGCTAGCCTTAACCCTGGCTCTCACAACATGAATTCCTCTTCCCATATCTTAGCCACTAATTAATATAAATGTAGGCATACTCTTTATATTAGCCATATCACACCTAGCCATTTATTCCGTCCTCAGTTCTGGATGAGCTTCACATTCAACATACTCACTCACTGGAGCTCTAGGGACAGTAGCATAGACAATCTCATATGAAGTAATGTAGCAGTTATTCTATCCTCAGTCTTACTGATAAATGGATCATTTACACTTTCAACAGTAATTATTACACAGGAACACCTATGACTATTTTCTTCTGACCCCTACTCAGAATTTTATTATCTCCGCAGTAGCAGAGATTCAATGAAGCCTCACTTGATTCAACAGAAGTAGAATCAAAACCTGTATATGACTTCAATGTAGAAGATGTAGCAGGCCCATTCACCTCTTCCTTGCTAGACAATATGTCAATTTCCTTATAATAAACATTTCCACAACAATCCATTTGTAGGAGCATTCGACAATCCCTAGGTGCCAGAATTATATACACGCCAAGTCATCATTAAAACACATCTAACAATCTCCTTTCTATGAATTTGAGCATCCTACCCACAATTTTGATATGATCAACGTCTACATCTCGTATAAAAATTTTTTTTCTACTAACATTAGCCCGATGTATATGAGAGTTTTCACTACCTGTCATCATACCAGGCAACCCACCACAAACTTAAGAAATATGTCTGACAAAAGAGTTACTGTGATAGAGTAAATTATAGAGGTTTCAATGCTCTTATTCCTGGAATTGAATTCTTCCTAAGAATTTTATATTCTCCATGTTACCACATTACAGCACATGCTATATACTAAGGTTCACTAGGTAAGCTTCAGGCCCATACCCCCAACATGTTGTCGTAGATCCTTCCTGTACTAATAAACTCTCATTGTTTTTACTATCATTCTACTGACCATTATCACAGGAAATATAATTGTATAAGAAGCTCACACTGGTTAATGGTATCCCCATTCTAATAAAAAACACAAACCCATAAGCTACAGAAGCATCCAACAAATATTTCCTAAAACAATCCACCACACCAATACTACTTATAATGGCTAGTATCATTAATCTAATATACTCTGGTCATGGAACACAATGAATAACAAAAATCTTTCATCCAGCAGCATCCACCCTCATGACAATCGCCCTTGTCACAAAAGTAGGACTTTCCCCATTTCACTTCTGAGTGCCTCAAGTCACACAAGGCGTCCCATGAACAGCAGGCCTGATGCTATTAATATGACAAAAGTGCACCCTTGTCAGTTTTATACCACATGTCACCATCCATCAACCTAAATATACTATTAATCATAGTGATATTATAAATCATAGCTGGAGGCTGAGGGAGATTTAGTCAGACTCACCTGGAAAAAATTAAACCCTCCTCATCAATTGCCCATATAGGATGAATAACAGCCGTTATAAAGTATATTCCGATTATAACAATCCTAAACATACTAATTTATATCATAACAATACTCTCTTCTTATTATTTATGCCCAGAGCATGGACTACAAGAGTGTCATTATCACACACATGAGGTAAAACACCTCCCATCACAATCCTTTTCCTCACCATTATAGTATCATTAGGACATAGTCCATCACTATCAGGGTTTTTACCCAAATGAATACTTATCCAAGAGATAACAAAAATGACAACATCATTCTACCAACATTAATAGCCATCACAGCAGTGCTCAGCATATATTTCTACTTGCAGCTAACATACTCCACATCACTAACTGTATTCCCTTCATGAAACAACACAAAAACAAAGCACATTGAACATTCAAAGAAATAACCTTCCTATCATTACCAATCATAAAACCCAGACAATTACTCCACAGAACACCCATTCCATCCGTGCTGGACTAGGAATTTAGGTTAGTTCAGACCAAGAGCTTTCATAACCCAAAACAAGTAAAATTTACTTAATTTCTAAAAATAAGGATTGAAAGACTTCATCCTACATCAATTGAATGTAAAGCAAACATTGTAGTTAAGCCAAATCTTTAGGAGACTGATGAGTTTTAACCCCAGGAAACTTTAGTTAACAGGCAAATCCTCTAGTCAACTGGCTTCAATCTGCTTCTTCTTCATTTGAGAAAGAAAAAAAGAAAAAAGGCAGGAAAATCTCTGGCAGAATTGAAGCTGCTTCTCTGAAATTACAATTCAATTTGTTGATTCACCACAGGGTTTGTGAGAAAGAGGGCTCAATCTCTGTCTTCAGATTTACAGTCGAATGCTAGCTCAGTCATTTTACCTCTGTTCATACACTGTTGATTATTTTCAACAAATCACAAAGATATCGGCATCTTATAATTACTATTTGGTGCTTGAGCTGGAGTAGCAGGCAGCACCTTAAGAATATTAATCCAGGCTGAGCTATGCTAACCTGGAGCGCTACTTGGAGACGCACAAATCTGTAACGTGGTCACAACAGTCCCTGCACTTGTAATAATTTTCTTTATTGTTGTACCCCTTATATTGCAGGGTTTGAAAACTCACTTGGGCCACTAATAACTCGCACACCTGAGGTAGCATTTCCCCGAGTAAACCATGTAAATTTTTGACTACTTCCCCCATCGTTCTTACTCCTACTCATGTCACCAATAGTAGAAGCTTGTTCTGGTACCAGTGGACCGTGTATTCAGCTCTAGCCTGCAACCTGGCCCACGCAGGAGCCTCTGTCGACATAACCATTTCCTCCTTACATTTATCAGGTGTCTCCTCAATTCTTGGTGCTATTGCTTTTATTACTATAGTCTTTCATACAAAACCAGCAGTCATACCCCAATACCAAACACCATTATTTGTTTAATCTTCCCCAACTATAGCCATATTACTATAATTACCACTCTCAGTCCAAGCAGCCAGAATTGCCATACTCTTAAGAGATAGAAATCTCAACACTACTTTCTCTGACCCTGCAGGGGGAGGCCGAATCCTATACCAACACCTATTTTGATTCTTTGGTCACTCTGAAGTCTGTATTCATGGCCTACCAGGGTTTGTTATAAATTCACACATCATTACACACTATTTAGGACAAAAGGTGCCTTTCAGCTATTTAGGAATAGTATGAGTCATGCCCACTGGCTTTTTAGGATTTCTCTTGTGGGCCCATCATATATTTACCATAGGGATAGCTGTCCACTCAGGAGCGTACTTTGCAAAAGCTACCATAATTGCTTCTATCCCGACAGGAGTGTGCTTTCTCTGGTTGCAGTGAGCAGTTGCGACTCTACGCTGCGGTGCATTGCCTTTTCACTGAAAAGGCTTTCTTTATTGCAGAGCATGGCTTTCACGCTCTAGAGGGCAGGCTCAGTAGTTGTGGCACATGGGCTTTTTGCTCCACGGCAGGTGGAATATTCCCACACGATGGCTCGAACCCGTGTCCCCTGCATTGGCAGGCAAATTCTTAACCACTGCACCACCAGGGAAGTCCCTGGTTAGCAACTGTTCACGGAGGTAATATTATATGACCTCCAATATATTATGAGTTTTAGGCTTTAGTTTTTCTTTTTACAGTAGGAGGTTTCACAGGAATCATCTTAGTGAACTCATCCCCGGACGCTATCCTCCAGGATACATACTATGTAGCAGCACACTTCCATGACCTAATGTCCATGGGAGCGGGCTTCACTATTACGGGAGGCTTCCTACACGGATTCCCACTATTCTCAGGTTACACAGTGAACTCAGCATGAGCAAAAAGTCACTTCACGCGTATATTTGTAGTAGTAAATATGACTTCCCGCAGCACTTTCTGGCCTCTCAGGAATGTCATTACTTTAGTCTCAGTACTCGGAGGCACACACAACATGAAATATTGTGTCTTTTGGCTCACTCATCTCAATAGCAGCAGTAATGCTAATCATAATCTTCATACTTTGAAAAGCATTTGCATCTAAACAAGAAGGCTAAGCACTAGAAACTGATACTCCTAACCTAGAATTGTTACATAAATGCCCTCCACCATATCCTATGTTTCAAGATCCTACCTATGTAAATATAAAATAAGGAAGGTCTCAAGTCCTTTTCAACCACTTTCAAGCCAACACCGTAACAATTATGTCTTTCTCAATAAATGAGATAAAAGTAAAAAGTGATGTAGCTTTGTCAAACTTAAATCAGAGGCTAAAATCCTGTATATCACGAAGGCATATCAATTTCATCTAGGATCTCAAGATATAACATCACCGATTATGGAAGAACATTTACATTCTCATCATCACACATTAATAGTGATTTTTGAAACTAGTTCTCTATATTATTTCTCTAACATTGACAACTAAACTAACTCATATACATATAATAGATGCACAGGTAGAGAAAATGTGAACAATTTATCAGCCATTATTGTAATCTTAATTGCTCTATCATCATTGTGAATCCTTTACATGATACATGAAATCAATAACTCTTCCCAAACCATAAAATCGATGGGTCAGTAATGATACTGAAGCTACAAATACACAGATTATGAAGATTTAAATGTTGGCTCCTCTGTAATCCCCACATCAGGGCTAAAACCAGGAGAATAATGACTAATAGAAGTCAACAACCACGGAGTTAGAGAGAGTCATAGAATATTAGTTTCATCTGAAATTGTTGTACACTCCTGAGCTGTTCCTTCTCAGGCCTAAAAAGGGCTGCTATCCCAGAACGCCTAAATTAAAGAATCCTAATACCAACAGGACCAGGCCTATGTTGTAGACAAGAGAGCTCATTTTCCTGAGTTCAAAGACAGGCCAGAGGGATATGGCTGAGATGACGGGTGAATCTGGAGCCCATGGGGATGCACTCTCCAAGCTCCAGGATAGGAATGGGCCATTATTGGTTTAATGGACCTCTGGGGTCCCAGGCCACCCACACCACACCCTCCCGAGCAGGATCTTGGCAACATTCCCTGTCAGTGATGAGGCAACCTAGCACTTGTCACGCCCCGATGTTGTGTCCTATGTGGGCACCATGCTGTGGGGACCACACCCACACTCTGCAGGTCCATGCTACAGGGTCCTTCTTGCCTCAGGAGTAGAGACCACCCAGCAAGCAGTTCGCTCCCCAACCAGCAGGAGGAGGGGAGGAGAGCAGGGGCACCAGGGGAATCTCACTCAGACAACAACACCCAGGGGTGCCAGCGGGGACAGTGATGATGCAGATGAGGCCCAGACCAAGAGATGCGACCAGAGGACACAAAAGGCAGCTGATCAGGTCCTGACTCAACTGCATCCCGGACACCTTTGTCCCTCCTACGCCCCTTCCTCATACATCCCCTCCTGAAATGCAGATTCTTCAGATGCAAACAGGCAGAGCCTCAGACTGAAAGTCAGCTCTTCCAAAATGACCCGTCAGCAAACACTGCAGGATTGCGCTCCAGTGGGGGCCCTGGAGTCCACAACTCAGGGACTGAAGGGGACATCGGTGCCAGGGCCAGTGTGAGGGGATGGGGAGTGAGACTTTCATGGCTGTGGAATGCTGGTTTTGCAAGATGAAAAGTTCTAGGCGTGGTGGTGATGGCTCCACGAGAAAGTGAATAGATCTGATGCCTCAGAAACGTGCACTTAAAATGGTGACGATGGTAAAGGGTATGTGACGTGTGTTTTATTTCACTTAAATTCATAAAATAATGTCTTTTTAAATCAGAGTCCATTTCGACTCCCGTTCATCACAAATGTCGGAGACCCAAACACATTCCCCTACCTTAGGGGCCATCACGGTGCCCTCACATGGCACATGGGAGACCGTTCTCACGGGGGCCTAGTCTGTGCTCACCTCACCTCTGTCCAGGGAGACCCAGGCAGTGGTGACCCCCATAGATTAGACATATGATATGCTATGATATTCATATGACACCACCGAACATTGTCACTCAGCAGCACACAGAGCAGCACCCCACTCAAACATGCATGACCTCATATGAATGCGACAAGATTAAGGGAAGAAAAGGAACCACCGGTTAATCAGGGCAACACCCTTAAGGCAGAGGTTGGAAATGTCAAAGGGGTAAAGACACACTGCAGGCAAAGAGCACATAGGGGTCTCCGCATACATGTGATCCTGACCCATGCAGATGTGGTGAGACCCATACAGTGCCCGTACCCTATAGCTGGGGTCACACATCCACACTCACCACAGTGACCCCACCTCCCCAGACCCTGCACCTAAAGTCACACGTTCTCTCTCAACACGTGACCCCACCTCCTCAGACCCCTCCACCTGGGTCACATGTCCACAGTCCCAGGGTGAACTGCCCTCCGCAGACTCCCCCAACTGGGGTCACACGTGCACATCCTCCAGGGTGACCTCACCTCACCAGACTGTGCACCTGGGGTCACATGTCCCCTTGGTCAGGGCACCATAGCTCTGCTCTTGGCTCCCTAATTTGGAAACAAGCTGGGTTCCTGGGACCTGCTGGGATGAGAAAAAGTGTAAGGTGGGTCTCCTGTCCCCACACTTGTCCCACAGAAGTCCTCCTCTTTTCACTTTGGTTCTGTGTGATTTTACCTCTTTTTAAAGCTTTCATGCTAGAGTTGAACACATTACTTGGTTCTGGCAGGCACAGTCTCACTTTCTTGTCTCACTTACTTGTTGAGAAAACTCACAGGACAGCAGGGCTGAAAGCCGAAGGGCAGCTCTGGACGCTGCTGACTAGGGACGGCAGACGGGAAGGAGAGCTCAGCAGCAGCCTCAGCTGTTACCCATCGGCCTTTTGCCCGATCTGCGTGCCCTGCAATCAATTCACCAGCTAAACCTGCCTCCCTTCGCACCATGCACGTGCTGGTAAATTGGAATAATCAGCAGGTAGCCCTCCTGAGGGTTATCCACGAGCCCCAAGGAAGGTGAACCTTGCAGGAATAAAGAGTATGGCCCCGACCATAGCACTGCCCTTAGGAGGACCAGGTCACCACACTCAGAAGAGAGGGTGTTACCTAGACAAGCCCACCTCGGCTCCAGACCCAGACATCTAAGCACTGACTTTCAAATGCAGGCACGGAGCTTCCCAGTACTGAGGCCAGGCCGGCTCTCTTCCCAGCTCTCCATACTCCTAGCGTACACGGAACATGGTCAGGTCTAAATCTTCTTATTATAGACAACACATGGTCAGCTCTAAACATAAACAGTAGTCAGCACATGGAGAGGTCTAAATTTACCGTGTAGACAGAACTTGATCATGTTTCAACTAGCTTAGGGCTGAGCTCATAGGAGGTACAGATCACACATATGGGTCTCTCATCTTTGGACACCCACATCAGGAAACTGAACAATATCGTTGTCATTAAACATTTCAACAGGCAAAACAGAAATGTTACCAGTGTCTCTGGCCACCTGATGGTCAGGATCCACATGTGATCCAAGAATTTCTTAGAGTGCAGCCCAGTCTGCGGCCAGGCCAGACAAGAAGTGGCCTGATTCCAGCCTCCCAGGTTTCCAGAAGGAGGCGGCTGCACAGGAGGCCCAGGCAGGACAGTTCTGCATGGTGCGGGCCAGGAGAGCCTGTCTGTCCATTCCACTGGCCGATTCCAGGCGGGGTGCTCAGGGCTGCTGAGAGCCCCGCGCTCAAGTCCTGCCTCCCTGAAGCATGTGCGTGTGCGTGTATGTGTGTGTGTGTGTAGAGGGGGCAGTGGCTGACGGCTCCCACGACTCCCGTCCCGGGCACCGTGCTGTCTTCGACGGGAGGCACGGGGAGAGGTAGGGGCACAGATTCCGTTGGAGAGGAGAACCCACCGTGGAAACGCTTGCACACTGGCTGGCCCCACCCGGGGACCCGAGAGCCCATCGTGGGCCAAATGTCCCCCCCAGCCCCCACCCCCGAGGGCAGGGCACCTGCTCTTTCAACAGCACAGGGTCTCACATGAAGTAGACTCAGTGGGGACTGTCGCCCCTCCCACTCCTGATGCTCCGTTTGGGGAGAATGAACCCCCTTGACTGGGCGATGGGACCCTGTGATGAAACATGTGGTGCCCCATCCAAGTCGGGGCCTGCCTGAGAGATGGGAACACAGGAGCCATGTGCAGGGCCTGGAGGCCAGGCCAACAGGACAAGCACCTCCAGCCTTGGTCTAGCTCTCCAACTGTGACATTGTAGCATTAAGGGACCTGAGGCAGGTGACTGAATGTAATGGGGTCTAAACTGGACCCTGAATGGGGCTTAAAGAACGTGTGAAAGATGTCACTCAGACAGTGACAGTCACTGGAAGACAGACCCTGTGTGAGGACATCCTGCTCCATCCATTCAAATCCCTGCGATCTCTGAACTTTACGTGGCTACGCAGGATTGTTAGAGCAGGTGCGTGCGGACATATCTGGGGCACAATTCAGTCTGCAATCAACTTGCAAGTGGTTGCAGAAAACACACAGGTGTGCGCAAAGGTAGACACAGCACACACACAAACATATGCATGCGCACAGCACAAATATATTCACACACTAGCCTATGAACACACACGCACGCGTGTACCCACGCACACACTAACGTGTGCCAGTGCACATACCTATGCACATGCACAGCACATGTACGCATACAGGCACATGCACACACGTAGCGCACACACAGGGAATAAAGTGAATCCGTAAAGCATTAATTCCTGAAAGCAAGTGAAGCTGACATGTATTTTTCCCTTTTTCTTAGCTTTGATGTTTTTCACAATAAAAACTTTAAGAAAAGAGTTAATGGCGAATGACTTTTTTTTTTTGCACAGGTGTCGCGGACTCCTCAGAGGCAGTGACCCAGGACTGAGGCCCCCGAGCGTCCTTCTGAGGGTCGTGGCCCCGGTGTCCCTCTCACGGGAGTTGCTGTCAGCCTTGATGGTCGAAGCAGCCATGGTATCGAGATTTCACTGGTAGAAACTATTCCTTTTCTTCCCTGGGAGGAGCAGGTCTCCTTCTACTTTGTTGGGGAGACTCCCTTTTTACTAAACAAAAATGAGAAGCTGTAAGTACATATTAAGGTTTAGGTTATATACATGTAAAGAATAATCATAAAGATCAAGGAACAGAACATGATGAGTGGACACCCAGGAGTGCCCTTCCCTCGTCACAGCCTCCTCCCCACCGTGAGGGAGCTGTTCTCCTGATTTTGTGCCAGTGACTTGTCCTCAGAGTTTTCGCCCAGGGACGCATCTCTGCGCAACGCAGCCCAGCTTTGCCTAGTTCCAAAGTCGGTAAATGCGTGTACCGTGCATGCTGCTTTATTGCTCTTGATGGCGCAGCATCGTGTCCATGGGATTCCTTCACCTTGTGAATAGAGATGTTTAAAAAATAATTTTTATAGTTTTACGAACTTTAAACAAAATGTACTCCATTGCTGTGGAATATTCCTTCATAGGAGCGTGCATGGTTCATTTCTGCATCTGCTTGTGATGGCCTTCATGTTCTTTCCAGTTTGGCTCCTGTGGCTGTGGAGTCCATGTCCGTGTGTCCTGGTGCAGTGCCGGTAGATTTGTGTTCAGCTGGGAGGAGCCCTGCGGGTCTGCGTGCGTGCGCGGACTTCGCTCTCTGAGGCCCGATTGTTTCAGAAGCGGTTGCATCGGCCCGCTGCGTGCCAGGTTTTCCATTGCCCCACAGCCTGCTGATATTTGATACTATGTCTTTCATGTCTGCATTCTGGTAGGTGTATGCACAGTATTTTTCTTATGGTTTTAATCCCTCGGTGGTTAGTGAAGTTGTGCATCTAGTAGTATTCATACACTATTTCCTGTTCGTTTTTAAAAAGTTTTAAAAATTGTGGTTCAATACACATAACATAAAATTTAGTATCTTAACCATTTTTAAATGCCATTTCAGGGTCAAGAAGTAATTGGCGCTGTTGTGCAAACCTGACCGCCATCGTCCTCCAGAACTTTCTCATCTTGCAACATTGAAACAGTCCCCATTAAACACGCACTCGCCATGCTCCCTCCCTCAGCCCCTGGCACTCAACATGCTACTTTCTGTCTCTATGTTTCTGACTGCTCTAGGGGCCTCGTGTGAATGGAGCCAGCACTGCGTGTTGTTTTGTGTCTAGCTTACATCACTGAGCATAATGCACTCGAAGCTCAACCCTGCTAAAGGCTGTGTCAGAATTGCCTTTCTTTTTAGGCTGAACAACATTCCCTTGTATCAAAGGACCGTGTTTTTCTTCTCCATTCATCCATTAGTGGACATGTGTAATATCTACATTCATTTCTCATTTCATAATAATTGTGGAATAACGTCAGAAAGTCCTTTGAATCTAAAGTCATCTGCCATTAACTCTTTTCTTAAACTTTTTACTGTGAACAACATCAAAGCTAAGAAAAAGGGAAAATACATGTCAGCTTCACCTGTATTCAGGAATTAATGCTTTACAGATTCACTTTATTCCCTGTGTGTGTGCTACGTGTGTGCATGTGCCTGTTTGCCTACATATGCTGTGCATGTGCATAGGTATGTGCACTGGCACACGTTAGTGTGTGCGTGGGTACATGCGTGCGTGTGTGTTCATAGGCTAGTGTGTGAATATATTTGTGCTGTGCGTGTGCGTATGTTTGTGTGTGTGCTGTGTCTACCTTTGCGCACACCTGTGTGTTTTCTGGAACCACTTGCAAGTTGGTTGCAGACTGAATTGTGCCCCAGATGTGTCCGCACGCATCTGCTCTAACATTCCTGCTTTTCCACATAAAGATCAGAGCTGTCAGGGATTTGAATGGATGAAGCAGGATGTCCTGACACAGGGTCTGTCTTCCAATGACTGTCACTGTCTGAGTGACATCCTTCCCACCTTCTCTAAGTCCCATTCAGGGTCCACCTGAGGCCCCCATTACATTCAGTCACCTGCCCCAGGTCCCCTATAAACTACAATGTCACAGTTGGAGAATCTGCCCAGGGCTGGGGGGGGCCCTCCTGTTGGCCTGGCCTCCAGGCCCTGCACATGGCTCCTGTGTTCCCATCTGTCAGCCAGACCCCGACTTGGATGGGGCACCACATGTTTCATCACAGGGTCCCATCGCCCAGTCAAGGGGGTTCATTCTCCCCAAACGGAGCATCAGGAGTGGGAGGGGCGACAGTCCCCACTGAGTCTACTTCATGTGAGACCCTGTGCTGTTGAAAGAGCAGGTGCCCTGCCCTCGGGGGTGGGGGCTGGGGGGGACATTTGGCCCACGATGGGCTCTCGGGTCCCCGGGTGGGGCCAGCCAGTGTGCAAGCGTTTCCACGGTGGGTTCTCCTCTCCAACGGAATCTGTGCCCCTACCTCTCCCCGTGCCTCCCGTCGAAGACAGCACGGTGCCCGGGACGGGAGTCGTGGGAGCCGTCAGCCACTGCCCCCTCTACACACACACACACATACACGCACACGCACATGCTTCAGGGAGGCAGGACTTGAGCGCGGGGCTCTCAGCAGCCCTGAGCACCCCGCCTGGAATCGGCCAGTGGAATGGACAGACAGGCTCTCCTGGCCCGCACCATGCAGAACTGTCCTGCCTGGGCCTCCTGTGCAGCCGCCTCCTTCTGGAAACCTGGGAGGCTGGAATCAGGCCACTTCTTGTCTGGCCTGGCCGCAGACTGGGCTGCACTCTAAGAAATTCTTGGATCACATGTGGATCCTGACCATCAGGTGGCCAGAGACACTGGTAACATTTCTGTTTTGCCTGTTGAAATGTTTAATGACAACGATATTGTTCAGTTTCCTGATGTGGGTGTCCAAAGATGAGAGACCCATATGTGTGATCTGTACCTCCTATGAGCTCAGCCCTAAGCTAGTTGAAACATGATCAAGTTCTGTCTACACGGTAAATTTAGACCTCTCCATGTGCTGACTACTGTTTATGTTTAGAGCTGACCATGTGTTGTCTATAATAAGAAGATTTAGACCTGACCATGTTCCGTGTACGCTAGGAGTATGGAGAGCTGGGAAGAGAGCCGGCCTGGCCTCAGTACTGGGAAGCTCCGTGCCTGCATTTGAAAGTCAGTGCTTAGATGTCTGGGTCTGGAGCCGAGGTGGGCTTGTCTAGGTAACACCCTCTCTTCTGAGTGTGGTGACCTGGTCCTCCTAAGGGCAGTGCTATGGTCGGGGCCATACTCTTTATTCCTGCAAGGTTCACCTTCCTTGGGGCTCGTGGATAACCCTCAGGAGGGCTACCTGCTGATTATTCCAATTTACCAGCACGTGCATGGTGCGAAGGGAGGCAGGTTTAGCTGGTGAATTGATTGCAGGGCACGCAGATCGGGCAAAAGGCCGATGGGTAACAGCTGAGGCTGCTGCTGAGCTCTCCTTCCCGTCTGCCGTCCCTAGTCAGCAGCGTCCAGAGCTGCCCTTCGGCTTTCAGCCCTGCTGTCCTGTGAGTTTTCTCAACAAGTAAGTGAGACAAGAAAGTGAGACTGTGCCTGCCAGAACCAAGTAATGTGTTCAACTCTAGCATGAAAGCTTTAAAAAGAGGTAAAATCACACAGAACCAAAGTGAAAAGAGGAGGACTTCTGTGGGACAAGTGTGGGGACAGGAGACCCACCTTACACTTTTTCTCATCCCAGCAGGTCCCAGGAACCCAGCTTGTTTCCAAATTAGGGAGCCAAGAGCAGAGCTATGGTGCCCTGACCAAGGGGACATGTGACCCCAGGTGCACAGTCTGGTGAGGTGAGGTCACCCTGGAGGATGTGCACGTGTGACCCCAGTTGGGGGAGTCTGCGGAGGGCAGTTCACCCTGGGACTGTGGACATGTGACCCAGGTGGAGGGGTCTGAGGAGGTGGGGTCACGTGTTGAGAGAGAACGTGTGACTTTAGGTGCAGGGTCTGGGGAGGTGGGGTCACTGTGGTGAGTGTGGATGTGTGACCCCAGCTATAGGGTACGGGCACTGTATGGGTCTCACCACATCTGCATGGGTCAGGATCACATGTATGCGGAGACCCCTATGTGCTCTTTGCCTGCAGTGTGTCTTTACCCCTTTGACATTTCCAACCTCTGCCTTAAGGGTGTTGCCCTGATTAACCGGTGGTTCCTTTTCTTCCCTTAATCTTGTCGCATTCATATGAGGTCATGCATGTTTGAGTGGGGTGCTGCTCTGTGTGCTGCTGAGTGACAATGTTCGGTGGTGTCATATGAATATCATAGCATATCATATGTCTAATCTATGGGGGTCACCACTGCCTGGGTCTCCCTGGACAGAGGTGAGGTGAGCACAGACTAGGCCCCCGTGAGAACGGTCTCCCATGTGCCATGTGAGGGCACCGTGATGGCCCCTAAGGTAGGGGAATGTGTTTGGGTCTCCGACATTTGTGATGAACGGGAGTCGAAATGGACTCTGATTTAAAAAGACATTATTTTATGAATTTAAGTGAAATAAAACACACGTCACATACCCTTTACCATCGTCACCATTTTAAGTGCACGTTTCTGAGGCATCAGATCTATTCACTTTCTCGTGGAGCCATCACCACCACGCCTAGAACTTTTCATCTTGCAAAACCAGCATTCCACAGCCATGAAAGTCTCACTCCCCATCCCCTCACACTGGCCCTGGCACCGATGTCCCCTTCAGTCCCTGAGTTGTGGACTCCAGGGCCCCCACTGGAGCGCAATCCTGCAGTGTTTGCTGACGGGTCATTTTGGAAGAGCTGACTTTCAGTCTGAGGCTCTGCCTGTTTGCATCTGAAGAATCTGCATTTCAGGAGGGGATGTATGAGGAAGGGGCGTAGGAGGGACAAAGGTGTCCGGGATGCAGTTGAGTCAGGACCTGATCAGCTGCCTTTTGTGTCCTCTGGTCGCATCTCTTGGTCTGGGCCTCATCTGCATCATCACTGTCCCCGCTGGCACCCCTGGGTGTTGTTGTCTGAGTGAGATTCCCCTGGTGCCCCTGCTCTCCTCCCCTCCTCCTGCTGGTTGGGGAGCGAACTGCTTGCTGGGTGGTCTCTACTCCTGAGGCAAGAAGGACCCTGTAGCATGGACCTGCAGAGTGTGGGTGTGGTCCCCACAGCATGGTGCCCACATAGGACACAACATCGGGGCGTGACAAGTGCTAGGTTGCCTCATCACTGACAGGGAATGTTGCCAAGATCCTGCTCGGGAGGGTGTGGTGTGGGTGGCCTGGGACCCCAGAGGTCCATTAAACCAATAATGGCCCATTCCTATCCTGGAGCTTGGAGAGTGCATCCCCATGGGCTCCAGATTCACCCGTCATCTCAGCCATATCCCTCTGGCCTGTCTTTGAACTCAGGAAAATGAGCTCTCTTGTCTACAACATAGGCCTGGTCCTGTTGGTATTAGGATTCTTTAATTTAGGCGTTCTGGGATAGCAGCCCTTTTTAGGCCTGAGAAGGAACAGCTCAGGAGTGTACAACAATTTCAGATGAAACTAATATTCTATGACTCTCTCTAACTCCGTGGTTGTTGACTTCTATTAGTCATTATTCTCCTGGTTTTAGCCCTGATGTGGGGATTACAGAGGAGCCAACATTTAAATCTTCATAATCTGTGTATTTGTAGCCTCAGTATCATTACTGACCCATCGATTTTATGGTTTGGGAAGAGTTATTGATTTCATGTATCATGTAAAGGATTCACAATGATGATAGAGCAATTAAGATTACAATAATGGCTGATAAATTGTTCACATTTTCTCTACCTGTGCATCTATTATATGTATATGAGTTAGTTTAGTTGTCAATGTTAGAGAAATAATATAGAGAACTAGTTTCAAAAATCACTATTAATGTGTGATGATGAGAATGTAAATGTTCTTCCATAATCGGTGATGTTATATCTTGAGATCCTAGATGAAATTGATATGCCTTCGTGATATACAGGATTTTAGCCTCTGATTTAAGTTTGACAAAGCTACATCACTTTTTACTTTTATCTCATTTATTGAGAAAGACATAATTGTTACGGTGTTGGCTTGAAAGTGGTTGAAAAGGACTTGAGACCTTCCTTATTTTATATTTACATAGGTAGGATCTTGAAACATAGGATATGGTGGAGGGCATTTATGTAACAATTCTAGGTTAGGAGTATCAGTTTCTAGTGCTTAGCCTTCTTGTTTAGATGCAAATGCTTTTCAAAGTATGAAGATTATGATTAGCATTACTGCTGCTATTGAGATGAGTGAGCCAAAAGACACAATATTTCATGTTGTGTGTGCCTCCGAGTACTGAGACTAAAGTAATGACATTCCTGAGAGGCCAGAAAGTGCTGCGGGAAGTCATATTTACTACTACAAATATACGCGTGAAGTGACTTTTTGCTCATGCTGAGTTCACTGTGTAACCTGAGAATAGTGGGAATCCGTGTAGGAAGCCTCCCGTAATAGTGAAGCCCGCTCCCATGGACATTAGGTCATGGAAGTGTGCTGCTACATAGTATGTATCCTGGAGGATAGCGTCCGGGGATGAGTTCACTAAGATGATTCCTGTGAAACCTCCTACTGTAAAAAGAAAAACTAAAGCCTAAAACTCATAATATATTGGAGGTCATATAATATTACCTCCGTGAACAGTTGCTAACCAGGGACTTCCCTGGTGGTGCAGTGGTTAAGAATTTGCCTGCCAATGCAGGGGACACGGGTTCGAGCCATCGTGTGGGAATATTCCACCTGCCGTGGAGCAAAAAGCCCATGTGCCACAACTACTGAGCCTGCCCTCTAGAGCGTGAAAGCCATGCTCTGCAATAAAGAAAGCCTTTTCAGTGAAAAGGCAATGCACCGCAGCGTAGAGTCGCAACTGCTCACTGCAACCAGAGAAAGCACACTCCTGTCGGGATAGAAGCAATTATGGTAGCTTTTGCAAAGTACGCTCCTGAGTGGACAGCTATCCCTATGGTAAATATATGATGGGCCCACAAGAGAAATCCTAAAAAGCCAGTGGGCATGACTCATACTATTCCTAAATAGCTGAAAGGCACCTTTTGTCCTAAATAGTGTGTAATGATGTGTGAATTTATAACAAACCCTGGTAGGCCATGAATACAGACTTCAGAGTGACCAAAGAATCAAAATAGGTGTTGGTATAGGATTCGGCCTCCCCCTGCAGGGTCAGAGAAAGTAGTGTTGAGATTTCTATCTCTTAAGAGTATGGCAATTCTGGCTGCTTGGACTGAGAGTGGTAATTATAGTAATATGGCTATAGTTGGGGAAGATTAAACAAATAATGGTGTTTGGTATTGGGGTATGACTGCTGGTTTTGTATGAAAGACTATAGTAATAAAAGCAATAGCACCAAGAATTGAGGAGACACCTGATAAATGTAAGGAGGAAATGGTTATGTCGACAGAGGCTCCTGCGTGGGCCAGGTTGCAGGCTAGAGCTGAATACACGGTCCACTGGTACCAGAACAAGCTTCTACTATTGGTGACATGAGTAGGAGTAAGAACGATGGGGGAAGTAGTCAAAAATTTACATGGTTTACTCGGGGAAATGCTACCTCAGGTGTGCGAGTTATTAGTGGCCCAAGTGAGTTTTCAAACCCTGCAATATAAGGGGTACAACAATAAAGAAAATTATTACAAGTGCAGGGACTGTTGTGACCACGTTACAGATTTGTGCGTCTCCAAGTAGCGCTCCAGGTTAGCATAGCTCAGCCTGGATTAATATTCTTAAGGTGCTGCCTGCTACTCCAGCTCAAGCACCAAATAGTAATTATAAGATGCCGATATCTTTGTGATTTGTTGAAAATAATCAACAGTGTATGAACAGAGGTAAAATGACTGAGCTAGCATTCGACTGTAAATCTGAAGACAGAGATTGAGCCCTCTTTCTCACAAACCCTGTGGTGAATCAACAAATTGAATTGTAATTTCAGAGAAGCAGCTTCAATTCTGCCAGAGATTTTCCTGCCTTTTTTCTTTTTTTCTTTCTCAAATGAAGAAGAAGCAGATTGAAGCCAGTTGACTAGAGGATTTGCCTGTTAACTAAAGTTTCCTGGGGTTAAAACTCATCAGTCTCCTAAAGATTTGGCTTAACTACAATGTTTGCTTTACATTCAATTGATGTAGGATGAAGTCTTTCAATCCTTATTTTTAGAAATTAAGTAAATTTTACTTGTTTTGGGTTATGAAAGCTCTTGGTCTGAACTAACCTAAATTCCTAGTCCAGCACGGATGGAATGGGTGTTCTGTGGAGTAATTGTCTGGGTTTTATGATTGGTAATGATAGGAAGGTTATTTCTTTGAATGTTCAATGTGCTTTGTTTTTGTGTTGTTTCATGAAGGGAATACAGTTAGTGATGTGGAGTATGTTAGCTGCAAGTAGAAATATATGCTGAGCACTGCTGTGATGGCTATTAATGTTGGTAGAATGATGTTGTCATTTTTGTTATCTCTTGGATAAGTATTCATTTGGGTAAAAACCCTGATAGTGATGGACTATGTCCTAATGATACTATAATGGTGAGGAAAAGGATTGTGATGGGAGGTGTTTTACCTCATGTGTGTGATAATGACACTCTTGTAGTCCATGCTCTGGGCATAAATAATAAGAAGAGAGTATTGTTATGATATAAATTAGTATGTTTAGGATTGTTATAATCGGAATATACTTTATAACGGCTGTTATTCATCCTATATGGGCAATTGATGAGGAGGGTTTAATTTTTTCCAGGTGAGTCTGACTAAATCTCCCTCAGCCTCCAGCTATGATTTATAATATCACTATGATTAATAGTATATTTAGGTTGATGGATGGTGACATGTGGTATAAAACTGACAGGGGTGCACTTTTGTCATATTAATAGCATCAGGCCTGCTGTTCATGGGACGCCTTGTGTGACTTGAGGCACTCAGAAGTGAAATGGGGAAAGTCCTACTTTTGTGACAAGGGCGATTGTCATGAGGGTGGATGCTGCTGGATGAAAGATTTTTGTTATTCATTGTGTTCCATGACCAGAGTATATTAGATTAATGATACTAGCCATTATAAGTAGTATTGGTGTGGTGGATTGTTTTAGGAAATATTTGTTGGATGCTTCTGTAGCTTATGGGTTTGTGTTTTTTATTAGAATGGGGATACCATTAACCAGTGTGAGCTTCTTATACAATTATATTTCCTGTGATAATGGTCAGTAGAATGATAGTAAAAACAATGAGAGTTTATTAGTACAGGAAGGATCTACGACAACATGTTGGGGGTATGGGCCTGAAGCTTACCTAGTGAACCTTAGTATATAGCATGTGCTGTAATGTGGTAACATGGAGAATATAAAATTCTTAGGAAGAATTCAATTCCAGGAATAAGAGCATTGAAACCTCTATAATTTACTCTATCACAGTAACTCTTTTGTCAGACATATTTCTTAAGTTTGTGGTGGGTTGCCTGGTATGATGACAGGTAGTGAAAACTCTCATATACATCGGGCTAATGTTAGTAGAAAAAAAATTTTTATACGAGATGTAGACGTTGATCATATCAAAATTGTGGGTAGGATGCTCAAATTCATAGAAAGGAGATTGTTAGATGTGTTTTAATGATGACTTGGCGTGTATATAATTCTGGCACCTAGGGATTGTCGAATGCTCCTACAAATGGATTGTTGTGGAAATGTTTATTATAAGGAAATTGACATATTGTCTAGCAAGGAAGAGGTGAATGGGCCTGCTACATCTTCTACATTGAAGTCATATACAGGTTTTGATTCTACTTCTGTTGAATCAAGTGAGGCTTCATTGAATCTCTGCTACTGCGGAGATAATAAAATTCTGAGTAGGGGTCAGAAGAAAATAGTCATAGGTGTTCCTGTGTAATAATTACTGTTGAAAGTGTAAATGATCCATTTATCAGTAAGACTGAGGATAGAATAACTGCTACATTACTTCATATGAGATTGTCTATGCTACTGTCCCTAGAGCTCCAGTGAGTGAGTATGTTGAATGTGAAGCTCATCCAGAACTGAGGACGGAATAAATGGCTAGGTGTGATATGGCTAATATAAAGAGTATGCCTACATTTATATTAATTAGTGGCTAAGATATGGGAAGAGGAATTCATGTTGTGAGAGCCAGGGTTAAGGCTAGCATTGGGGCAATAATATATAAATTGATGCTGTTGATGGACATAGTGGGTCTTTAATAAGTAATTTGAATGCCTCAGCAATGGGTTGTAATAATCCATGTGGGCAGATGATTTTTGGCCCTTTCTGGATTTGTATATAGCTTAGGATTTTCCATTTAGTTAATATGAGGAATGCTATGGTGAATTAAATTGGGTAACTTGTGAAAGAGTGTTGATTATAAACATATTCTTAGGAGGAGGACTTGAACCAGTGCAGATAAAAGTTTCAGTTTTACATAATTACCGGGCTCTGCCACCGTAACAAACCCTGCTCTACAGTAGGGTATGTATAAATTAATTGAATGTAGATTATGTCATCATTTAGTTTGAAGACATTGTGTAAAGTAAGCCGTATTGCTCTTGTCCTTTCATACTGGAAGAAATCTGCAATAGACAGAAACCAACCAGGAGGGCTCCAGTCTGAACTCAGATCATGTGAGACTTTAATCATTGAACAAAGAGACAATTAATAGCAGTTATACCATTGAAATGTCGTGATCCAGCATCAAGGTCAAAAACCATATTGCCGATATGAACTCTAGAATACAATTACACTCTTATCCCTAGTAAAACTTGTTCCATTGATCAGTGTTTGAGAAGAACAGGTGATAAAGAATTTTGACTAGCTGGTCTAAATTGTAATCACTCAGAGGTGATTTTATTCTCTAAAAATAAATGGCACACAGGCTCAAGGTGCACCAGCTTCAGTAGTTGTGGCACGCAGGCTCAGTAGTTGTGGCCCACTGGGTTAGTTGCTCCGTTGCACGTGGGATCTTCCCAGACTAGGGATCGAACCCATGTCCCCTGAATTGGCAGGCTCAGTCTTAACCACTGCATCACCAGGGAAGTCCCAGAATCGCCGTCTCCCTTTTAATACACCTTAAGCCCAAAGAATCCATGGAAGGTTGTTACAGATGATAAGAGAATAAAATATTGTAAGGACTATAACAGAAACATATAGTACACTGTTCATATAGACACATCCCAAGCAGTTACAAAGTATATTAAAAAGGAGGCTGCAATTTGCAAAGAATAACATAAATTATACCCACAAACTCCCAATATTTCCTGAAA